>NC_056523.1:73409804-73447697 GCF_019175285.1 Sceloporus undulatus | reverse complement strand
AGGAATAAAGACAACCAATGCTGTTTTAATAGTTTGATCTACCCGGGCAACAAACACCCTGCACAGAGTACACGTACTTGGTTTCAAAGACTGTCTTCATTCCCCACAGTGCAGAAAGAGGCTGACTCCATGAAGCAGACGTCAGCAATAAAGAGCCATCCTATGATTTAGGGGAGACAACATGCAGAAACAAAAGTGTTTAGATACTGTACATACTAGGATACATATCTTCACAGAATAATGTTAGGATAGCTGTTGAAAACTTATCAGCACTATGGCTGGAATCCTTGAGCATGGTACACGTTATTTAACTTTACTTAGCTATGCAAAGGCACTAAGAATCCTTGTTAGGCGATTGTAAAAATGTGTAATAGGACACCAGCAAAAGTATCCCAATGCACGCTGGGTTCTACTAATGCACATCTGCATTCCCTAGCTGGGAATACAGGTCTATACATAACGGGACTGCTGCGCATCAGGCCAAAGTGCATCAGTCCCTTTGCTGTCTCCTCTACATAATAACGTAACAGCAGCCCCTTTACAGGAAACAGACATTACAGAACTGCCCAATTCTAATTCCTGCTGATGGAAGTTCACTTACAAAGATGTATGTCCCCAACAAAAATCCAGCCACCAATATTTTTTAACCCAAGAGGCAAAATAAACATGTTGATCCCAGAGAAAAATCAGATTTGTATAGTTAATTGGTTTTTACCAAGGGAGGAACAAAATATTAATATGGCCAAATTAGTGTGTAACAAAAGCTCTAGGCTCTGAAAGTATAATATGGGAAATGAACAGTCCCTGTGACCAGCAAATAGGAACTGGCTCTAGGCAACCACCACCACATTTTCAATCACTTGTACTTTCAAGATTAAAAAAAAGGCTTCGAAATGGCTCTGTTTAAATACACTCATTTCAGGACTATCTTCTGCCATCACACAAAGTACTCTTCACCAATGCACATGAATGTTCTCTAATCTGCTGCTAAGTAAAATGGTATAAATTTGCTGCTAAGTAGAATGTTCTAAGATTAACATTTAGTCTTCTTCAACACTGTATTTTTATATTACTCACAACTGATTATACTGTACTAGAAATTGGGAGACCTATGACACATTACAGAAAACAATCACTAAAACAACTTCTTTGACCAACAAGGTCTTATCACATCCCCCAAGTTAAAAAATCTGCTTTATCATCATATCCTGCTAAAATAAGGTCTAAATGAGAAATGTAAGCTAAACCAAAGGAGTCTACAAAGTATGTTTGTTTTAAAAACAAGCTGAATATAGGAGACGTTTGCTGTTTTTAGTTCTGATTTTGCATCCTTTACAAGATGAGCTGTTTCCTGATTTTTGCAGCACCTTAACAATTCTTCAGTAAGATTAGAGCCCACAAGGGAAAATGCACACTCCGTGCCATATTAACACATCTTTTGTGCTTTTCTTACCCTGGATGGCTCAAGGTGTGTGATGGCTGAGTTATGGCACTTATAGCTAGCCTCCTCTTGCCCACTAAAGACATTGTACAGTTTCAGGTGCCCCGTGCAGGTGCCCAGCATCAGGAATCGCTCCCGAGCAGAGAAAGCACAACATGTGAAACCACTTTCATCTTCATTTGCTTCCCGGAACACAGAAATTGGACGGAATCTGAGAAATAAAATAGACACTAAGTTAGAAACTGAACTTTCAGCAAAGGTCAAAAGAGGATTAGAGTGGAACAATCAAGCATAGCAGCTTGAAAATGTATCTGACACCTTGCTATGTTGGAAGTCACAGCTTCAGCTGGCTTATTAAGAGAAAACAGATTTTGGTAAGTGTTCCACTTATGGAAGCAATCAATCAATCAAGAAAAGTGAGAAACAACACACAAAATTCCTCCTAGTAGTCACTATGGCATCACAGGCTCCTTTCAGACTGCAGTCTGTTACCACAGTCCAAACTTAAGACAGCTTGGCCAAGAGAATTATAGAAATTTGGGGGCAAAATCTTCCTTACCTGCCGAATATTAGATGTCTATCAAAGCATCCACCATCCACCCCGCCATACTTTGGAAAGGCTGCCCTGCGGGTGAGCCGTGAGGTAAAGTTAGTTGGCGCTTGGCGCCTCTGTTTGGGCTCAGGACACTGGTGAGGTGTAAAAAGAGAAAATGGGGGGCAAGTGGCCACGGGGTTCTTGCAGCGGGCATGCTGCTCCCTAAGGTACTCTGTGATTATGCTGTCCAGTGTGGGAGGGGAAGGGAGATGCCTGTCCAGCTGTTTTTTGATGGCTGGGCTCTGGCTGTAGGCGCCATGGTCTGACTTTTGCCGGAGGACTCGGATTTTCCTGCCATTGCAAGGAGATGGCCGCTCTCGGACGAAGCTAATCCTGCCAATCACAGGCGCGTTGGTGGCATGAGATGGGCCCGGAAGTGCAAGTGAGCTTTGGCAAGCAGTCTGCCTTGGCTGGGCATGGACAGAGGCAGGAACAGGACCCACAGAAGGATGGTTAGTCAACCGGGCTGAAATGCCATTTGCTATACGAGGGGTACGAGGCAGAGACACAGGAGAGGCAGCGGCAGGAACTGGGGTGAAGGCAGAGGAGTGAGAAGCTGCTGTCATGGGTAAATCCGCCTCTTTGGTAAGGATGGTAGCTGTTTCTCCAAGCCCTTTAGAGATGAGATGGTTCCTGATCAAAAGGAGTAGCTCCTTCTCAGGGAATGAGATCCTTGACTGAGCCACCACATCTGCTTTCTGCAGTCGAGCCAGGGAGACATCTGTCCCAATCAACAAGGGTTTTCCTGAAACACGCTCAATCAGCTCAGCCGCATACTTGCAGAATTTCACATGCTCGCTGCGCTTATCCTGAAGCACAGGCTCCTTCATCAGCTGTTGGATCTGGCAGCTACTGAATAGGGGCAATTTGCTGATGATCTGCCGGACTGTGCTACTCCGGGACAACCCAACCAAGGCCTTGCAGGCCAGTGCTCGGATCTGGTCTGCATCTGTAATGGGCATTTTTACAGACAACAAAGACAGCAGGACTTTGATGCCATTATTGGATTGCACCACATTCCACATTTTGGCCAAAGTGTGCTCACTGCTCCTGGGTGCTTGGGGCAGTGCCCGACGAGGGGTGCCAGAGATGAATTTCCCAATGCTCGAGATGCGATTATCTGGGCCACATACACAATTAATGATGATCTGCAGTGCTGACTTCTGGATCTCTGCATCATGAATAAAAAATTCGCCTTCAGCAAGTCCCAGAATGATGCTAATACCTAACAAAAAAAAGAAGCATTTTAATTTAATCATTAGCCCATCAAAGTAAGACACACTACTATAGGAGGCAAGATGCACCCATTAATACATAATAGGAGTGATGTGCTTGTTGCTCTACTGGCCCAATACATAACGATGAAAAATCTCTGGTATAGATTTTAACTTTTTGTTATATGACACATAAACACACACTGGAAAAGAATTCCACTGCCAGCTCATGTATGATCATCCCCATTTCAATGTTAACAGGGTGATGTGTAATTATGTCATAGGAAACCACACTTCTGCTGTAACGAAAAACACACCCACAGAACAGCCACAGAAAACACAAGTTAGAGGGTTGTACTAATATCCCCTTGCCCTTTCTTTCACAACTTCCTGAACAGTGCCCAAAATTAGCAGAATGAGATGCCCTAATATATTGATGTAAGTGCAAGTCCAGAATCATTTACTCAATACTGTATATCACAGATTTACATACAAAACAGTTCCTAAGAATGTGAATATCATGGGGGAGAGGGATGTCACCATTATGATATATGAAACAAACAAAAAAGGAAAGAATGGTGTGCACATGTTTGTACGCATGCATGTGCCTGTGCGCTTGTATGTACATGTCTGTAGATGACAAAATAATGAATAAAAGCCTTAAATTTCCTTTAAATATGTTGATCGATAATAACCAAATAAATGAAACACTCAGCTGTGCAAACACAATCTGATATATTTTAACATAAGAATAGAGAAGTTCCTTCGTCATTACTATTGGAAAAGTTCAGGACTGTGACGATTGCCGTTAGACTGTTCTTTCAAGAATGGCTGTTATTGTTTTGTGGGATACTTTGAGCAGTTTTCTGTAGGAAAGCAACATATAAATTAAAACAAATCTTGTTTCCTCATATTTAGAGCCTCAAAAATGAAAAAAAAACCCATTAATCTGAAAGCACTGAGGCTATGGCAGGAAAACAGGATCATAAGGGTCTAGAGGTATAAAAGCAGTCCCTTTCAGGATCTGGAAAAACCAGTTTTATGGTATGGATCCCATCCAAAGCTGGTGGTAACAATCAATGCAACATGCCAAAGCTGATCTAATATTTGTTTGAGACAATTATTGACTTGTATCACAGTCATGCACAGTTTATGAATTCCAATGCTTATTGCAGATTTCAGCAGACAACGAAGTGAATTACAAAGAAAAGACACGAGCAAAGGAGAACAAGTTCTACATACCCACAATGGAAATAGAAGTTCCTCCCTCATCCACTGTGTCTACTGCCTCTGCTAGCTGTAATTGGATTTTGGGAACCACAGTAAGGATGGCCAAAACATCCAGAGCATAACGCACTGTATCATTCCTGATAAAGAAAGCAAAATACATATAATTCAAAGTATCGTGAAACATTAAAGGCAACCATTAATTAAATAACACTCCAGCAGCACTTTCAGGCAAGAAAAGTGTATTTCAAGCACACAGGTCAGATGGCAGTCTACAACAATTATTAGTAACAGGTGAGCAGAAACTTAAAAGGCTGTTCTATTCAACATCACTGTCTCACCTAGCATAGTAGGTCTTCCAGTTGCATGCTATTGAAATAAGCTGGAGCATAAGCTGCACACAAGACAGTTTGAGAAAGACCTCTGCTGGATCCCAATAGAGCTGTCCAGGTCCATATTCTATTAGAAATTCCATCATCTCTACAATTTGTTCATGTGTGTAGGAACAAGCCTGCAAGGAGAAACAAGTATTCAAAAAGTCTTGTCATCATCAAAAACTGCATGCAGAAGTGATGCATAGATGATCTCTCATATATATATATAATATATATATATACACACATATATACACACACACACACATATACATACACACACACACACACACACACACACACACACACACACACCAATCTGCCTTCCCCTGCCCCCTCCCAAGAAGCAACAATACTGGCATAAAATTTAAGAACACAATTTAAAATGTTTTAAAACACAAATAAGCCTCAGATCTAAATGTCTGTCAACTTTGAAAGGTCTTAGGCTAGCACTGACAATAAAACATTGAGAAGCAGAGCTGTAGTTCCACTTCAGGAAAAGTCCTGCCCCATTTGCTAATGGATCTAATCTCCTGCAGGAGGGGAACAAAGAACAAATCCTTATTTGGGACCTTAGGACTCATGTTGTAAACAATAACCTAGAACATACAATTAACCAACACAGGGTTGATAGCAATCAATTTCAATCTGGGGTGAGCATGTGCAGAAAGTCAGAGGGCCTTTTTTTTTCCTCCTGATCCATACAGGCCACACCTATGCCATTTTTCAGAAAGTAGAAGTGACATTTCAGTCACCATTGTGGGGATGAACATTTAAAGGCAAAACTGTGTTCTCTGAAAGCATTCTTTAGCTGAAAACAGTGGGGCTGGGGTGACTTTATTTTATTTTATTTTTTTGCAGATGGGGCACTCTATAGGGGCTCCAAGTCTGCAAAGAGTGAATGTAGCCTATGGGCCAGAAATCTCCCAACCTGGTTAAAATATTTAAGATTTGCACCCCACATTTCTGCTAAAAAGCAAACAGAAACAGAACCAGGGAGTCAACAAAACCTCATAAAGCTCTAAATATGAACACGTGAACATTAAATCATACAAAAAGTATTTTAAAAGAGAACACAACTAGCTGACCTATTTATAAAATCATACAGGCTTCTGAAAAACTAACTTTTTATATAAAAAAATGTTTTGACCCAACAGTAAGACAGAAGAGATGAATCTACACAAAACAAGAAGATATTCCTCCCCTACAAAGCACACTAACTCACCTTATACGGAGGCTGCGGATGGACCAGAATTCCACCTTCTGTGCGCTGGAGTGACTGCTTCACTTGTTCCACTTTGATGGCAAGATGTGCCTCAAAATACCTACGCATGGCCATGCAAGTGTGTTTCCCAGTCTGACGGCTAGCAAAGATCTCATCATCACTTAGTAGAGCACCTTGGGTTTGCAAGTTTAGGATATCTAGAGTGCTGATCTAAAAGAAGAAAAATACAGCTGTGCCATAATGTCCAAAGACTCACAACCTTTTTTAAAATCAAAGAAAAAAGTATTTTGAGCCAAAGGAAATGGGTGTGCTGAGAAGCTGTGTTAACTATACATCCCAAACTTTCAAACATACAACTAATTTGATATAGGATCAATAGCCACTTAAAAAGATATTTTGTAACTCATCAAGAAAGACTGAAAAGGTAGGAGAGAAGGGATGAGGCTTTATGCCACCATAACCGAGTCTTCTAAAGTCAGGGCATATCTAAAACTTTCTAATTTTATTGTCATGGAATGAGAGGAAACCTCAAACTCATCTCACTATCACAAAGACTTCAGTTTCTCTTTTTCTCTAAAGATAGACAACTTTGCCATCTTTGAGATCCAATATACTGCCCCATAAACTTACTGTGTGCTGAACCCACTAAAGGCTGTACCTGAACTGCCACAAGTAAAAAACCAAAACTCCACCTAAAATTTGTAGGTTAAAACTAGGCATATAAGAAGCACATGCCCCACTATAAAGGAGAACTGCACTTCTGAGAGGCTTCCAAGAACGGAATTATCCTCAAAAACAAGGTTCCTCCATGCTTTGGTCAAACCTGAATACCAGTCTGTTTAACTCTGTTCCTGTGCTGACAATATTTTTACACTGCAAAGGGGTGCAAAAATGGGCAGGGGGGAGTGCATGTAGGTGTTTGTTGCTTACCCTTATAGCGAATGTATCCAAGGTCACTACTATCGTTAACACTTTGAAATGTAGCATACAAGCCACATGATCAAGTGCAGGGGAAACTAAGGCGGGTTACATATCGCCATTAAAGTATGCGCGGAGCGTGTACTAGGGTTAGGGAGGTGTGGTGCTTCCGCACCTCCCTAACCCTAATACGCGCTCTGCGTGTAAAAAATGACGGCGGCTGTTCCAGACGGCCGCCGCCATGAGGACGTCACAGGCGCGGACGTGACGTCCTCGCTCCTCGCTCCGCGCCAGGGTGCCTCGTGCGCCCTTTGCGCGGACCAGGAAGGAGCTCCGTTTCGGAGCTCCTTCCTGGTTTGCGGCGCCGCTTTGCGTCGCTGGGCGCAGCCTTCAGACGGCTGCGCCCAACGAAGCAAGGGAGAAAGGGGCCAAGCAGAAGCCCCAAGGACACCCCCTTTCAGGCTGCAGGGAAGTGGCGTTTTGCCGCTTCCCCGCAGCCTGAAAAGCAGCGGATCGGTGCCTCAGCGGCTGCCGTTCTGGCAGCTGAGGCCCCGATACACCGGGGAAAGGGGCGGGTACTGACTGCCCCAAATGGGCGGTCTGTAACCCGCCTATATGTCCCAAAATGCACAGGTGCCAATAACAGCCACATAAGATGTGCAGCTCTTTGCTATCTCCTCTCTTTACTTTTTACAAATAAGCCTAGCCAACTAATGGTGGCAAGGGGCGGAAAAGGCATTTCATAATTTGGGCCCAATAGATATGAGACATCTCTAGAGGCATCCAACTCCACCATGACTTCCAAGAAAAAAGAAAGATAGCACTTACCAAGTTAACAAGACGCCGCAAACCATCATGTCTATCAAAGAGCTCTAAGACTGCCCGGAACGAGAAACAAATAGAGAAGAACATGGTAGCATGGCAGCAGCCCGAGGCATGAGAGCACTCCATCAACCACAAGGTGTAATTTACAACATCTGATAATGCATGAGGATGCATACACACCTACAGAACAAGAAATTGCAATAATAATCCTCCCATGCATGGACACCACACTGAGCTTCTCCCTATCCCATTCCCCACAGCAAAGCTTCACAGTGACAGCTATAGTGAATAGGCAACCTAGTAAATCAGACACTTGCCATCTTGGCTAGAATGAGTTTGCTGCTGCTGTTTGCCATCAAGTTGGCTTCAACATATTGGGTCTCTATAAATGAGAAACCTCCAAGAGACCTCCCTGGTCACCACCCCTGTCCCACCCACATCTTGCAAACTCAAGGCTGTGCTTCCTTGATTGAGTTAATCCACCTTAACAAAAAGCAGCTAATGAAGAAAATAAACCCAGGCATTGATTATGAACAAGTATAATCTATGTTCCAAAGCTAAGAATGGAGGAAAAATGTGTCACAATATTTAGAAATACATGCAAGACAACTATGATGCAAATGGTTGGGCAGCTCAAATATATTTGCAATTTTTTTCAGATTCCTTTAAAGCTCCTGGATATACCTGGTCCAAAATGAATGAATCAAGTATCCGCCCATGGACGGGTTATACTATACAGTAGGACCTTCATATCCATGAGGGATTTATTCTGCCCCCCCCCCATGGATATGAAAAAACATGGGATCTCAAGTCCCATTGGCCCCTAACAGAAGCGTGACATGTGTGCAGTCACTAATGCAGCAATGTGCACACACCACCATTTGGTACAATGGGGTTTGCCGTCTGCAGATACTCAAATCACTGATGGCAAGCCCACAGATAACAAGGTCCCACTGTGTTTTATTATGATAGTGTCTTGCAGAATTCTGTACACAAGACTCAAATAGAAACAGAGAATTCCATATTTGGTTGGCCTCACTCACTTCAGTGTCATATACCATGTGGAGGAGCGTACTAAGCTCTCTCACAACAACTATCAATTTAAGATGAGGCAATCTGTGCAGGCATCAGAGCCACACTGAGGCTTCAAATCAAGATGTACATTTTTCACTAGTGATCTTTTTAATTTCACTACCTTCAATTAAGGAGAATTCTGACAATGTACTGACAACCAACAAGCCATTATCCCATTATGACTACCTTACATGCATGTTCTAAGTATCTTCATGAAGAAAAAATCAGAATACCATTACATCCAATCCCCACATAAAAACTCATTAAGGAAATCTACTACAAATGGAACCTACAAACATTCTAAAATATTTATAATCCCTTTTTATCAAGAATGGGTTCTTACCCTTTCCATAGCATCCTGATTGTAAGACAAATAGTATAAGCACATAGAGACACCTGTAGCTGCCATGGAAGGACGAGGTATCTCTAGTAGCTTCTGTACTCCTCCATGAGCTACAAACTCTGTTGCAAATTTGTTGTGGAGCAACAATGATGCCAAATACTACAGAAAGAAACACAACATCAGTTTGGATGTCTCTAAGCTCAATGCTTGCTCTTACAATTAAAAGGATCTCCTCTTAATTTGTTTAGAATGGCAAAGCAGAGTATAGCCTTTTCCCCCCTGCTTCAATGACAAAACAATAACCTAAGGTTACTGAAAATTATCTTTACAATTTTAATTCTACACACAGTTGAAATTGTAAACATATTTTTTTGGATTATTCTATATGTATCTGAAATTGTAAATATAATTTTTTGGACAACCTGTATAGGCACGTTTCAGCTGAAGCATCTGTAAAATATTATCATCTTTACAAAGCTGTATTTCCAAGTAGCACACAGCCATCAAATATTTACCTTTCTCCAAAAACATAAGTTTTGTCTGGTATTTTAATAAATTACTCATATTTAAACAGGCAACAGGACAGAAAAATGTTTTCTGAGTGTAGCAGCACAAAATGGAAAAATCTGTTCCATGTTTTCAACACAAGCTCTGAAAAGGCTTTTGCCAAAGAATGAAGGGATATTAATCCAGAACAAATGACTATGCTTTAAAGCAAGGTTGGGACCAGGGAAGCCCATAGATGTATGTTGCCCTCCAGGGTTACCACTGAGGTCTCCAAGCTCTTTCTGGAGCCCCCACAACTTGAAAAAAAAAAAACAGCCCCAAACTAATGAGTGTATTCAGCAATTTCACCCCATTTTCATCCAGTTACCTTTAGATTTGAAAAACAACTCCTATAGACCTAAATCAGGAAGAGGGAGTAAAACTGGAGTTGAAACAGCCAACTATGCCTCCCAGAGGGCACGACTGGGCTGCCTAGGACATAATAAATATAAGGAGCAAAGGGGAGAAGGACCAAGGTTTGGATGTATTCCAGTGCCTTGGGAAGTTGCCCAACCCTATCTTAAAGGAACATTTTTAAGGACAAAATCTGAACATTTGGAAATCTAAATAGAAAAATTAAAGCAAAGTCAGGACTGGAATCAACAGTAAATCCAAGTTCACCTGCTCTTTACTCAATCTTTTTTATGCATAGTGCGATAGAACTTTGGTGAATGGTAGAGCCAGAGCAGTCAAAAAATATTTCATACAAATCACAGTTCCTGATTCCACAAAATAACAGGGAAGGTAGAATTTATCTCAGAAGAAAAGTTGATAGCAACTTTTATTAATGCAGCAGATATAAAGGACTACCCTTATTCAGTATTGACACAGAATATACAACTGGTGTAATATTGTCAGTGGTTAACAAGCAGTTCACTGCACTGCTGCTTACCTTTAGGGCTTCAAATGTGAGCAATACATCATTGGTCCGTTTCAAATCAATATAGAACATCATCAGCTCCCTCGACCCAAGTTGCATGAAGATGGGCAACAGCTGATGAGAAAAGCAAAAGATTTGCAACTGTCAAAAAATGTCAGGGCTTTGGGCACAATCAGGTCCAGTGTGTGGTCAAGTAGTATGTGGAGACAGATTTGTGTTAACTATTTAAAGCTAGGTATCAACAGAGTTGGACAGGCACAGGAAAAAGAGGATCTGGAATTTGGGAGAGAGACACGGTATATAAACAGTGGCTGTTTTTCACTGGCACTGGATTTTCAGTTCCAAAGTGGTGGTTATCAAGCAATTTGTGGCTTGAATATTTATAAGGATAAAGAGAATCTAAATTGTACAACAATGATGAGGCAATACCCATTATTCCATGAAAGCAGACTGGTGGGAAATTACCAGCCAGGATGGTGTTTAGGATGTGGGGCTTTCAAATTCAATGTAAACTGGTGGGAGAAAGACAACTGCTATGAGACACAAAGAAAGGTGTCCAAATCAGTGGGAGAGAAGACAGCTAGAGTCACAACTCTGAAGAACTGAGGATAAGACTGTGCAACAGAAGAACCCAGGAAGAACAGGACTAAGGATTGAAGAAAGCAGTGAATTTGCAATCATAAAAATGGAACCAAAGCTAAAATCATTGGGAAAAACAAGGCTGAGAAGGGTGTGCACCATAGTAATGGACTACATTGGCAATAGCCCTGGGGAATACTAAGGGATTGTTTTGTAATTGAAATCTCTTGTCCTATGCCTAGTCACACTTACCTAAAGTAGGGGATGGGGTTACAATGGCCTGTTACAGACTGCCAAAATAAAGCTGCTTCGAGTCTCTTTGGAGGTATGCTGTTTAAATGATGCATGCATCCTAAGAATCCGAAAGCTGCACCAAAGCAGCACTCCAGTGCTTAGGAATCGAGTGTGGCTTTGGCGCGACCTCCGGAGTCTTAGGACCCATGCATCATTTAGATAGCATACCTCCAAAGAGACCCGAAGCAGCTTTATTTTGGTAGTCTGTAACAGGCCCAAATTGTTGCAATTGTATAGTGGTGGAGAGGGATCCAGAGGATGGGAATAGCCAATATATAAAAGTGGCCAATCACAGGCCTATTTTCAAGGCCATTATTTCATCCAGACCTAACTATGAAAGCAAATAATAAAGACAACCAGATTCTTTGCTGAGTAACTCCCTTGTATTTTTCAACTGCTGAGCTAACCATTTCCTTCCTGGATGATGCTGTTTGGCCAAGAAAGGAAAGTTGTACCCTGTTAAATCTGTCCAGATTTAAACAGTGAACATTCATTAATACAGTATGTTTTATTTATCACAGAGGAACCTCTTGTCTCAATACAGACAAAGCACAAAGGACAGTAAATTAAAAAACCAGAATTTCATTCCATTTCATGATCTTTGTACAATGATCAGGACATATTTTGAGGTGATTTAAATTCTCCACATCAGGTACATCGTTTAATTTCTTCATCAAAGGAAACAGCATATCATCTGCTTCCTCCCCACTCTTTACACCTACCTCTTGATACTCCCCTAAGGGAGTCAAGTACTGCAGAATTAGTCTCTGTTCTATTGCAGGAGTCAAAGGGTATAAATTATAGTTTGTGCCAATGACCCAAGGAGACATCTCAGACCAGCTGCTATTAGACAGTTCAACAAACATCTTGTCAGGCTCTGATGAGAACCCAAGTTTTTGTTTTGCTTTCCGGAAATTCTCTCTTTCATGTTGCTTTCCTGGTTTTTTCGTGGCAGAGTTCACCCGACTACTATTCTTGTGATTTGAATCAATATTAAATGAGATTTCCATGTCTCTGGGAACTTCCTCCTGCTCGCCATCTGCAGCAATGTCTCCATAATCCATGTCCACAGCCTCTTCATCTAGAGGCAACAGAGGGTCTGAGGGCACTTTTCGAGGACTGGGCCGCTTATTTTCATGTTTAGCATTCATTTCGTGGACTTGCAGCTCTCGCAAACGTTGAAGGACGAATGCCACCTATTACAAGAAGGAAAGTACACATCATTTCCCCATAAATCCAGCAAATTCAAGTTCCAATGCTCACTGAGAACACAAGACCACAGAGAATAATCCCTAGATAGCAATCCAGGGAATTGCGAATGTAACTTTTTCACTGGGCAGCAATCTCCACATGTCCTTCTCTTTCTCAACAAAGAATGAAAGCAGGAGAGGAAGAGAATAGGCACAGCTTTAATGTTTTAAATATTCAAACATTACCCTACAAACCTAAATAGAGTCTACCATTATTATTATCATGCTGCAAAGATAACAGGGAAAACTATGGCTGGGAGACAAGACACTCTTCTCTGGTGACCTGTCACTGAAAGGCTTTATTTAGACAAGTCTTTGGTAGCTGACTCAGTTGACTTGTATTTTAATTTAATGGGATGTGTCTTGCTTGTTTTACTGAAATGTTTTTCTACTTTGGCTTTTATTTTATAAATTGCTATTGTTATTAGATACCTGAAGTATCATTTGGTAGTGAGGGGGGAATCTAAATTTAACCATGTTTTGGGAAACAAATCATCCAATTTAATCAAAATTGTAAATTTGTATTTTGAAATGAAAGTACACCAGCTATATATTTCTAGTTGTAGAAAACATAACCTGAGATATCTAACCAAGAGCAAAAATGCAAGAACAATGCACTGATATGAAACTGTTTACTATATTGGCAAAAGGTAGTATTCACATTGCTCATGCAATAGTAATTTGAAGCCTTCCCAATATGTTACTACATTTACTGAGACTTCTAAAATCACATGTGAGGCAGGCACTCTTTCTAGAAGTCAGTGGGTTTTCCATTCCAATCACACTTTCAAGTATTAGTATATTCCATGGGAATTACCAATTGAGAATTCTCATCCCTGTAGTTGGCGGCAATGTCTTGGTTCTCCATGGCACCTCCCAGTAACCCAGTTGCATATGTTCTCAGAGGCTGATCAGCTTCTCGTGCCCACTTGAAGAGATTCTCAACTATGCCTTCCTAAAGTTGGGGGGGGGGGGGGGGGAATAATAATACATATTATCAGTATTATCAAGCACTTTCAATTCACAATTCAGCTTACTCCAGTACAAATAAATATGACATTTACCAAGAATTTAGAAATGCTTCAAGTTATCTTACATTTTTCCAAGATGTAGGTCAGTTTTTTCCAAGCTAGATCCACTGAATCAGTGGAACTTACTTAAACGTTGACATAGGGCCAAAACAGATGGTTATGAAGGGTCGGCTTGAAGCCACCTTGGGACTGCAACAAACATACACCACAGTCCCAAAGGCACCATCTGCCACCCAAATAGGAGCGGAAAAGCAAATAGGAGGTTGGACCGCCTTAGGCTGCTCTGGCGCAACCCCCTGGCGGCTTCTGGGTGCTCCGGGGGCATACATCATCAAAAGACAACACCCCAGAGCAGTCTGACACCACCTCCTTCTGATTGACTGGGCGGCTTGGGGCCATGTGCCATCAAAATGCAACACCCCCAAGCCACTCGGAAGCCAGTTTTTCCAGCCAGTCTGTTCAGGCCTATACTGAGTTACTAGTGATTCAATATACTGTATCTGCTGTAGTTGGAACAAACAACTGGACTAGGCCCAAGAGTTTACAAACAGCAACACCCTTCACTTCCTATTGCTAACAGCACAATGTAATTGGGAGCTATTACTCTGTGGATGTTTGCAGATCATTCAGGAGACACATTGGTAAAAAAAGGATGTGACACTGAGCCAGAAACCCAGGCTTAATAAAAAAAAACACTTTGAACAAACAAAATGTTTACAGGTGTAGCAGTTCATCCACTTTTATTTTGTTCTTCTCTTTATGCAAGCAGGTAAACAGAGCAGAAAGAAATAAACCTTCATGTTATCTCTGAAGCTGGGATTATGGTTTAATGAGCTCAAATGAGCCAAGATCAGATGACACTTGGTCTAGTCAAACACACTTAACCATAATCAGGCTTAGCTATAATGCAAAGTTATTCTTTCCTGGTCTGCATGAAGGAAGGAGAAAAGCAAGAGTTAACAGATTGAATGTACAAGTATGCTGCTTAATCATAGCAAAGTTTCTTAAGGCAGAATTTCTGTCTTTATATGTTGTCAAATCAGAGTCACTCTCAAAGAGCTGAGAAGGAAGTTCTAAATCTTATTGGGGTCAGTGGGCTACTCATACAAAAATTTGCAGAACTGTTTCTTGGTGGTAAAAGAAACATCAAACTTGAAAAACTTACTTTCCAGCAAAGCTTTACAGAATATGCAGCTGTCATAACAGAAAATAATCTGGAAAGTACTTTAGCTTGGAGCTCTGCAGATGGTTTATGGATATTCAGAAGTTCCAATAAGGCTGATGCCAAATGAGAGAGTAAGATGAAGAGAGATGGCTGCTTACCTGCCAGCCTGGGCATACTGTCTTGCTGCTGTAAGCAGGTGTTGCAGTTACATGCCAATGTGGGCAAAAATAGTTCTTTATCAAACAGATAGTGTAATGGGAAACTAGGATCCAAAACATACTGCAGAAATAATCCAGTTTAAGACTGCTTTAATTGCCATGGCTCAATGCTACGGAACTCTGGAAACTGTAGTTTTATAAGGCATTTAACCTTCTCTGTCAGAAAGCTCTGGTGCCACAATAAACTACAATTCCCAGGATTCCCTAGCACTGAGCCAGGACAGTTAAAGTGGTCTCAAACTAGATTATTTCTACAGTGTGTGTTGGACCTAAGAAAGGCTCCTATGCAACTTTAGCCATGATATTTCTGTATGTTCCCAAGTACTCCTTTGAAGCTAACCCATTCTTTAAAATAAAAAGCCAAGTATTTTTCTTCCTTAGGATTTCTTTTTTTAAAAAAGTCTTTAAGCTAAAAATATTTGCATTAAGTCTGAAATTATCAAAACAATTTCCCAAAAGTATCTTATTGTTTGTTTAGGTATTGTCAAGCAGACTATGAAAAGGTATATAGGATAGTGTGTCTTGTGAATTTATTTGCAAGTCTAATATGATGACAATAAGGTACCCATGGAAGCAATCTTAACTTCTCATCCAAGTTATTTTGTCTGATTGAAACTCTAGAAATACCAGACTAATAAATGATAAAGAATGTCCCAGAACCAGTAAAATAAGGGGGGAAGCACTAAATAGATTTTACCAACAAGTGATAGTAGGGAAGGAAAAGAGGAGACTACAGAAATATCAAGCATATCTTCTTATATTCAATACCTTCTCCTGAAAGACAACAGCAGTTTCTAGCCCAGGCATGATGTCCAAAAGGAGTCGGCAAGCAGTGGTATTCAAGGGAGGTTCTCTGCTTGTCATCACATAAGCATTCACCAGCTGAAAAGAGACCACACATAGAATTAGTTTTCCTGCCTCATTTTAATAAATACATTGGTCTATACAAAGAAAAAAAGTGGTTTAAGTGTGCAGTCTTGAGAAATATTATACATTATATTCCTCATTCTGGATTAAGCATGGATCCAGAGTTGCCCTTCAGTTCACACAAGGAACTCCCATTCATCAGAAGCTCCTGTTGATATACATGGGGAGCCAATTCTCCACCAAGTTCTTCTTTATCTACAGCCCTTAGCACTTACTCTGGAGAGCCTCCCAACCATCCACCACTGACTCACAGACAACACAAGACTGCAGGGGGATAAAGAAATTGCTGAAAATTGCCTCCGGCCCTTTCCATTAGCAGAAGTATCATAGAAAGAGAGTTCCTTTTAGGGGAGCCAAGAACTGAGGCTTATGTCCATCACAAATTGTTTTGCTGTTCTTACAAGTTTCTTAACAAAGAGCTTAAAAGTAGGATGGAGCTGACATTGAGTTATAACATGTGTACTGTGCAACTAAAGCGTTTATAACTTTCACAGTAGTACAAAAACAGAAGAAACAGAAGTAAAAAGGCCTTCCTATGCACTTCATCTTGAGAGTTTGCTCCAGTGAAATCATTTGGATGAAGTTCTCCATAGGACTGTACAGAATTGTTTCATCGTTATACACACAGCAAGCTACCTAGTCTGGTGGCTTCTTCAGTATGGCACATTCATTATTCTGAATAAAATAAATCAAATCTAAACTATATTTTAAATAAAACTGGAGGTTTTAGTAAATAAAACTGAAATCTATTTCTCATTGTCTACAGAGCATTTCAGGATACATAGCATGTACTGATTTCAATAAACATATTCAATCTATCTTTTCTAGTAAAGTCAGACCAGGGCAAAGGTCATTATTGTAAGATGACTTACAGATAAACTTATTTAAACACATGAAATTAACAAACAGAAGACTGACTTGGGCTTCTCTTGGCATGATCTGTACAAATCAAGACTTAGAGCAATTTTTTATGTCAGTTGCTCAAAGATGCAATCCTGATTTATCAC
Source organism: Sceloporus undulatus (assembly GCF_019175285.1). Lineage (NCBI taxonomy): Eukaryota > Metazoa > Chordata > Lepidosauria > Squamata > Phrynosomatidae > Sceloporus > Sceloporus undulatus. The sequence goes on along the minus strand of NC_056523.1, from coordinate 73,430,564 downwards.
AAAGTATAATAAAAAATTAAAATTCTGGCATTCCCAGACATTGCAATGACTGAGCAACAGAAATGGGCACAGATTCTAGTGACCAAGTACAAATCTATGCGTAAATAACAAGTGAAAACGCACTGCATTCATGAAATCATCATTCTTGAAGAGTATCCTCAGCAAATGCCCAAGCATACATTTTGGATCCGCCCGACCTGGAAAGAGATGAAGAGCACCAGTTAATCGTTAACACGGGTTTAGCAAAAAATAAACTGCAGCAGCAAATGACACCTGCAAAAGCACTCCATCATATACATCCTTCAACACCAGCATAAGGAACAGAAGCACCAGGAGGCCAGTCCTTCTGAGTGGCTTCTTCAAAGCTGTGGAACTGCCTGCCAAGGGAGGACAAAATACCCCTCTCTGTCATCTTCCCACCAGAAGACAACACATTTTATTCAGACTTTGGCATGCAATGAAAAGTTCAAAAGATTTTTTTAAATCAATATATTATATACAAGCAACCAGTTAAGTATTGTCCTAATTCTGTTATGTGCCTAATATACTCCTGATTCTCTTTTTTATGCTAAATGAATTAATTCTTCAATCACTATGAGGTGAAAAGGCTTCCCTCTCTATGAAAATTAAAAGAAATACTGGAATTCCCAGGGTTTTAAAAATAAACTTTTAGTTTACTAATAACAGTTTCTTGGCACAACCTGCTAGCATATAGCACAAAGAGTAGAAGAAAAAGAGCACACACAAAAAGAAAGAGAAGACTGAATTACTGTCTTAATCCATCTGATCCAAAACCAGACACAGCAAAGAAGGCCCATATCACATGGCATACTTTGCCTTGATCTGTGTAATATCTCCAAAAGAAGAATCCCTCACATTTTAAGCAAACTTCACTGCATCCAGTACATGTGCATCGATAATATGGGGTTGATCTACCTTAACCTAATTTATAAGTAGATAGTTTCAACTGTCTGCCTTTTGCTCTTTGACAGAAGGCTTTGATTCTTTATTCTAGGACTTTCCTGAAATAAAACTGGTCTTAAGTGTAATATCAAAGCCCAGTTCCATTTTATATCCCATTTTTTACAGACAGATTACTGGTTCATGAGCTCTCCAGGGTACTCCTGATATGGGGAGGGAAAAGGGACTCATACATTTCATATGAAGCAGGGCCAAAAGAAAGGCTAAATGTTTTAGTTGCATCCATGGCCACAATACTGCTTTATGGAAATTGACCAGAAAAACAAAGACTTCAAAATAATCTGCACCAAATAATTACTGTAAGGTCAGGTATTATCCAGGAGAACAAAGGAAGGGGTTGCCTGCCATTTTCACCCTACATCAGAGAGAGAGAAAATGCAACCTGCAAGTCAGGGCTTTTTTTGTGGTCACCGCAGTCCAAATAAATTCCTGTAGTAAAAAAAAAGCCTCTCGGGTGCCTAAAAAGCCCAGGAGTGGAACAAATTTTTTTGGGGGGGAAACACATCATGACCTCCCTTTTAAAACATTTTTTAATTTGTTGTGAGGCCACAGCCCTCCAAGGTCTACTGGAGGGCAAGTGTAGCTCCCAAAGCTCTAAGAGCTGCCCACTCCATCCTACATACATCTATAAAACAACTGTTGCAATGTGTCAGAGCTTGGATAAAACCTTCAGATGCAATAGCAGCACATAAATTTTGTGGAGTTACAACTGCATGGTTTATCTTGCTTGCTCCCTTTAGCAATCACAAAAATGAAATTACAGTGAACAACTATGTATGTTCTCATCCCATATTACCAGGATGCCTATCATCAAATGGATCAGGATCTCGTTTGCGGTATTCTTCTGTCTCCTTCTCAATTAATTCTGACATTCTAAAAAGGGAATCAGAAACATAAATTACTTCTACCTCATTTCCCAACAGGGCTGCTGCTCAATATTTTAATTGTAGAAGGACTATAAAAGCACTCACCCACCCATATTTAATCAGCAGAAATTAAGCAAACAAAATAGCAATAGCAGTTTCATTTATACTCTGCTTCATACCACACTAAGTAGTCTCTAAGTGGTTTACAACTGTAAGCTAATTGCCCCCACCAAGAAAAGAAAACATGCCACACCTCACTCCGATAAGGTCTGTGATGCCAAGAACTACACTGGCCTGCTATGTACAGATGCTAATTCACAGATCTGGGGAGAGGGGAGCAAAGAGAAGCACCTGTGGTTGTTCCTGGGCTGCATTTCCCAACATTCTTCACTTCTGGCTATCTTGGTTAGAGGTCATGGGTGTCACAATCCAATAACATCTGGAGGGCCACACTTTGCCCATCCTTCATATAGTTCAGAAAAGTTATTACCTGTTTTGCTACTTAATGGTCTTCTAGGCAGGGAAGTATTTTCTATCTGGTATATTAATTACAGTGGGCCTTGGTATCCACTGGGGTTTTGTTCCTGGACCACCCTGTGGATACCAAAATCTGTGGATGCTCAAATCCTATTAAATACTATGGTGTAGTAAAATGGGGTCCCTTACACAAAATGGCAAAATCCACTTTGCTTTTTGGATTTTATATATATATATATATATATTTAGTATTTTCAAGACATGGATGGTTGAATCCATGGATACGGACGGCTGACTGTATAAACTCTAAACTCTACTTTGCTTTTCATTCACTATTTTAAAGATAAGCTTTCCAAAAACCTCACTGTTCAGTAGTTAACATGTAAAGCAGGACTATCAAGAATTCCAAATAACTGGACGTACCGAGTAAGTATAGGAACCATGTCTTGTCCGCTGCCATGTTCTTTCTCCCACTGCTCCAGCAAAGCAGTAAGCTCAGCCTTGGAATCTACAAGCTCAGAACATGAAGACATGACTCACCCTAAAAGTAAGAAGGAAGAAAGCAAGAATTACTGAATTGTACAGAATATTTACTGTTTTACTTCATACACACAAATCAAATATTTGAGTTTTCAACAGTCACACACCTATTTTAAAAATATGAACCAATTATTAAAACTGAATTATGCTGAGAAGTTTATGATAGGCAACCAGATGCTTCACCACCACCTCCCTCACTCTCCACTAGCCTCTAAATGGTCCTGTTGAGAGTGGCATAGGAGGATACAACAACTAAAAGATGGATTGGGGGAGTGAGGCAGCAACTGTCACATTATTCTAGCTGGCAGATCTTTATACTACTTATTCCTGCCTTCAAGGTCTGTAAACTATTAAATATACAGGAGCCCTCCCTGCATTCTGCCTGGCAACTTTGGCAACAAGATTGAGACGAATTATATGGTGGCTGATTTACATGATCAGCTCTGATTCCATACACCCAGAAGTCAGCCCTGTTCCATCTTGTCATACATCTTTCATACCTTGTTGACAACAATGAACTTTCATCCCATGTTAGGTCCCTGCTCCAGGGAAGATAGTTGTGATAGAGGCTACAAGTACTTTGCAGGACACATGGCATATAAGATGAAGATACTGTACTGGAAGGATATATGGCCCCCTGTTTGCACTTGGACCAACAGAGACAGAAGGACAGAAGCCTCTTCTAGGTCTACTGAGACTCTTCCATATTGGGTTAAAAGACAAAACAGGATTTTTATTTTGAAAAATTGAAATAAAAAAGAGCAGAAATACCCTTCAAAAGAAGTACAGAACAAAGAAATATACCCTTTAAAGGCAAATCCTTTCTTGTCCCCATTGGAGCCCCAGAGTCACAAACTGGGGACAAGAAAGAATAGTTTTAGATAAGACTGTTGAACCAGAACAAGTCTACACGGTATGGAGTTAGCTCTTACCTGAATAATTAAGTCAAGATAGCACTAGGCATTTACCTAATTGATCTCCCACTGTTTTGCTGTCAAATTATTTCAAATGAAGTCAATGAAAAATCTATTCAGTAAAGCTAAACAAAACAAAAGTGAAATAAAGGTAGGTAAGTAATCACTGGCTAACTGTCATCAATCACAGCACATCACAATATTCAAACTGATGAGGGTTTTTTTGGATTGAAATATAATCATTGTATGTTTAGATCGGAAAAATATTTTTTAGAAAAATAACCTATTCTTTTGTCTTCCCTATGAAGTATAATGCCAATGAGTAAGTGTCTCCCACAGAGCAAGATCCTAGTTCTTAGAATGCCACTGGAATTCTAATGGAACAGAGCCAATTTAACTCACATTGGAGGGAAACAGTCATCCTTAGTTACTGCTAGGAAGTTTAACCAGCATCACTATGTGGTAAACTGTGATGGCTTTTGCCATTCATTTTAACATCACTGTTTGCTGAACATTAAGATAACATCAGTAACAGTTCTATACTCACCCTATCAAACCTTAAACCAAGAGGACACATATCATATGCTTACACATAACAAATTATCTCCTTTTACCTGTAGTACCAGGAGAGGGGAATACACTCTCAGGTCTGTATCCCCACAGGTCTACCCAACTCCATCAAAAGCTGCTTCAGAAGGAAGACACACCTTCTAGAGCCAGTTCTCAGGTGGCACAGAGGGATTCAGGGAGGGGAGTAGGGGGCAGATGTTTCATTGCGTAGGTAGCCAAACACAGTATGATACTGCTTTTCAGACAACTGCTCTAGGAGGATAGAAATAAATGACCCTGGAAGAAAAGCCAATTAACAACAGAGGAGGGGAAAACATTGTGAAATGGTGAACTACTCTCATCAATTCTCAAGCAGAGCATTTCTACTCAAATCTTTGACCAAATAACAAAGTACAGTGGGCCCTCTTCTTATGCAGGGGATCCATTCTGGACCCGCCCCCCCCCCCCCCCCCCCAGCGTAAGGGAAAATGTGCATATGCTCATGCCCCATAGGAAACAATGGGGCATGTGCATGCGGTGGCGGTGCGGCACGCATGCACACACCATTGATTATATTGTTGTGCAGCTTCCGCGTAAGCAGTAAGCCTTGTATAATGCACCCACGTAAACTGGGTATCATGTATCATACACTTGTCATGTTCTGACACACTGCTATACAGCTTATATAACAAATGATCAGTAGGTACCATTTTCAAACCCAGTATAGTGTTAGTTTATACATTACTTTAGTGACAGTTCCATAATTATGATCTAGTTTCATACTACCTGCAGAATCCTCATGCAGACACGCATGTAGGCTGAAAATGTGGTGGTGAGGAATGGACAAGGATGCAAAAATGCCTTCCCAAACACTAATGGTAATAAGGACTTTTCTTTAGCCAGTCCAACCAACAACTCTTTCACAGCTATATTTTTTTTCAGTTTCTCCCATATGTATTCCCTGATTGCAAGCCAGGATGGCCCATACAATAGTAGTTCCAGTTTCCATGTTTGGTTGTGAACATTGGGTAGCATAGAAAGCTGAGAGGAAGAGAACCAACTTACAGTATTTGAAATGCGGCACTGGATGAGAGTGTAACAGATACAGTACATATACAGATATGGGCCAGTGTGGTGTAGTGGTCTGAGTGTTGGAGTATGACTCTGGAGACCAGGGTTCAAATCCCAGCTCAGCCATGTAAACCTACTGGGTGACTTTGGGCAAATGACAGTCACACACTCTCAGCCTCAGTGGATGGCAATTGCAACAGAAGAAACTCGCCAAGAAAAAACTGTGATAGGTTCACCTTAGAGTCATCATAAGCTGTAATGAAGTAACGGCACATGAAAACAAACAACAACAAGCTGGACGAGAGTGCTTTGGATTGCTAAAATGACAAATGAATGGGCATATCAAACCTGAACTCTTCCTAGAAGCCAAACGATCAAACCGAGACTATTTGCACTCTGGGTGCTCATTAGAACAGTGGGCATTGCTTGGTAAAGTAGGAGACAGTGGAACTAGAGGAAGAACACATAACAGATAGACAAACAAAGTCAAGGAGGCTATAGCTCTGAGTCTGCAAGACCTGAGCAGGGCAGTAAATGACAGGGTGTCATGAAGGCCTCTCATTCATTGGTCATCATGCATGAAAACTGACTTGACAGCAACCATCAACAAAATATACAGCATTTTTTAAATAATTACTAGATTACAGCCTAGTGTCTGCAGTGATAGCTTGCTTTAGCAAGAACTGTCACAAAACATGGCCTTTGAGCATGAAAGCAGAGGGGGGAAATGTAACGTCAAAAGACATTGCTTGAGTTTTTAAAAACAGTCTACAATTTCCAAAGTTTGAATCTAAGCAGCAATAAGCCAAAACAGGAATGGCCTCTCTTACTTTTAAAAAATAAGGGTGTGTACCTGGCTGGAGGGGGTCAAACTCATCCATTAATTTTAAGGAACCAATATATTTAAAGCCTGCAGACACTAGGTAGCAGATATTCCTAATCAGCACACAAGTTCATATCTTATACAGTGCAAGGCTAGAGAGAAGTAGTGAACTTGCTTGAAGACTTGAGTGTATGAAACTAAGGCCTATTCCAACCCACGCAAAACTAGGGATTTTTGATAGTGTATAGAAAAAAGAGCTATACATTCCAGTCATCTTAGAAAAATAAACATCAATTCTTCTGCCAAAAGAGGGAAGACATCACAGAAATATTTACTTTGTGAATGTGTAAACTACTGTTTGCCCTAAAAATAAAGGCGAGGCATACAACTGCAGTTCCAGCACCTCAAACTGAATATCACAAAAAATGCTGGGCAGTCTACGCATAACTCTTGTAAAGAGAACAGACAATGAAGGGAAAAATGGAAAGTGAAATACCGGTACTCTTTCTGGACATAAGACCTGTTCCTTCAAGAGGAACATAGGAAGCAGCTTCACACTGAGTCAGAACATTGATCCATCTAGCTCAGCAGTGTTTATAATCACTGGTAAAGGATCTCCAAAGTCCTGGGCAAGAATAATTCCTTGCTAAGAATTGAATTTGGCACCTTTTGCTTATACTCTGCTACTGAACTACAGTCCTTACACTTATTCTTCAAACACCAGCATTTTTGGTTTGATTTTCCACTAAAATATACTTCAAATTATGAAACTATGTATAACAGGATCATTCCTTGTGGCATTCCATAATATGAATGCATTATTCAGGGGACACATGTCAAGATTTGAACCCAAGAGATCAGGATTAAGTCACCAAAAAGCAAATAATCTCTCTCTAGCCTTCAATAAAGCACATTGAACATTATCTGCTTGTCTTGTAAACTGGGAAATACAATGATATTGAATGGTAATTAAGAAAAGGACTTACATAGATAAAGTATGTAGTCCTAAATCTGTACATCTGTAAGTAAGTTACAGTGAAATTAGTGGAGTTTACCTCCTAACAAACATGATAAAATTAAGTTAGGTGAACATGGTGGTCTAAATAATTTCCTCATCCCAACAATGCCCCCTCAAAAAAAATTTTTTAAAAACCCACCTCCACCCCAACAGCTTCTCTCTTTGTGTCCAAAAAGGAAAATGTAAGATTTGTTAGCTTGCTGCTGTAATAGCAAGGCACTTTCAGCACCATCAAGCAGTCCTCGGCTTTTCCTGGGAATGGCTGGGGTGCATAATTGTTTCTGCAGGGCCTCCAAAGCACCACATAACTATGGGGATGATCTCCAACGCCGAGAGGAAACTCAAGATTTGGCATGGTCACCAGCGGAGGTCAGCACACTCATCATGGAGAGCAATGGACATTCCTGGAGCAGGATTTATCTAAAAACAATTGGCTACAAAGAAACTTGACGTTATGAGTAAGCATGTGCCTTAATGAGTTGCAAACTGTACTTACTGAGCATTTAAACAAAACATTAACAATTAAATTAGGTGCCTTGAGTGCCAGTTTTTGGGGGGAAAGGCAAGGTATCAATAAAGATGAGGTAGAGGAGGGGGGATATATGACTGAACTCTTACTTTGAAGGCACTATCACTTAAGAAAAAGAAACAGAGCTTATTCAAGTACACTGCTCCTGGATGCCCAAATACTGGCAGTGACTAGGAGTGTCTTTCAGCAGCTCCTGCACACTTACCAAATGCATCCGTTTGTGGAAAAATCAGATTATGTCACAGTCATTCACGCTGTAGTTACACTAAGAGTTGTTTGTTACAAAGTACTTTGAGACTGCTTAGAAAAGTGTTCAAGTGCTTTAATTGATTTAAAATACAGCAGTCAAGATTGCATTTATGGGCAAGAAGGGGAGGAGTTCCAAACATATTCATTTATTTAACAATTAAGATTCTGCTGACTTTCCTACAGTCTGTTTATAGACTACAGTAGATAGGAAGACTTGACAGAGCCTTCTCAAATGCAGAACCAAAATTATGTGACACCTTCCCCAAGCTTGGAAATAAAAAAAAACTAATTCTTTACTGATATTTGTTAAAAAAATTATAACTGTTTCTAAAAATATTTTTCTTCACTGAGGTAATTGGGGAATTAGGGCTCATTTTTAAGCCACATTAATGATTTAATATTCTTAATTTAAAGGACTAATTAAATAAATTAATTTGATAAATTTCCCTTAATATGAACAAATTAATTTTCTTTAGCAATTAAATGCTGCCATATCAGTGCCAAGCCAAATAACTCCAAGCTTTGCTAAAGAAGTCTGCCTACATACCACATTACTGGGCTTTTAACATACAGAAAATATGGCTTCACAAAGGTGTGTGTGAGTGTGTGCTGATTTAGCATGGTCTTTCAAATATCTACTTGTCTTTGTTAAATGGCATTAACAAAGTTTTTAAAAATATGTCTATATACATATGTGTGTGTGTGTGTCTGTTATACTATTGTAAGGTACCTGGAACATTTTATGAAAAGACAGACAACCAGTATATGATAGAATGAGGTACACTTGCTATCTGAATTCAGATAAGAGTCAATATTTTCCTAGTCTGCTAAGTATCCACCAAAACTTGACTGTGGCTACATACAATGTGTGTCCACTTGGCAAATCACAAAGTCAACTGGCCACTTTCCCAAATCTACCAAGTGTCCGGGGGGGGGGGGGGGGATAACAATTTGGAAACATAAAAAGTGAGACTACAATGTTCAGTGAAGTAAATTATTTGGAATCTACCTTTAAAGCTGCCCTTTTACTATTTTAAAATACCTATTGTTTGCCTTTTCATATTTAATAAGTGCTTATGCTTTGTTGTACTTTAAGAGACCCAGTATAATTTCTCATTTCTCCCAGGCAGTCACCAAACTGATCAAACTGCCCACGCTAGCTGATATTAAATGCAAAGCAAGATGAATAACACCGATATAAAGTAGTATCTCCACATGGCTGTTGTTATTTAGATTGGAAAAATCAAAAGCTTTGTTTCCTGTGCCATATGATCCAGAGGATCCCAATACTTTTCTGCACAGTGGTACAGTATACCCCATTTAATGTATGTATAGCACTGATATTATATATCCAGGTTGGCAATATGCACTTTTTCAAGCTCTTCTGTGTATACCTCATGTCCCTCTTTACAATTTATCTGCTATACTATACAGTACTAAACAAAGTCAGAATTCAGTTGTGAATATGTTGGCAAGAGAGCAGAAAGACCAGATAATGTCACAAGAAGAATACAGAACCTAAGGCTCACAAATATCTGATGAGTCACTTAAGCATATACACACATAACTCCAAGAATCTTCATTTGTGTATTGTTTTAAACTGAAGGAAAGGAAAACAAGGAAAAGACATGCACAGTGAGAAAGACTATGAACAGTGCTTTTGAGTTCTGCTAAAATATGCTCACCAGAACAACATTCATTTTCCACGTCATTTGCTCTCCAGGAACAGAACTGTTTTGTTTTATAATGAGTGACAATCAAGTTTTCAGTGGGCAAGCAAGACCAATGATTTGGCCAAATTATTCAACTAAATTATATTATTCACAACAATAATATCAGGTTCACAGTAAAAGCATCACATAGATTATCTTCAATAATAGCTTTTACAAAATCATAGCAAACACTTGTTTAAAGGCAGCACATAATAGAATTAACAAGTACATACACACTTACCCCTCAAATCAAAGCTTTCATCATATGCTAAGACCATGCTTTGCCTGAAGCAACATGTTTTGTTAATCTGTGAACTCCCTAGCCCAACAAGTATTCAGTATCAAGTCCAAGTTTTCATTGTTACAGAAGAAACTCTTAACTGTACAATTCTCAGTATATTTGTTTTGTGGAAAAGCACAGCAATGGATTGAGGAAGTATTCATTTATGAGACCGAACAAAGTGAAAGTGGAGGCACTGGGGGAAAAAGATTCATTCAAGCAGCTAAATCTCCTTCTCAAACAGAAATGTCAGTCAAGGAAGCTCTAGGAAGAAGTAGGCTTTATAGAATTACACTTACACCTGAAAAGGTCTATTTCTTTAGTACTTACCTTTGACTTTGTCTAAAAAGGACCCCAAAAATTCTGCATCAGGGGTGGATAACTGCAAAGGGAGGGAGGGTCCATCCACCCCTTCTGCTCCCCGGCCTAATTATCACTCCCAGTACAACTGAAAGTGACACACATCAATTCCAGTTCTGGGTTCAGCCTAAAAGCAGCAACTTTTACATATTTTCTGGGATTTAGGAGTGTAATGAGGAAGCATGGCTGTGCAACTGGTAGTGGTGGTGGGTGTTTTTGAATGAAAATTCAGCCGTTTCATTAAGTATGGAGGGACCGGGGTACTTCAAAGGACACCTGGGGGATTTCAGGGGCTCCAAAATGGGGATTCTGGGGCATATGTTGGCCCTTGAACCAAACTTTCCCTACTGTTGTTCTACATTGTGGTCCATTTGCAACAAAAGAGAGAGGCCAATGAGACCCTAGCCATAGATCCACAAGCCCCTGCTGCGATTTTACTATAGCTTAACCCCAGCACCCCACTTATTAAATCACAAAAGTAGCTTACTTCACCTGGCTGGCATTAAGCCCCCAAAAATAAACACTGGGGCTCTCCAGAATGGGGGAGGGAAGCATCCCACTGTTTCAATGTCACTGACACTGTAATGTGAATCAAGAAACTTAACTACCTAGGCAGACAGAGGTAAGTTTGGTCCCCACAATTGCCACTGAGAGCTGATCATGACATGGCATAACACAAGAGGTCTGTCAGTAGGCTCCCCTCTGTTTTAATTAAAGAGCAGCTACCAGGAAGGGGCAAACTGGATCAGAACAGCTGCACTGGGGGAGGGAGAGGATACCCCAAGGTTAGGTCCCCTTTTGTAAGTTGAGAGGGGCACCCTCAAGGAACCTGCAGCTCCAATGCAAGGAGCCACCCCTTCTCCCTCACCACACAATCACTCACAGACATGCATCCACAAAATCCCTACATTCCTTTACTCATTGTTCCCTCAGCTGGGTGGTTTTTTAATACTCTGACTGCCAGGCAGAGGAGAAACAGCCATCATCCTTCCTCTCCTTCTCCTGCCTATCTCTGCTGACAGGAGACAGGGCAAGAGAGTTTGATTTTGAAAATCTAGCAGTGATCACATGACCAAAGGGGGAGGTGCCAGCCTGCAGATTTCCCTCCCTACCATCTGAACTAAGACCAGAAACAGAAAATGCAGACCTATGGCTAAAATCTTCAATTTCTTTCTCCTGCTTGCCTGATGAAGAAGCAAGTGTGACTTCCAAAGCTTGCAACATATGATTGTGTATTTTGGTTGACCCAAGAAAGGTATAATTGTTTTGGATGTTATAGGGCAAGCGAATGTGCATGCAAGCATACCTAGGGCCAGGCAAACATCAGAGACCTGATCACAGAAGGTAGCACCAAGAGCACCTTTTGGAAACATACTCTCACCATTGCGGTCTATTGTCAGGCCATACATATGCATCTGTCTGCAATTCTTTCTCTCCCTCCCTCTTCTGCTGCTGGAACAAGAAAGAGGGAGAGATTGAGGCCAACCAGATATGTGTGGAAATATGGAGGGCATGTTTGGGTCTTGAGCCATTTGCGCTCCATTATGAGTTTGAATTATGGAGACCATTTCTAACCATAACAACTCCATCCTATTCAGAACTCCCAGTTCTGTTTCACTCATCTCTCTCTCACACACACACACACACACACACACAAACATATACAGCAGTACTATTTATTTTGTGAGGAAAAACATAAAAGTATTGTGGTCCCTTTACAGATTCAAGGAGCTAGTTTAGGAAAACTGTGGGAGGGGAGAGAGTTAGTTCTCCCCCACTGCACCGCAGTGTTCATCCAGTTCCCTTTTCCAAAGTCTGCAACTGATTTACTTGTTTGTTTGTTCTAAACAAAAAAATGCCCACATACACCCTCTGTGTATAACTGAAAGCTGTCACTCATTTGTGTAGGGAAATGTAAGGCCTGACAATGAATAACCCAGTCACCCTGGGCACAGATGGGGTGAAAGTGAGGGAGAAAGATGTGTCTGGTGTCACCTTTCCCAAAACCAAGAAGAATTTTAGATGGCTTAGATCCTGTCTAGATGTGGGCTGTCTTTTGTCCTTTCATGGATTTCATTTAAGTTTCATGGGACAAAGCAAAAGGCTTCCACCTCAGGACAGAGCTAAGAGAGCAGGCTCAGAGAAGAACAAATCACAAGGGAAGAGAGACGCCGCCGGCAGAGGCAGTCTCTCTCACACACCGTTCCAAACTGTGGTGCCCAGGTACATCTCTTTTCATGTACAAATTACCACATACAACACACTCCAGTGGGACGCCTGCAAAAACTCTTCATGCCACAGGAGCACAACACCTGTCTTCCTTGCCTGGTATTCATGCTCAGACCGCGACCAAAACACCCAGACGCAGGACGCTGCAATCTACCCATGTGTTCATTAGATCCCCTCGGATGCCTCTGCAGCCCACAAGCCACACATAGACACACTGCTCAGGACTATATCAACTGAGCATATCCCTAGAGAAAAATAACATGTAGCTTCTACATGTTCAGGACACACGCCTGTCAAAACACAACGAGAAAACTTTCCACAATGAGGAAACTATGGGGCAGGAGCTCTTTACCTTAAATCACCAACTGGAAACGGCAGAAATAAAGCCAAACTGAGTGTGAACTGAGCTGGACAGTGACGATCCACAGGGAAAGGAGGGGCACTGCACACACAGCCAGCTCTGTTTCCCGCTTCTCAGGGCCCAAATCCGGGTAGGGAAGCCCATGTCTGGATTGACAGCCTGGTCCACGTGGAAAAGGGCAAAGCTCTCCAGAGGAAGTTTAGACAGAGGCAGCCAGGGCTTCACCACCTTCCCACCCCTCAAACACAGGCCAAAAGGGGCCTGGAGAAAGACAATAGGTAGCTTGTGCATGTGCAGATGCATGTACACACACACAGACACTTGGGAGGGGGAGGAAGAGGAGGCCATTATCCGCTCTGACCTCCCTCCTTCCCCGCATCCCTGGCTCTGGCACTTCGGGGGAGGAGGACTGGGGAGGCCCGGGGGCCAAAGAGGAGCGCATCCCTGCGGCCAAGAGAGGGTTGGGGGCAGGATGGCTTCCTCTCCCCCGACCCCAAACCTTCCCCAACAACCCCAGCTCTAAACCTTCACCCTTAACCTTCCCTCCAACCTTCAGCCCAAACCTGCCCCAACCCTCCATCCTCACCTCCCTCCAGCCCCAATCTTCACCCCTCATTCTCAACCCTAACCCCCGCCTCCCCCTCAACCTCCAGCTTTTCCTGCCTCCTTCCGGCTAAAGAAGCCCAAGCCTTCCCCCTCAGCCTGCCCCAATCCCTGAACCTTCAACCCAGCCTTCCCCGGGGGCAGCCAGAGTCCTCCTGCTCCTCTCCGGGAACGCATGGGCGCCTCTCCCGGGGACACCAGCCGCCCCGACCTCCTCTGCTGGGGCCGGGGCCGCTCCGCTTACCTCTCTGCCTCTGCCTTCTTTCCTGCCGGCCCCTCCACGCACCGCGGCCCGGCGCCTGCGATCACTATGGCGGGCTCACACTTTCCTCGTCACCGCGCCAGACAAGCGGGCCTCCTCCTCGAGGGCCTCCGCCGCGCGAAGGGGACGCCGGGAAATGTAGTTCCGGGGAAGGGCGCGCGCGCCTGCGCAGTGGGCGCCATCATCGCCCTGTACGCCTCCCTCCGTTCCCTTTCTTTCTTTCCCAGGAGGCACTGCGCGGGCGCCGCTGGTGTTCTGTCTTCTGCTGTGGCCCAAGCGCCTCCTCCTCCTCCTCCTCAGTGGCCCTCCTGGCCTTGAAGGGGAAGGAGGAGGGTGCTGGTCTTCTTGGGGCTCTCCTCTCTGTTGGCTTCTTGGGCAGCCAAGGAGGAAATGGGAGGCCGTTGAAACAAGGCACCGCGCCAAGGACTCAGGGATATAGCCCTGTTAGTCTGTGGAACCAGTGTATTATAGAGAGACCTAGGAGCACCTTTGACACTAAGGCTGCTGCTTCCACACTGGAGAAATAAAAGCCAGTTTGGCACCACTTTAACTCTTTTTCTGGCTCAAGGCTATGGAATTCTGGGAGTTGGAGGCGTTTCCGACTTCATTTCACAGAAGCACCATCAGGAATTCTGGGAACTGAAGTCCAAAACATCTGGAGGAGCAAAGTTTGGGAATCCCTGGCCTGGAATATCAATATGCAAAGCCCCCGGAGGCTGAGTGGCAGCTGTCATGGCATAAGCACAAGATCTCTCACTCGGCCTAGAGCATCCCTTTGCATACTGGTCCTTGGTATTAATGCTCCTCCTGTGAATATATGCATCTTCAGGTCACCTGGCAACTTCTGGTGACCCCATCAGTTAAAAGGCTTTTCTTAAGGAAGGAATACCTGGGGGCAGTTTTGCCAGTCCCTTCCTCTGAAATACAGCCTACTGCCCTTGGTATTCATTGGTAGTCTCCCATCTGAGTACCAACCGGGGTAACCCTGCTTAGCTACCAACCTCAGATGGGATCTGGTGCCTTGAGGCCTAGTTGTTAAGGCTTACAATAGGTATTTCCCAGGCTGGGAAAAACACATCAATAAAACCAGACTGATAGCCACCTACTGTAAAAAAGGAAGGAGGGAGGGAGGGTAATGGCAGCATCTTTAAGACTAATTGGGTTTTATTTTCACATGACCTTTCATGGGTATAAACCCACTTCTTTGGATGCAGTACCCCTCAATGGTGCTGCTGCCACATTTGCTTGCCCCGATCCCTTCCTTCCTCCTTTTTATACTGCAAGAGGCTAACATGGCTATGTCTTTGAAAACTAGTATCTATCATAAGACAGACCTAAAAGAAAAAAGGATACAGCCTGTTACCTACAGTTCCCAGCCTTCTCCAATAAAACATGTCAATAACTGAAACATATCAGGATGCAAAGGGACCTTTGAGACTTAATTTGTAGTACCTTTGAGACTGCATAGAAGATGATGATGATGTCTGTCTGTACCTGGGCAAGTGTCTTGAAGTGGCTGATGGATTTCCACTCTATCCATCTTAATTTGGTGCTTTCCATGGTGGTAGAATTCAAAGACCTAGCTGTGTTAGTCTGGAAAATCAGTATGTAAAGGGATTTTGCAGCACCTTTGAGATTAACTGAAAGAGAGAAGTTGGTAGCATGAGCTTTCCTAGACTTGAGGAATTAGGCTCAACTCTACAAAAGCTAAGGCTTTCTCTTTCAGTTAGTCTCAAAGGTGCTGCAAGATTCCCATATTGTGTAGAAGAAGGTGTAGCATAAGCTTTCATGAACTTGTCTACTTCCTCAGATGCAATGACACTTCCCTCTCACAGGGCTTGGGTGATAGGTCGTTTGTGGCTTATAGGCACCTTGGTTAGACCCACCAACCTAAAACAACTACTTACCGGGAACAAAAGGTCACATAAGACATATTAAAAACATAGAGGAACCCAACCATATAGCAAATGTTAGGTTCCAACTGTTTTATAGGACCTAGTAATCCAACCACACAATCAAGGGTTCACTCAGCTGTTTATGTTCCAACATTAAATATATTGTCACTTGCCACCAAAGCCTTCCACTGTACCTTTCATGAAGTACTTAGCATTTATTTGTATTTATTTATTTCCTAAAGAAGTGTAGCTCAGGGAAATGGATTAGACCAGTGTTTCTCAAATTGTGGGGTGGACTTGGAGGCCCTGATCCCCCTTTCCCCCTCCTCTTCCCAATTTTTTCTATCCTTGAGAGATATCTATCCTTGGAGCAGCCGCCTCTGCCTGAGGGATGAGGAGAGCAGGGAAGTTTGTTGGATCATAGCCCCTGGTGCGGCACATCTCAAGCTACCTCTGTTTCTCCCTCCATTCCATCACAGCCCCAGTTCTCAGGATAAAACTGCTGCAGCCTCAACCAACTCAGTTCACTGCATCCTAGGTGCATGGTGACCAAAGGGGAGCCCATTGGTGCCTCTTAGGGCCATCACTAGTTAGAGGCAGAGGGGAAGGGACCTCAGTAGCTCCTGGACAAACAGCACCTTGGAAAGCCGGCTGAGAAGGAGCAGTGCAAGCCACTGTAGCAGAGCATGTGCTTGGGCTCACCACTGCTCTATGCCACCACTTCCAAGCTCCTGGCTGGCCAGTCAGGGACTCCCACTCACAGGCTGAGGCGCATGACAAGCTGCTCCTCTGGTTCATTAAGGCGGATGGGCAAGTGATCCAGGGGCTAGATGGGGCCCAAGATGATAAGAAATGAACAAAGAGGCATTTGGGCAGCCGTTGGAGGTGGAAGACAATCTAGTCCCTGTTTCCCTGTTGCTGTCATCCCCCCCCCCCCTGCACTCACATGTACCCTGGTTCTATCTCACACTCAGTCACAGTGTCTCTTGCTCTTTTTCTTTCACACCTCGCAGTGGATTGTTCACATTAATCCTCTGACCTGCTGACCCATTTTTCTGAGAGGAATTTCTTTCAGTCTCAAAAAGTGTTACACAGGATTCCTTTATCTCTTTGTTTGTGACACAAGCCGCATACACGCACATGCGTGCATGTCATGCGCACGCACACACATGCTCAACTGCATGCTTTTTCTTGCTTGCTTTCTCTCTCACACCTTCTTAGCCAGTTAATTCTTATGCACACATTCCCAAGTCATGTTTTCTCTCCCTCACAGACACTGTTTCACACACATTCTCAAACTCTTTCACATGCTAAGTCTCTTACACACAGAGAAACACACTATGACACTTTGTCTTACACTGTGACACATACATTAATTCTTTCATACACTTTTGTACATTACTCAGTGTGTGACTTTGTCTCTCACACACTCAGTAATTAGCTTTTTCTGACTCTTTCCTTCAGATATGTTCATTCACAGCCTTTCATACAAACCACACTACACTCTTACAATGCTGCTATTCCACTTTGATTGCTCTGGCTGCCTCCTGTTGCACTCTGAGGTTTGTAGTTCAGAAAGATCCAAGAGCTCTCTGGCTGAGAATTCTAAATGCCCCTCCCTAAACTGCAAATCCCAGAATGCAACAGGAAGCAGCCAGAGCAGTTAAAGTGGAATAGCAGCACTATATGGGCTTATTCCCACTTACATTTAAACTGGTGTGCGATTCACCTTTGCTCTGTGTTGGTAAATCAATCTACTATGAAAGCAGATCTTTTCAGTATCCCCTGGTAGTTGGTTCTTTTTTGGCACAATTGTCACCCCCACTAGTTTACACCACTTCAAAATGCATGTCAATCATCTCTGCATCACCAGTGGCATAAGCAGCAGCCCGGGCAGCCCAGCTTGGGAACCATATTTTAAAAATAAATTCATAGAAGAGTCAATTGACTGATTTTACAACTACGTACTGTACTTGCAATCAGTGAGGCAAGTAGTTGCAAAACCAGTGAATCAAATCTTCTATCAATTTTACTTTTTAAAAATTGATAGAAGATTCGATTAATTGGTTTTGCAACTACTTGCTTCACTGATTGCAAGTAGTTGCAAAATCAATCAAATCTTCTATTAAATGAATTTAATTATTTTAAATCATGCACCCATAAGTAACACCACAAGCACAAAGGCAGCGCTGATGGGGGGAAATGGTGGGCTGCTAGGAAACTAGTGCCTGGAAAGACCGGGGGCTTTTTGCATTTGCCTCACTTTATCACAATCAGAACTGGTTTGAAATGGGAATGACGGTCATATAAACTGATCAGTGATTCGCTTTAAATCGTAGTATGAATGTAGTGGGAACAAGTTTAGTGTTTTAATCTAGAAAGTCTCTCTCACACACACTCATACTCTTCATCTCTATTTTGTATACTCGCATATGCACTTGTGCAAATTCACATATACCCGAGAGAATGAATGTTTCTGTGTGGCTGTGAGTGTTTGTGAGTGAAAGAATGAGAGATCATGATCGAGTGTGAACATATCTGGGAGCATTGGTGTATGTAAGTGTGGTTGTGTGAGAGACAATATGTGTAAAATTCACATGTGTTAAATATTGAATTTACTTAAAACTGTTCTAATTTGAATAATGTTATAGCCTTATAAAATATTAAAATATGAATATACATGAATACACAAACAAAAAAATATGCACATTAAACAAAATATTTTTATTCATATACTTTGTTAAGGATGGGGGCATGATGTTTGAGAGTTCACTGGATTAGAGTAGAAGTATTAAGTATACCAAAGTATAAAGTACATAGAACAGAGACATGACAGTTAAAGTGGAATCAAACTACTAGAGCTGTGCAGTGTGGATAAATTCTAAGACCCTGTCTTTTCCGATAGCTGGCTGAAAATATACATATACATTTTCTATTATCGTTGTTGTTATTATTATTATTATATTTTATTTATAAAGCACTGTAAATTTGCACAGTGCTATACATAGATTAGATAAAACCGATAAGAATAATGAAACCTGCCAGTGGCGTACAATCTAAAAAATAACAAATGCATATAACCGTAGATAGTAATACAACCTAGAATAAAATAAGCAAAGAACAGGTTAAAAACATCAAATAACAGACATCAGGTCAAATATCAGATGTCACACACTACCTGGAAATGCTTCCCTGTTTTCTAAACTAAATAAATGCATATTTAGAAGCAGTAGGGAGACAATTAAACCTCTACAACTGATAGCAAAAGAAAGCTACAGTGGGATAGTCCTACCCTAACTCAAAGGTGCACTGGCTATAGTGGGTTAAAACTGACCCTAAATTGAATCTCTTTCTGCCAAGATAAGTGCTCTTCCACTGTCAGAATTCCTCTGTACCGTCTGATCTTGGGGAACAGGGAACCACACAATTTGCTGACTGAACTGCTCGGCTGGTTAAGATTTGCCTGCTGACAGAAGCACAAAAAATAGGGTGGCAAAGCAGTTGAGCAGGTCCAAGAGAGGAGATGAGCTGTACCCAATCTGAACTTTGGCACAATACCAGCATAGTCAGGCCAGAATGAGAGCTGTCCTTAGTCATTTCTAACTTCCAGTGGCTGGCAAGAGCTTCAACTCAGCACTCTAGGATTGCACTCTAAAACTGCCAAAGTCACATAGCCAAAGGTAAAGCATGCTGGAGATTGCAGTCAGATCATTCCTACCACCACTGTAACTCACTCATGTGAGGAAATCAGTTGAAGTCTGTGAAGGCCTGGAGACCATAATAAATTTAGTTGCCATCAACTAAAACAGACCCATAAAATCAATAGAACTTATATAGTGTTGATAACTATATCCCCCCTCCCAGTTTGTTCTAGTTGAAACTAACAAAGGGATTTAGACCTTATTCTGTTAAGGTACCACAAGACTTTTTGTTGTTTTTAATAACTGCTCTATTAACAAACATGTCACTTAGACGTTTTTGCACCAAAACTCAAGCATCCATCGCTACTGGCTATGTTGGCCTAGGAAATCTTCACACCAGCCTCATGTCTTGTGGCAATGGCATTATGAAAGGAAACAGGAATATACTGCTTTTAAAACATTTTTTATCACACCTCTCTCTTCCAGTGTGATAAGCCTCTTAATTTCCATTCCAGGATTACACCATAGGAGCAGTCTCATTCCCCAACCCCTATTCCTAAATAGGTAAACTCTTTGCCTGATGGTTTATTATTTTTAATTTTGCTGTACTTGGTAATTACAGCAAAAATATTTTAAAATTATTTTTATTTTATTTTATCATTTTGCTCTGAACACACAAACACCGCAAAGACAAAAATAAAAAACCCAAAAACCAGTCAGGCACAGAGTTGGTCTGCTTGTGAATAGTGAGGGAGTGAGGAGGACAATCTGGCTGAGTCCTTCCATGTAACTGCTGGAATTGAACCTCACAAAAAACATTAAATTGATGTGGAGAGATCTTGTAGCACCTTTGAGACTAACTGACAGAAAGAAATTGGCACCATGAGCTTTCATAGACTTCAGTCTACTTTCTCAGATACATCTGCATCTGAGGAAGTAGACTGAAGTCTACGAAACATCATGCTGCCAATTGTTTTTCAATTTTTTAAATTAAGTTTTATCAAATAACAAATTTATAAACAATAGAAATAGCAGACAGACCTTGGGAACGAGCAAAAACAATTTCCACCCAATAATACATTCTTTTGAATTTGTAAAAAGATACAGAAAGGGAAATGATAGATCATTTTCCCACAGTTGGGTGGTCAGTGTCCAAGATGTCCTCCAAAAACCAGCTTGGTGTGAAAGTGGAGTAAAATGAGATATACAGGTGGTGTACAGACCACCCCTTTCCCCGACGGATCAGGGCCTCAGCTGCCACAGTAGCAGCCCTGAGGCCCCGATCCGCCACTTTTACAGGCCTGGAAAGGGCCTCCAGCCTTGAGTAGAGGCAGGAAAGAATTTATTATTATTATTATTATTATTATTATTATTATTATTATTATTATTATTACTAATAA
>NC_056523.1:73395717-73404804 GCF_019175285.1 Sceloporus undulatus | reverse complement strand
AGCATCCACAGATTGAAAATATTTTTAAAAATTCAAAGCTGCAAAAAAGTCAAAGCTGCAAAGCTGCAAATGCGGAAGGCCAACTGTACAGTAAGCCCTTGGCATCTGCCGGGGTTTGGTTCCAGGACCTGCCATGGATGACAAAATCTGTGGATGCTCTAGTCTCATTTAGTACAGCAGCATAGTGAAATCATGTTCTGGTAGTCAAGGTCTGCTGTCCCCAGCCCAGGATTTCCTCTGCCCCATCTCAGATTCGCCCTTTTTCACATGCTGCCCCTCACTCCTGGAACCTTCTTCCCCCGCAAACAAGAGCCATCACTTCTTTAACCAGCTTCAAAACGGAGCTGAAGACCATCCTGTTCAGAGAAGCGTTCCCAGGCATTGCATAATTGTCACTTGCTATTTGATGTTCTTTTGTTGTCTGTTTTATTGAATAATTTCCTGTATTGCTATGTATTTTATATGTATTATCCTACTAGAGAGGCCCCTTCCCCACCACCACTCCCTTTGTGTCGTGTCTTTTAGATTGTAAGCCTGAGGGCAGTGAACCGTCCAATTAAAATGATTGTATATACAGTGCTGTGTAAATGTACAGTGCTTTATAAATAAAGGTTAATAATAATAATAATAATAATGATAATAATAATAATGTCCCTTACATAAAATAGCAAAAACAAAGTTCGCTTTTGGAACGTATATTATTTTTGAATATTTCCAAGCTGTGGATGATTGAATCTGTGGATAAAAAAAATCTGTGGATACAGACAGCCAACTGTATTCTTATGTGTGTCAGTTGCAAGGGAGTGTAAGAGAGAGAATGCAGTTGTCCTGCTTCCCATGAGTAACTAGAAGACCGCTGTGCGGGCAGAATGTGGGACTAGACAGCCCTTTGTTCTGATCCAATGTGACTCTTTTTTTGTTACTGGACTCATGAACTTGCAAAGGTAGTTTCTCCAGCTACTGTGAGGCAGCCTTCAATGCTTTAATTCAACTCACCCTCTTATGCTTGCTGTTGGACTACTACTGTAAGATTTGGGCAAGATGTAGCGAAAAGGGGCTTAGGATGTGGCTGGAATCTACCCAGACTTGCTTCCTCTTCTACGTGCATTGGTTAGTAGTGCTGCCACTAAGCCCTTTGTTGGAGATTTAATCTTCCTCAGGTTCCTGAGGTCGTAAGGGGTCAATGCCCTCCCCCTCTTTCTTATGCCTATTGGGATTTTTCATCCAGGGATTCAACCATCCATGGCTTGAACATATTCCCCAAAAATATAAAATCCAGAAAGCAAAGCTTGATTTTGCCATTTTACTATGTCACTGTTCTTAATGAGACTTGAGCATCCAATTATTTTGGGGGGTTTGTGAAATTGGACTCCCTGGGCTGTAATTTCCTCACCCTATTTACAGTACAATCAGGTTGCTGTGCAATTAAGCATAATAATAAATGATGCTAGAAGGTTTCAAGACCACCACCACAGACATTATGGCAAATTGAGGTACAATAAACAAATATCTTAAATGAATGGATGGCTGGATAGGTATAAAGGCTCCTTGCCTCCTCCTGTTGTGTTGATAGGCATCAGTTCTATTATCTGCATAAAGGTATTAGTGGTGCACAGGGAGCTTTCTTAGGTAATGCACCAACCAAGGGGGACAACCCCATAGACTTAGATATTGTCATATGTCAACTAGCACCAGCATTAGTAGAAAGCATAGCCAGTGATGCAGGAGGATAGGAGGTGCATTCAACAACAACATTATGGTAACAAATTCTCTGTCCTTGTGTTAGAGGCAAGTATGGGGACTCCTCCCATGTGCCACATCCCAGTGGTTTGGTGTCACCCACCATGGACCTCCTCTCATACAACACCATACAGAAACCTTAGGAATGTTTTTTGTACTTAGGTTACTCATCAATCATAATTCCTGTAATGGTAATAGTTGTGACATCAACAACTAGCAAAATTAAAATTATACCTTTAAATTACAATATCATACACACAGCATAAATGTACATGAAACATAGTTTCATGTGGTTAAAGTGAAAATTTGGTAAAATTTTTAAAAAATACTTCAAAAAAAGCATATATATATAATTTTTAAAAGAAAACCTGGAGCCTCCCCTTTCTCCTACCACTGAGCCTCACCTCACTCTTACCATCTCTTCAGTGTTTTAAAGAGACATGGGTGAATGCCGCAGCCTCTTTCTGCCAAAAGGCAGATGTTTGGGGAACAGTGGTATCAAGGGTGTAAATTGGTGCAGCTTGCCCCCCCCCCCTGTACTGCAACCACCACATCCTAAGGGCCATGAGAGCCACTAGTTCCTCTAACACTGGCAAGAAGTTACCACAAGGAGACCTAAAGAAATAACAAGAAGTAAAAACAGAGCAGATGTGGACACCAATTGAATTACATAGGATGCTGTCTATATTTTATGCCTGTTTTAGTGCTACACTATCTAAAATTAATAGTGTTAATTTTCCTTATTACCTCTAGGTTGCTTGATGTATCAAAGTGGCCAGCTGCAGTAGTCTGAATGTTGGACTAGGACTCCAAGACACTAGAGTTCAAATTCCTGCTCAGCCCTTGAAACCCACTGGGTGATCCTAAGACAGTCATACTCTCTCAGCCTCAGAGGAAGGCAATGACAAACCTCCTCTGAATAAATTTTGCCAAGAAAATCCTGTGAGAAGTTCACTTTATAGTTGCTGTAATAGGAAAAAACTTGGAGACACACAACAGACTTTCAGGGAGAAGACATACAACACATGATGGGACAGGGGCGGGAAAGCCCCAAGGTTCCCCATCACTCTACCTGGTTGAAAAAAAAATCATTATTCTAGATGTTCTAGATTATTCTAGATATGGTGGTCAGTTAGGTCCTGTGTATGGTTTGGCTAAGCTTTCCCAAAGTAGCATGGGTTCATCTTTTCCAGAAGTCATTTTGGTCTGTTGTAGTCTCTGGCTTCAGTTTTTATATCATTTACTATAACAGAGACAGCATTGCTCACTGCTGTTTTCTAATGAAAGCATTTAGTGATACCTTGTATTTGATGCTCAGATTGTGCAACAGACATTAATCAAAGGTATGATAAGTTAGAAGCATGTTATTTTGTTTATTTCTATCCTAGCTTTTGAAATAACATCTTTCCAAAGCAGCTGGTAAAAAGCATCGCACCATTTCTGCTGAGGCAAAGAGACCTTTCTACCACCAGAGAGATCAATCACAGGCCCTAAATATCCCAAAGGCACCAGATTCCATCTAATAGTGGAAACTAAACAGGGTCAACTCTGGTTAGTACTTGGATGGGAGACCACCAATGAATACAGTTGCTGTAGGCTATATTTCAGAGGGAGGAACTAGCAAAAGTACGCCTGAATAATCCTTACCTAAAAAAACACCCCTATGTACGACATTAAGGGGGTCTCCATAGGTTGAGAATCAACTTGAAGGCACAGATGCATTTCTTCTGTAAACCCTCATCAGCCACCAACAGACAGTGGATGGACACAGGGAGAAGATAAGAGATAAATTCTGTTACAGCATTTCAAGCCTCATTTAGCAACTGTTTTAGATGTTCCCATTCCCAATGAGTCTGCATTAACAGAGGAATTAACCTTAAACCATACAGCAGGTCTCCCAGTTATTTGGAGCATTTTATAGATTTTTTTTTTCTTGCATTAACCAAATCTATTGACCAAATAGATTGATTTAGACTGGATTGTTTTATCTGCATTAACCAAAAAGAGTTTGGTGACACGCTAGACTAAAGACCAACACATTTTATTTGGCTTAAACTTTCATGGTTTCAAGCCACTTCACCAGATTTAGTAGGCAGAAATCCATTAACTTTGTGCCAAATAAAATGTATTTGCTGCAACACACTAACCCAGCTCCCTTCCAGCTCTTGAAATTTTAATGCAGCTACAGAATGGTTATGCAACCAGTAGTTACTGCTGCTCTTCTTTAGAAAAATCTGGAATTAATTTGAGTTTTTTTAACTTTAATTTTCTTCAGTACACTTCATACAAATGTTTTACTGTTTTTAATTCTAGAGTATGGTCCAAAACACATTTCAGAAATAATCCAGTTTGAGATCACTTTACCCGCTCTGGTTCAATGCTAGGGAATTCTGGAAACTGTTCTTTTGTGAGACATTTAGCCTTCTCTGTCAGAGAGCTCTGGTGCCACAATAAACTACCGTTCCCAGGATACCCTAGCACTGAACCAGGGCACTAAAAGTGGTCTCAAACTGGATTATTTCTGCAGTGTGTTTTGGACCTATGTTTTCAGATTGTTTAGGACACAGATAATATCAAGAGAATTAGCTCATTTGAAATCGGTGTATCAGGGATGGGAATTGTGTGGCACTCCAGATGTTGGACTGCAATTTCTAGCATTCCTCATTGTTGCCTATGCTGACTAGGAATGCTGGACACTGTAGTTCAACAAAATTTAGAAAGCTGCCCATTTCTCACCCCTGCTTTAAAACTTGGCATTACTAATCCTTACACAAGATGAAGGATCTCAAATAATCAAAAGTCACACTTGAAGCAAAGTGTACTAGCAGGCTAGTGTATTCATCGAAGAGCATGTTCTGAGGAAGCACTTGGAAGGCAATTTTTAAAATATGTGAAAATATATGTCACCTGAATTTAGAACATGAGCTTCCGGTTGTATTTCTACATGGAGGTAATGATTGTCAATAAATCCGCAATGCTTACACTCTCCCCTAAGAGTGACTGTTATTATTCCTGGTCCAGTTAGAGATAGCCAAGCTTTAACAAATAATCAGGAAATCCAGTTTCCAAAAGATCTGCCAGTTGAGTACTTCTCTCTTTTTTTTACCTCTATGTGTTGCTTGGTTAGCTCCAGTTCTTCCTTGGAAATTGGTCTGTTCACTGGAGAAAACATGATAGTTCTTTGTTCCGTAAAATACTGTTAAATAAATGAATAAATATTACAAGGAGGTCTGCGTGAAACAGCAATCTTCCCTGACAATGTGTTCACAAAGAGGAAACCAACTTGCAGTAGTTTTAGACTTTTCTCTTCTTCTTTTCTCTCTCCCCCCCCCCCCACCTCCTTCTTTCTTGTTTTGCAAGTAGATTTGCTCACAATTAATGTTCTTCATGATTCCAGCAGGGGGAAATAAGTACCTCTCTAATGGGGTGTTCTTTCTGTGCAAGAGGAACCAACTGAAGAATAAGCCCTAAAAAAGGGCATGGGCAGAATCTGTTATGCTTGACATATTATGCAAGCATTCAATTTCATTTATTTAGCTACTATTGAAACATTTTAACCATTTGGAACACTTTCAATGTTCACCATTGTGGAAATGATCTAGGTTAAATACAAGATAACATCCTGTACCTCAAAACAATGGCAACCTTTATGTATGAGAGGCACTAATCACTCTAAAAATCAGTTACATTTGGAATAGGTGGTCTAAAATTTCTCCTAGAGTGTCTGCTTATTATTTGAAATACAATTTTTGAGTACAATTAAATTACAGAAATTTGGATGAAAGCATTGCTGAATTATGTTATAATTATTGTTATGATTCAGCTCAGCTGGATCCAAAGCTACAATTATAAATGCACTTATCTTGGAGTAATTAAAAGAAACAGCCATGTTAGACTTTTGGTATAAAAAAGACATAAAGAAGTCCAAGTCCAACTTTGAGACTAACTGGTGTATTCTAGCATAGCTTTTCCTGGATTCTAGTCATCTTCATCTGATGTAAGCATAATTTGCAATTTTTTTCTCCTTTGTTATTTCTTTAGGGTGAGGGAGGAATTCTTTCAGTAGGTCTCACATCTATGTAAACACATGGAAGACATGTCCCAGTAACTCAGATCTCAACAGTTGCGTTTTCTGGTATTTTAAACAACTTAATAGACAGGAAGATAACTTGTGTTTGACGACAGGCTGTAATTGATGCTATTTTGAATATATAATACAGGTTTTAGTGGACAGCCTTTGAAAAGACAGTATCAGAATGAAATCCATACCTTTTGAAACAAAGGTTCTTTGAGAAATCACAGCAACCAGCCTTTTTTGACTGGTTCCCTCGGAGGTCAGTGGACCAAGGAAAAGATTTACCTAACATTTCCCCCACCTAGGCTGCATATTCAAGATGCATAAAGCGAGCCAGTGTGATGCAATGTTTTGAGCATTGGACTATGATTCTGGAGACCAGGCTTTGAATCCCTGCTCAGCCATAGGAACACACTGGGAGAGTTTGGTCAGTCATACACTTTCAGTTTTAAAGGAAGGCAAGGGCAAACTCCCTCTGAATAAATCTTTCCAAGAAAACCACAAAATAGGTTCACCTTAAGGTCACCATAAGCCAGAAATGACTTGAAGGCATATGACAGCAACAACAACCATCACCTGAGGGAAATGCTTTATCCATGCATGAGGGTTATAATAACAGTAACAATCATTTTGCATTCAAAGATATAGCCATGTTAGTCTGTAGAATCAGTATGTAGCAAGATCTTGCAGCACCTTTGAGACTAACTGAAAGAAAAATGTTGGCAGCATAAACATTTGTAGCAAGAGTCGACAAAAGCTCATGCTGCCAACTTCTTACTTTCATTTAGTCTCAAAGGTGCTACAAGATCTCTCTACATACCAATCGTTTTGTATTATTTGAGTTGTAAGGTGTTTTGTGACCCAATTAGATTTCCAGTGCATTATGTGGCATAAAAATAACCCATGTCCAAAGAAGCGTTTGTGTGTGGACAATCAACTGTTCCAGAACACAGATTTCTGGCATTGTGGGAACTTTCATAACCTCAACTAATTCCACTCTCTGTCCCTCCTGTACAACTTTCAGTTTATTCCAAATGGAGCCAGTGTACTAGCAACCAGAGTGTGTCACTTTTACTCTTGATATCATTGATCACAGTATCCTTCTGGAACGCCTGAGGGAGCTAGGTATTGGTGGCACTGTGCTCCAGTGGCTCCATTCCTACCTCTTGGGCAGATTCCAGATGGTGAGGCTGGGGGACAGTTGCTCTTCCAAGAGACAGCTGACATCTGGCATCCCCCAAGGCGCCATTCTGTCCCCCATGCTGTTTAACATTTACTTGTAACTGCTGAGAGAGATCATCCAGAGACATGAGGCATGGTGTTATCAGTATGCTGATGACACCCAAATATGCTTTTCTATGTCCCCGACTGTTACAGCAACTAAGGATGGAATCTCTCCTCTGAATGCCTGCCTTGAGTCGGAATGGGCTGGATGGGGGAAAACAAACTCAGACTGAATCCAGAGAAAACGGAGGTACTCACAATAGGCACCTCAGGTCTGGAGAAGGAAATTTATCAACCTGTCCTGGTTGGGGTCACACTTCCCCAGAAGGACGAAGTTCTCAGTTTGGGAGTACTTCTGGATCCGTCTCTACAGTTGTCATCTCAAGTAGATGCGATGGCCAGATGTGCTTGGTACCAACTTCAGTTGATACTCCAACAGAAACAGAAACAACAAATTTATGATGGCATACAGCCAGATGGAATACAATAAAATACAGTAATGGCCAATGTATTGACCAAATATCCACGTAGGCATACTATGATCATAATGTCCATACATACATATCAGTGGGAAATCTAAAAAAGGTGAAACTCTCTACCGTATACTGAATTACAGAGAAATTTAAATGAGTTATAGAAATATTCTCAAGGGGCTTCTTTAGTATAACCATTTAAATGTCACTATCATAAAAATAATTACATGATAAAAAATAAAAACATAACCCATCCCTATACATATACATATAGTTGTTCATTGTCAGTCAATTTGTGAAAACAGGTAATTTCATACATCAAGTCACATAATATCCACAGTAACAATGGCAGCTATAGTTGCTTTTACAAAATTTACTGTATCTGTTTCACATATCTTATACGGAGGGTAATAGCAGCTGCAAGGAATTTAGCAACTCTGCTGGTTACATATTCGTTGCAGTCTGTTAAAAGATATTCAACATAAATTTTATTCTTCCTTCCAGGTAATTGTTTAATAATAGGAGTTATATAAAAAGCATGGGTCTCTATATAAAGGGGGCAACAAAGAAGGACATGACTGATTGATTCAACTTCCTCAAGGCCACAAGGACAAAAGCAACAATGGTAAGGTACTTTTTTATATCTTTCTTCCAAAACTGCAGATGGAAGGATATTTAACCTTGCCAGCATGAAAGCCCTTCTTTGCTTAGGGATGGTCAGATGTTCAAAGTAACTGGCACATTTACCAATTTTCCCAGGTGTCCCAATACTAAGATGTAGTAATAATTGGCTTCTATGAGTTTGCAAATCAATATCTTTAATTCTCTGGTTAATGGTAGTTTTTGCCTTATTGTAACCTAATGAGGATATAAGTGGCAGTGATAGCCCAATGGACGACAGTGCCATGGCTAGGAATTTCATCCAGAATGAAATGAAAAGGTCTGTTAAAATTAACAGAGCCAAACCAACCGGTATAAAAAACATTTGGAAATTCATTATTGCATTCTTTTGATGAGAATTTGCAGGTCCCATTTCATGGAAGACTATGCTTAAATATTTATAAAATGTCACTTGTTTGATATGATTGTTATCTATTGACCATTTATAGCGTATACGTCTTTTTGAGAAGACCATAACTTTGGTCTTATAGTTAATTATTGGGGAATCATTTTTACAATGGTCTACAAGGGCTCTCAGGAGTCTGTTAAGGCCCACTTTGGTAAGTGACATGAGAACAACATCATCAGCATAGGCTAATACTGATACAGGTCTGTTAGACAAAGTTGGATGGTGAGATGGTACAGTCGAGAGAGTCGTAATTACAGAGTTTATGTAAAAGTTAAAAAGGGATGGTGCTAATACACAACCTTGTCTTATGCTGTTAAATGTAAATAGATGTTGTTGTATTTCCATAACTATTGCATCTAACGGCTAGACAGGAGTTCTCATGTAAATTACGAATAAGAGTCTGTCAATATTTGTGGCTTCAAACTTGGCCCATAGGTTATTCCTAGGAATGAGATCAAATGTGGCTTCAAACTTGGCCCATAGGTTATTCCTAGGAATGAGATCAA
>NC_056523.1:73208722-73395707 GCF_019175285.1 Sceloporus undulatus | reverse complement strand
ATGCAGATTTGAAATCAACAAAGGCAGTGAACAGGGAACCCCTGGTGGATGCTACATATTTCTCAGAAAGATGTTGAAGAACCAGGACATGATCAGCCGTGGAACAATTATTTCTAAATCCAGCCTGCTCATCTTTGATGATATCTTCTTCTATAAGCCAAGTTTGGAACTTTTCTAAGAGATGTAGTGCGTACAATTTGCTGTTGACATTTAGGAGACTAATAAGTCTTTAGTTTCCAGGATCACACTGATCACCTTTTTAAAAAATAGGTACAATGATGGCAAGGCCCCAATCCTTTGGAATGCAAGTTGTTCCATCTATGGTGGTAAATAAGGCAACAAGTACAGGGATCCACCAGTCCAAGTTGGTTTTAAACACTTTGGCAGGAATATTATCACTGCTTTACCTGTTTTCAGTCTGGAAAGCAGGTTTTTAATTTCTAGAGCTGTAACTGGTGACCATTCTGAGAGTTTATCGAGGTCCATATGATAAGACATATACATGTACAGCTTGCTATAATACTGTTCCCAGCAACCTGCAGAAATGTGGTAACTTAAATTTGTAGTACATGGCCATCTTCTAGATGCCAGTTTCCAGAAAGTAATTGAACCTCTATCCTTAGCTGCCTTTGTTAAATTTGTCCAAGAATCTTTTAGGGCTAGTGATTTTTTTTACTTTTTAACAACCTCTTGTATTCCCTCTTAAGATCAAGCCATTCAGGGGGGATTATTTGAGAGTTCATATGTCTATATTCTCTATATTTCTCTACCAGGGCCTTTTTTTTTTTTTTTTTAAATAAAGCAGTCGTGGTCAAACCAAGTTTTTGATCTATATGATGTGTTAATTTTCCTTAGAGAAGTTTTTTGGGTCAGTAAGTTCTTAATTGTTATATTTAACTTTCGGTAGGATTAAAAAATAATATCTGCGGATTCTGTGGTTATCAATGACCTGCGAAGGGCAAGACAATGAGTTCAGAATAGTTTTAACATTTTCTGTCATTTGAGTCCATCTGATGCCTCAAGATTTCAGCTCTAGGTTCCCAGTTGGAGAATTGGTATATTCCACAAAATCTGCATGTGTGACACATTTTAAAGACAAAGATATAGGTAAATGGTCACTTTCTACTCATTACTGAACCAAACATCTAGGCTGCAGTGAAAGCAGATCATAAGAGAGGGCAAAATAATCAATTGTGGATGACCCTCGACTTGACACAAAAGTATATTCACCCTCGATATCCCCTTTGATAGAGCCGTTTGCAATTACTAGATTCATCTTATGAGCCAATTGGGTAAAGTAAAGACCAGCTCTACCTGGACTGGAGGGACCTTGAAGCTGTGGTACATGCCCTGGTAATCTCTTGTTTTGATTTCTGTAATGTGCTCTACATGGGGCTACCCTTGTACCAAGTTCGGAAGCTTCAGCTAGTGCAAAATATGGCAGCCAGACTGGTCATCAGTTCTTCAAGGTTTGACCATGTAAAACCAATTTTAAAAGACTTTCACTGGCTCCCAATTTGCTTCCGGGTGCAATACAAGGTGTTGGTTATCACCTTTAAAGCCCTACATGGCTTGGGCTCGAGTTACTTACGGGAACGCATCTCCCTACACAATCTGTCCCACACTCTTAGAACAACGGGGAAGAATCTGTTGGAATTAACAGCAACCAAAATTGTTTCAATTTCCCAAAGAGCTTTTACAATAGCTGCTCCAAGACTGTGGAATAGTCTCCCAGAAGAGATCCATCTTACTACTTCCCTGGAAACTTTCAGGGGTGGTGGTGGTTAAGATGGAACTCTTCCGGCAAGCATATCCACCCAATTTCATGTAAGACACAGATCCACCTCCTTGAATAGGATGAGAACATCCTTGCTCCACTGTCAGATAGTGATACGCTGTTTTTAATTTTCAATTTTTATGTATTTTATTGAATTGTTGTATTTCATTTTGTATTGTATTTTATACCAGGTTGTGATCCCGCCTTGATCCATCTGGGAGAGGCGGGAAAATACAAATAAATTTTATCATCATCATCATCATCATCATCATCATCATCATCATCATCATCATCATCTGTGGTTTATTGAATAGTGGCATTTTTGTCCTAGTGTTGTTACATTGGCTGTTGCAAAAAGGACTCTAATGACCAAAACCAATAGATCTTTTGGGACATTTGCTTTGCCCCAACTGGTTTTCTTAATAGGAAAAATCTATAAATAAACAGGAAAAAATACCTATGTATGTATTCTGCAGCAAATTATGACACCCTGAGTGAAACTCTAAATTCATGAAGGTTAAAGCCTGGTGAAGAATTGTTCTTATGAGACCAACTCTCCATTTGCCTTATGACCATGCATTCAGCTTGCTACTGAACATAACGAAAAATAATGACCACAGAGGACCTACATAAATTCAAACTAGACAATAAGAAAATAAAAATAGTTAAAGATTTCTTATACCTTGGATCAAACTTTGTTCGGAATGGAGAATGCAGTGAAGAGATAAAAAGAAACCTGGGAATGGGAAGGGCAGCCAAGAAAAAGCTAAAAAAATCCTAAAGTGTAAAGATATACAACTGAGCACTAAAGGTAGAATCGTCAAAGCCATGGTATTCCCCATCCCTATGTATGGATGTGAGAGCTGGAAGGAGGGCAGGGGAGGGATAAAAAGAAAATCAACTCTTTTGAGATTTGGTGCTGGAGAAGAGCATACCATGAGTATACTGTGGACAGGCAAAAAGACAAATGGGTCCCTGAGCAGATCTAGCCTGAATTACCCCTAGAAGACAAGATGATCAAACTGAAGTTGTCATAGTTTGGATACATCATGAGAAGGCATGACTCACTAGAAAAACAATAATGCTAGGAAAGTTTGAGGGTAGCAGAAAGACCACATGCCAGATAGCTAGACTCATGGCATGAGTTTGCAAAACTTAAGTAGAGCAGTGGAGGACAGGGAGTCTTGGAGATATCTCATCCACAAGATCACCATGAGTCAAGCTCGACTTGAGGACAGTTAACAACAACATGTATAACATGCTTAACACTACAGAATGTCCAAAGTACTTTGTATAATCAAGGAGATACCTAAAAACCTCTTATCTAATGTGATATTGTTGAGCAAACTGGAAACCAAAATATATCTGACATCATAACCTCTATGATAAAGTTGGACAGAATTTTCTTTTTGGTTTTAATAGAATCCAAATTTTTCCCAACAATGGTGTAGAACAGTGCCACTCAAAATAGTGCTCTCTGGACTGGTACCAGTCCTTGAGCTAGTGGCTGCTGGTTCCTGAACAGTGTCCAGGAAAGAAAGAAACAATTGAACCCCGTGGGCACAGATATAATACTGGTCCCTGGCATAGGGGGGGGGGGGGGGATAATTGCTGGTCCCCCACAGTTTGAGAAGTAGTGGTGTAGAACATAAACTGTACTGGCAAGCCATGTTCAAGAATTAGTAATAAGACTTAACTTAATATGCAAGCCTATGCATTAGGTATATCAGAACCAGTGGGTAGAACAACTAAACAATGCTTCCCTGGGGAAGGAAAAGTTCTAAAGACCTAATTCTTTTGAGAACTGGTTGTGTTTCAAATAATTGTTTGGGAAAATATATAGGTTTAAACCTGCCAATTTTGGGGGTAGAGTTCAAACTTTTCAACTGCTTTTTTGATTATTTTGGGTGGTGGTGGTGGTGGAATTTCTTACTGTTCTTATTTTATGTATGTGTGTTAGATTCTTAATTCTATCTAAGGGCACGTCTGTGCCCCTCTTGCCCCAAAGGATGAGGAGGGCCCAACTGAGTGACACTCCTCTTCTGGGTGTGATCTGCACTCCTTGCAGTGATGCTACTGGCCATAGCTTTAAAATCTCTGTGTTACTAATCACTTTAATAGCAACACATTATTAATATAATGGTTAACACATTACTTTTTACAAAAGTATAGTTCAAAACTATAAAGTGAGCCAGTGAGGCACAGTAGTTGGAGTATTGGGCTAGGACTCTAGGATATGAAGTTTAAATCTTTACCTGGGCAAGTAATGCCATTGGGGACCTTGGGCAAGTCACACTCACTCAGTCTCAGAGGAAGGCAAAGGCAAAGTCCCTCTTAACAAATCTTGCCAAGAAACCCCCATAGTCTGACTTACGGTGATGTAGGGTCATCATAAGTCAGAGATTACTTGAAGGCACACCACAACCACTACCAGCATAATTGTAGTTCACTCCCTCCATTTTAACCTTTGCATCAGTCAAGACCATAAAGCACATTAAAAACCACTCATATTCAAAGTGATTAAAACTGGGTGACCTTAGGCAAGTCACACTCTCTCAGTCATTTGTTGTTGTTCTTGTTAACCACCTTCAAGTTGATCTTGACCCGTGGCGACCCTGTGGATGAGGCATCTCCAAGACTCCCTATCCTTTACTGCTCTGCTTCGGTCCTGCAAATTCATACCTGTGACCTCCTTAATAGAGTTCATCCATCTGCAGAAGGAGCAGATCTTTTCTGCTCCTTTTGGGACCATGGCAGGAGGCACTCTCGGGGCCATGGGATGTTTTTGCTGTGGCCGTGGAGCAATCGGGCTGTGAGCGGCTTCTGGCTGCTTCTTCCTGCCCGCCTGCTTTGCCTCAGATTCATCTGGGCTTCCAGGGAGATTTCTGTGTTATAGGATCCATTGTTTGTCTTTTTGGCTGTCCACAGTGTTCTTAGCACTCTTCTCCTGCACTACATTTCAAATGAATTGATCTTCCTCTTATCTGTTTTCCTCACTGTCCAGCTCTTGCATCCGTACATAGTAATGGGGAATACAACAACTTGTACAATTCTAACTTTTGTGCTCTGTGTGTATATCTTTACACTTTAGGATATTTTCTAGTTCTACTATAGCTGCCCTCCCCATCCCTAGTCTTCTTCTAATCTCTTGACTGCAGTTCCCATTCTGATCATTGTTTGATCCAAGATATAGGAATTCGTTTACTATTTCAATTTCCTCGTTGTCTAGGTTGAATTTGTGTAGATCCTCCATGGTCATTATTTTTGTTTTTCTTATGTTCAGTAGTATGCCTGCCTTTTCATTTTCTTCTTTGATCTTCTGTAGCAGTTGTTCCAGATCTATGATGTTTTCTGCTAGTACAGTGGACCCCTACTTTATGTGGGGATCCATTCCGGACTCCCCCCTGCATAAGGCAAAAACGCGTATGCTTGAGCCCCATTCATGCTTGTGGTGCAACAGAGGGCACACACCATGGGCGTGCGTGCCATTCATTCTTTTGTTGCACTGCTTCAGTGCAAACTGAAAGCCGCATATAGTGCACCCGCGTATGGCGTGAGTGCACTGTAGTATGGTGTCATCTACATATCTTAGTTGCTGATATTCCTTCTTCCTATCTTAATCCCTTTTTTTGTGTCCAAGCCTGCTGTTTGTATGATATTTTCTGCATACAAGTTGAAAGCTTACCAAGAAAAGCATGTGACATGTTTGTCATGTCAGAAACACCTTGAAGGCACACACTAGTTGAAAAATATAAAAATGGCTTAAACAACACTTTATATCTCTTTTACCGAAGGTTGGTATCTCCAACCTCAATGTTTTAGAAATAACAAGGGGACATTACTAGTTATACTAAAGAATTATAATGCTAAAGATCATTGTGTTACTTTACAAAAAGAATGTGTCACTATACTGTTGTTACTCCCCAAGTAATCAGGTAATCACTATCAGGATTCCAGCTTGTGTGCAGAGCTCTACATATGTTTCTGCTCTGTAGATGTTTATCCTCTGTAGATGTTTGCACTGTATGTGTGGATGCCCAGGGAAGGGGTTGTAAGATCACATCATGCAGGGACAGAGGTAGTCAACACAGCCCACTCCCCACTTGTGTGTTTAAGATAAGTTCTATCAATAGTGCTTAAATACAAGTTTTGAATCAAAGAGGTCAGAGACCAGTACTGTAGTTTATTTTCAGAACCAAAACTGAATTGAACGTACAGTTTTTCCACATTAAAGCCCTTTCCAAGTTTTCTTCAATACAGCAGTATAGGGTGTATATGTGAGTGGTGGTCATTTTGTTGCTGCAATTTTAAAAACAGTCAGGAGTCAGAAATCATTGCCAATCTGCTGCAAATCAGTCAGACATCTACTAGTAAATACAGTCCAGTATTCAGCCCACTCTGCTGAAGGGATGAAGGCACAGAATTCCTTTGAGATTCTGTGAAGAATGAGTCAAATAATTTACTCATTTTGTAAAAAAACAAAAACAAGGGTAATTTTTTTGATGAACCCATAGCCTATCTTTTCTTTTAAAGCTTCACCTTGAAACTAGAACAGGCAATGCCCCATGGATGTAATTTGATGCTTGCCACTTAGTAAGGCTTGCAAAACCACAGGGGAAGAAGAAAACAGATGCTGAGGCATAAATGTGAAAATCAGTTATTGACTATTTTATGTCATTGCTACAATGATGGGGGAACAGTTTCATTCTTGTTATGTGTCCTCAAGTGGACTCTAACCTATTGCAACCCTATCATGGGGTTTCTTGGCAAGATTTGTTCGGAGTAGGTTTGTCATGGTCTTTCTTTTAAGGCTGAGATTGGATTTGCCTAAGGTCACTCGATGCACTTTCATGGCTGAGAGGGACTTTGAACCCTAGTCTCTCCTAATCCAACCTTCTAGCCATGCCATTACAGTTTTTTGCTCCTGGGGAAATAGTTATAGGATTTAAAATATTGTTTTACATTTATAAAGCATTTTTGCTCAAGTCAAACAAGCATCGTTATTTGGCAACACAGCTGTAAATATCTTCTCCTTTTCTTCTCTTATTATTTGAATATATCCTGTACATTTCAAAGTGGAATTCCTCTGTCTAGAATCCATTTTCACACTTTAGTTGCAAATTGTAAATAAAGTTAACTTGAGCAAACATGCTAGCAAAAATATACATGGTTTAGCCAAAGACAGTTAAGTGCTTTGGCAGCATAAAAGAAGCACCAGAAGAATATGAAGTAATACATAGTCTGCTATGTTGAGGAGTTAGTAGATGAAAAATGCACTAATTCAAAAATAATTCCTCATCATAAGATAAATGCTAACTAACATCTGACTATTTGAATGGTAGTAAATAAAACAGTGTGACCTCACAACAATGTTTTTTAAAATTAGTTTTGCTTTCTGCTTCCTGAGTCAACACGAGGTAAGGAGGATATGTGAATCCCATTAAGAGTTGAAGTCATAGTGCTGGCCAGAGGGTTTATGGTACAGGAACATTATTGCACCCTCCCCAAGAATTCAAGAATTTGTTTACAGGGCTATGGGACTACATTTGAGAATACTTTCATTTATGGATCACAAGCAAGATGGCTTTTTTTTTGTGGCAAGGGTGTATTGGCAGTCTTTACCTCAAAAACAAGTTAACAGCAAGTAAAGCCATTTAATACACATGCAACGAAGTTAACAGCAACAAACCAAACAAAAGAAGAGCAAAGTTTGAAATCCTTTCTTTGTTTAAGACTTAGACAAAGATTCTGAGTGGCACAAAGGGAATTACAGTCTTATCATTTATGGAAGGACCTGGAATGACAAACAGCAAGATAAACATGGTTGCAAATGACCCAGTCCTTTTACACTCCCCCCTTTCTTTTCTTTTTTTGGCAGGGAACAAATCCACAGAGTAATTTACATAAATATTAAACTGTACGTTGTCTGTTCTAACGGCAAGCCACATTTATCAGGGATGGGGAATGTATGCCCTTCCAAACATAGGGTTACTATAAGTCCTTCTTCTGCAGAACATGGCCTCTTTTTTCAGAGCTAACATTTCTGCTGCTTCACCTCCTCCCCAGTGATCCCACCTGACAATTGTCAGAGCAACATGTAGTTTGAAATAGTTGGCTAATGTGTCCTCTTTTTTGCTTTTCAAAATATGGTAACCCTACTTAACTACAAATTCTATCATCTCTCATTCCTCACCATTGGTTAAGGCTGACAGAAGTTGCAGTCTTACAACATGTGGAGGGCGACTCAAAGGGAACCATGTCTACAAAATCAAAGCTGGTACAGTCAATCCTCTGTATCCATGGATTTTTTAATCTGTGAATTCAAGCACCCATGGTTTGAAAATATTTTTAAAATGTATAAATTCCAAAAGCAAACCTTGATTTTGCCACTTTATATAAGGGAGACCACTTTATCATGCCATTGTATTTAATAGGACTTGGGCATCCACAGGTTTTGTTATCCATAGGGGTCCTGGAACCAAACCCCAGTGGATACCAAGGGCCCACTGTACATTGAACAAAATTTTGCATGCCAGACTTGAAAGGCAGAATGGAGAGCAGAGAGATCCACATCACAACACAGGGGGAAAAGTGTGTATTTAGAAAGAATAGAACAAAAACTGTGGAACAGCCTGAGGCTCCTTGCAATATTCCCTTGTTATTCCTGAGTCTCCACAAATTAAAGAAGAGGAGTGTTTACAACATAGCAAGCAAAAGTGCTGTTGTGTTCCAAAAACCCCCACAAAGGATGCAATCCATTGAAACAAATCCCATGAAAATCACTATGGACTATTTTTGAATATACATTGTTAATATTAGGCAGGAATTTGTTCCATATGGTAATAAACTAGTCATTTTCCCTTGTTCCATTCAGTGTTTGTTTATTGCAGACACCTCCCGGAGAGTAGGAGCAGGCAGAAGATAGACTGGGATCTGCTAGCAAACCTTGGGTTATCTGCAGAAGACTGCCTTGGATGTGGTATTTAGACTGTCAATAGTAACAACAATACACCTGTGACATCATAGATTTTTGGTGTACAAATTTTGGTTAATTTTCTATATATATACTAAGGTACTTTGGCTATGTCAGCATTGTGTATTAGAGATAATAAAATAAGGAGCTGCAGGGTGGGGCTGAGAGCATAGCATGCGAGTGAGTGGCGAGTGTGACTGGTGGAACATCTGAGAGGATTTGAATAAAATTGGTGAAAGATAGTTGGGAAGGCTGTTGATACAGTCAGGGTAAGTTAGAAAGAAGAAAGGAGTGAGTAAAGTGAGGATTAGAGTTATGATAGTCAGGTTTAGGAACTGATTGATGTTTAAGAGCTTGAATTAGCCAGGGGCAGAATATGTGAGAGTGTGAGCTGTGTTCTAAATAAAATAAATAATTATTCTGTTTTTGTCATGTTTCGTTTGTTAATAAAGTACTGTTTTTTATTTATAAGCTCTTGCCCTCTGTGAATGGTATATGTCACAAAGTTTGGATTCAGACAAGGTGTCTGCGGTGGCAATAGTGGATAAAGAGGGGTAGTGTCCAGTGGGGATGAAAAGTTAAGAACTGGATTTAAATTGGATCTCTCCTATGCTAGTCTATGGCTGAGAGTCAGGACCCTGGACAGGGACCCTGGGAACCAAATTAAGGTTGAACTCCAAAAGCTTTGCTTAAATCAGATTGATAGAGTTTACACTTTAGAGCCATAGAGAATCTACTGAGCAAATCCACTGCCATATTTGAAACAGTTTTCATCCTTGCCCCTCTCCCCTGCAGTTTGTCAAACAACAGAAATGTCTTATGCAGAAAGCAGCTGTGGGAAGGAATTCAGTGTACCTTAATGTTGCAAACAAAACATTATGCTTTCCCAGAGACTAGTTCTACAGACTCTCATTGTTTTATAAATGCAACATTTCTTGCTTGTACTTCTGTACTTTTTTGCTTGTATCCACGTTGATTGTCAGTCAACTGTTTTGCTCATGTGTGGCTGATTCCCATGAGCTTTAACCTTAAGTTATAACACCTTCGCTGTAATCAATAAGGTGGGCCCTTTTGTGAATGACAAGCTCTGGCATGTCTGTGCTTTTCCTGGGAGGGTCCCCCTCAATCACCAATATTTGTGTGTAAGTAAGTCCCTTCTTTGGCTGCTTCAGGGTCCACTCACAATACTGTGTATCGAAGGAGACCTCGGTAGTATTCTGGGGTTCCAGAATTCACCCAATAGAGATATAAGTTGCATAATATGACACACATGTACTTTGAGGGCATCTAGAAGGTTCTTACAGTTGTTGACCACAGCAGTCAGACAGGAGGAGGTCCTTACACTGGTGGCAGAGGTGGGGACAAGGGAAAAACCCTACTCTTAGTGATAATGGTGAGATTTTCATATTTGCTAGCAGCAGAGGTTTAGTCAGCCTCATACGTGACGGAAAAGTGGTGGGTTAAGTGGATAAACCCCTCACAGTTGCCCATGCACTAAATTAGAGTATTGAAAGAAAAAAAGTTGTGGGAAGGAGGAGAACAGGCATGCTTTTCTGTTTTCAGTTTTAATTCAAGAATAAATTCCTGATTGAGAAAGTGTTTTGAGGCAATATGTTCCTTATTACGTGTTGTTCACCATTTCACCCCACCACCTGTGGTTTAAAAGAGCATCCCTTCTTTCTGTGTTAACATCCAGTTGTAAAACTAGCTTCTGAAGATAAGTGTGCATTTTTCAATGCACACATAGCTAAAGATTGTTCTTATGAATACCAACAGTAATATTCTGACTCCAAGGCAAGTCCGAGATCAAGGAAATAATTTCACTTGAAAAGACCAATATAGATTTGTAGCTACATACAAGTGTGAATATTAGCTTTTGGAAAAGAAATCCATTGCAATGGAGAAAACTATATGAGATGACAGTGCTAGGGAGCCCTGAGAATTGTAGTTTATTGTGGCACCAGAGCTCTGACAGAGAAGTATAAATGTTTCACAAAACTACAGTTCCCAGCATTCCCTAGCATTGAGCCAGGGCAGTTAAAGTGGTCTCAAACTGGATTGTTTCTGCAGTGTGTTTTGGACCACAGTTTTCACTTGGCATATAAATAAAATGAGCGTTGGTGCAAATTGGGCCTCCAAGAGTGGTGTGATGGATGAGAAGGCTCTCTCCAATGTCCCAACACCATGTATTGACTTGACAGGTGCGACACAGATGACACACACACATCCAGGGCAGACCTCAGTGCTTGGGCAGGGACATGTAGGGAGAGGGGCTCCCTCAAATATTGAGGTCTCAAGATATTTAGGGTTTTAAATCTCATTATGAGCACCTTGGAATTCAGACTGAAAGCATATTGTCAAGCAGTACAGTTCATTTAAGACTGGTATTATATGCTGTCTATTAGTTGCAGCTTCCAAGTCTTCTTCAAGGGCAACTCCATGTAGCACAGAATCATAGAATAATAGAGTTGGAAGAGACCACAAGGGCCATCCCGTTCAACCCCCTGCCAAAGCATCCTTGACAGATAGCCATCCAGCCTCTGTTTAAAGACCTCTAAGGAAGGAGACTCCACTACACTCCAAGGGAGTGTGTTCCACTGTTGAACAGCCCTTACTGTCAAGAAGTTCCTCCTAATGTTGAGGTGGAATCTCTTTTCCTGGAGCTTGCATCCATTGCTCCAGGTCCTAGTCTCTGGAGCAGCAGAAAACAAGCTAGCTCTCTCCTCAATACGACATCCCTTCAAGTATTTAAACAAGGTTATCATATCACCTCTTAACCTTCTCTTCTCCAGGCTTAACATCTCCAGCTCCCTGTGTCGTTCCTCATAGGGCAAGGTTTCCAGACCCTTTACTATTTTAGTCGCTCTCCTTTGGACATGCTCCAGTTTCTCCACATCCTTTTTAAATTGTGATGCCCAGAACTGGACTCAATATTCCAGGTGGGGCCTGACCAGAGCAGAATATAATGACTGCAGTAGTCTATTCAGGAGGTTCCCAGTGCATGGACTACTATGTCTTGGTTATCTTTGTCCAGGAAAGGCCATAGCTGATGCTCCAATCAAAGCTGGCGGCACCAAGCACTCTGAGCTATGGAGTCCACTTGGGCCTCCAGTGAAAGGGATGGATCTAAGAATATTCCAGAGCTATGCACCTGCCCCATTAAGTGGAGTTAAATCCCCTCCAGGACAGACCCAGTTCCCCAATCCAAGACCCACCAATTTACATAGCTTCCATCTTACTGGAATTCAGCTGCAATATGCTGGCCTTTATCTCGCCTATTACAGGACCCAGGCACTGATCCAGCACCTGCACAGTTTTAGCTGACTCTGATGACAAGGAAACATATAATTAAGTGTTATTAGCATACTCACAGCACCCCACTGCAAATCTCCTTATGACTTTGAATTCTGTCCCGAGACAGACAGGTGGCCAATGGAGCTGTGGCAACAGGAGAGGTGAATGGAGTGGTAAGGTGCAAGTTTCACTACCAGCCTAGCCACTTGCTATAAACTGAATGGAGAAGGGTGTCATCTTGCCTTTTCATTTGGCCATAGAGAGTCCTCTGTGTAGATATGAAACATCTCATCTGCTTACCTTCTGCTTTAATAATGCCATTTGTCTCCTTTGGCTCTTTCCTGTAGATGTGGCCTACTTCTCCATTTTTTATGCAGGTTTAGTATGTGCCACCTCAACTCGCACAGGCTGAATTCACCTGTGTCTACACCTTGATGTAAATTTTGGGCCTTTTACTCTCAACGCCTTTGGCTTAACATCTAGGCTAAAGAAGAGTTCTGGAGAATGCTCATTATTTTGTAACACTTCAGCTGGTCTTAAAAAAATCCTGAGCTTATATAATACACAGACAATATACAAATATTTATGTATTCACATGTATGTTCTTGTTTGGCTTCAACTTGTTTCCAACCTATGGCGACCCTAAGGCAAATCTATCATGGATTTCTTGGCGAATTTGCTCAGAGGTTTGCTATTATTGCCTTTTTCTGAGGCTGAGAGAGTGTGACTTGCTCAAGGTCATGTAGTGGATTTCATGGCCAAGCTGGGAATCGAACCCTGCTCTCCAGAGTTATAGTCAAACCTCTACACCACACTGGCTTTCTAGAAACATACACAGATGCCTTCCCATTGTACCGATTTGCCAGGAACAGTCCCAGTTAACTCTCTATTATCCTACTTTCCCAGCCACTTTTAAAATGCCCCCGTTTCTTTCTCCCCCTCCCTGCAATGAAAAGGGTTGAAGCATCTTGCCTTGGCTTACTCAGAAATACACTAGAAAACAAGGCAATTGCTGGTAGAATCCAAAGACATAGCCATGTTAGTCTGGAAAATAAGAATGCAGTGGGACCTTGCAGTACCTTTGAGACTAACTGAAAGAGAGAAGTTGGTAGCATGAGCTTTTCTAGACATAAGCCTACTTTCTCAAATGTTTGCAGGCAGTTGCTGGCATTCAGCATTTTCCTCTTTTCTCTGAAGGCCTGTGGTTGTCTCTGCTATTTGTATGTGAAGAGATCTTGTAGCACTTTTGAGACTAATTCAAAGAAAGGATAGGCAGCATGAGCTTTCTACTTCCTCAGATGTATTTCATAGACTTAAGTCTACTTCCTCAGATACTTTCTCAATGCATTTGAGAAAGACTGAAGTCTATTAAAGCTCATGCAGCCAACTTCTTTTTTTCAGTGAATCTCAAAGGTGCTACAAGATCTGTTCGCATCCTGATTTTGCAGACTAAAACAGCTATATCTTTGAATTCTGACATTTGTAATCATGGTTTCTCTAGGAAGAAAAGGAGAGCTGGGATGGCATAGTGATCGGAGGGCTGGACTATGGTCCAAAACACACACTGCAAGAATTACCCAGTTTGAGACGGCTTTAACTGTCCTGGCCTGGGGCTAGGGAATCCTGGGAACGGCAGTTTATTGTGGAACTAAAGTTCTCTGACAGAGAAGGCTAAATGCACCACAAAACTACAATTCCCAGAATTCTTTAGTATTAAGCCAGGGCAGGTAAAGTGGTATCAAACTGGATTATTCTTGGAGTGTGTTTTGTACCTATGACTCTGGAGAACAGGGTTTGAATCCCTGATGAGCCATTGAAACCTCCTGGGCATGGAAAAGAGTTTGGGACACTTGGCTATTGGAAAAGTTTTCTCATACTTTTTGACCCTGTAATGGACCAAAGAAACCGGTGACCTTTTTTGATGACTGGTCAGTGTTTATTGATTACATCAGCGCCAACTCATTTGCTATCAGACCTTCTACCCCTCAAGATGTTCTTTGGAGAGATACTTCCATCCCAACTTCATCAACTAGCGAACCTGAGTGATGTCTTTAGCACTTTGTTACTGTTATTACCCCACAAAAGGTAGCCATTATGCAAGTTTACATACAGTCCTCCAAGGCTATTTGTTATTTGTGTATCTAGGGCTGTTGGCCATATAGCAAATCCAATAACATCCAAACAATGATACCTTTATTGGACCAACCAAAGTGCACAATTACATGTTGCAAGCTTTGGAAGTCACACTGGCGTCTTCATCAAGCAAATAGGAGAAAGAAAGTGAAGATGTTAGTCATAGGCCTGCATTTTCCGTTTCTAGTTTTAGTTTTATTGTTTTGACGCTAAGATGTATTCATATGTATTTATGTTTATTTTTGTTGAATGGATGCCAGAGGCAGGTTTATTTTATCTGTTTTTAATTTATTGTCTGTACAGCGCTGTGTAAATTTACAGCACTTTATAAACAAAAGTTAATACTAATCTTTCTGGCCTGGCCTTCCTGTCACACCCTCCGTTTGCCCAAATGTCTCTTCCCCAGCCTTGCCTATTTTAAATTGATTTTAATTTGTATTTTTAGTGTTGGGCTTTTTTGTTTTAGTTTTAAGGTAAGGGATAAGGGGAAATGATTTTTTAAAATTGTGTTTGTATTTATTATGTATTCTATTGTAACCCGCCTTGATCCTTTTGGAGAGGCAGGATATAAATAAAATCAATAATAATAATAATAATAATAATAGCTGAGGAGAGGGTTGGCAGAAGTAGGAAAAGGCTTGAAGAAG
This sequence comes from Sceloporus undulatus, assembly GCF_019175285.1. NCBI lineage: Eukaryota > Metazoa > Chordata > Lepidosauria > Squamata > Phrynosomatidae > Sceloporus > Sceloporus undulatus. Next base: position 73,380,883 of record NC_056523.1, on the reverse strand, counting down.
GCTGAGAAGAAGCAAGGAGGAGGAGAAGAAGGAAGAAAAGGGCCTATTATTTGTCCCTGAGGGACTAAGGTCTGACACACACTGAGGGAATGACCCAGTTTGAGAGCGCTTTCACTGCCCTGGCTCAATGCTGGGGGATCCTGGGAGCTGTAGTTTTGTGAGACACTGAGCCTTCTCTGTCAGAGAGACACAGAGAGAGAGAGGGCTCTGGTGCCACAGTCATAAACTAGGGCTCCCCGGACTGAGCCGGGCCTTGATCCAGGGCAGTGAAAGCGGTCTGAAGCTGGGTCCTTCTTCCCTGAGTGTCTCTGGGGCCTTCCCTCCCAGCTGCCTTGTCCCAGACTAGGCCCAGAGGAGGGGCGGCGGTGGGAACCTTTCTTCTCCCTCGGAACCTTCCTTCTGGGCGCCTGTTGCTGCCCGGGGGAGCCTCTGGGTGGCTCCGGCTGAGGGGACGCTTTACTGCTGCGGACCCCAAGCGAAGGAGGGACGGCGGAGGCAGAGGAGGAGGAGGAGGAGAGGGAGAGGGAAGGAGCAGCAGCAGCAGCAGCAGCAGGAGGCGGCGACGGCGCGGCTGAAGGGGTCCGCCGGGGCGCCTCGCACGCCTCCTCCCGGGGCCCGCCGCAGCCCCAGCCCCAGCCCCAGGTGAGGAGGGGCGGCAGGGGCCCGGCTCTCTCCTCCTGCTCCCCGGCCTCCCCGGGGGAAGGGAAGGAGAGGCAGGCCAGGCCTCGGCGCCGCTTAGAGGAGGATGGGGCAGGAAGGCAGGCAGCCCGGGAGCCATTGCGGGGAGAGAGAGGGAGGCCGAGGGACAAAAGCGCAGCCGAGCGAGGAGCCCAGGCACACGGACACACGGCGGCCGGCCCTCCCGCCCTCCCTCCCCCGCCCGCAGCCTCCCCGTCGCCAGGGGCAGGCACAGGGGTCCCTGGCCCCTCTGCTCCAGCGCTTCAAGGGTTGGGCTTTCCTAGACTTGAGCTCTTCTAGATGTGAACCTATTTCCTAGTCTTGAGCTTTCATAGACTTAAGCTTTGCTAGACTTGAACCTATTTTCCCAGACTCAAGCACTTCTAGATTGGAGCTCTCCTAGACCTATTTCCTAGGCTTGAGCTTTCCTGGACGTGAACCATGCTAGACTTGAGCCTACTTCCTGGACACAAGCTTTCCTAAACTTGAGCCTATCTAGATTTGGGCTCACCGAGGCCTGAACCTTTGTCCTAGACTTGACCTACTTCCTAGACCTGAGCCTATCCCCTAGGCTTTAGCTTTCTTCGACTTGAGCCTACTCCTCAGATGCCTGCTCCCTCAGCCTCTGCCTCATGCACCTGAGGAAGGAGGCTCCAGTCATAGAAGTTATGCTCCCAGCTTCCTTTTTTCCAGCTAGACTGCAAGATCACTTCTCCGCCTGATTTTCCAAACCAATACGTCCATGTCTTTCAGTTCTGCTGTCAGAAGAAGTAGTGGTAAAGCAAGGAAAGGAAGGCATAGGGATAGTTTCCAGACTAACACAGTTTTGTCTTTGGATACTAATGCCTGAATGTTACCTGTGGTGAAGTATTACTACCCTTTTCATTTTAAAAATGTATTAGCATGCTATCCTTTCGTGTTTGTTTGTTATTGAGGAAACGGAGGCAAAGCCTGGTCCGGAGTGGCTTTTGAGGGAGAGACTGTCTTGTCATTTATTTCTAGTCTTTACCAGCTGTGGCCACAGAAGTGTTGTGATAAAACTTTGGGAACTTCAGACAGGGGTGTACCTGACAGGTTACCTTCTGATCCTGGTCTTGTTCAAGCTTATCAGACTTCTTCTGCTAGTTGTCTGTACTTCATTATTTGGAAAATCTGTAAGTATTGCTTTTACCAAGGATATGCAAAAGCTTACATGCGTTTTCCCACTACACATTGTAACGCTGGCCCCATACAGACAGACCAAAGTAAAGCTGCTTTGGGTCACTTTGGAGGTATGTTGTTTAAATGATGCATGCCTCCTAGGAGTCCAGAAGCTGCGCCAAAGCTGTGCACCAGCCCTTAGGACTGGATCGTGGCTTTGGTGCGGCTTCTGGACTCTTAGGACGCACACATCATTCAAACAGCATACTTCCAAAGTGACCTGAAGCAGCTTGATTTTGGCCTGTCTGTATGGGGCCACTGACACACATGCAGGAAGGGGGCTGAGTTTGAAAAGTAGTTAGGGACATGAAGGTTATGTATGAGGAAGTCATCACAGGAAAAAAAAGTTTTCCCAACTTAAGGAGAAGGATTTGATAATAGGAGAAAGAAGCAAAGGAAGCTGATAGAAGACATGTTTGTCCAGAAATGGCTTTTTTATTGGAGCGGTGAGTTGAAAATGGAGCACAGTTGGCTTTTGCTTCTTTCTTGCTCACATTTCTTTCTGGTTTGAAATTGAATTTTTTTTTGCCTCTTCCCAACACAGCACAGGAACAGCTCTCCTGTGATCCTCTTGGTAAGAGAGTTATGAAAACTCAGCGTTTGGACAAGGCAAAGATGGAAGGGAACAGGAAGAGGGAAGGATGGGACCTCTGCCCTCTATTCCCTCTGCATTAGCATCAGAATCACAGAAACTGTTGAGGGATGGCTTGAATTTGGTAAGATAAGACCAAAGAGTTTGAAGCAGTTGTAAGAGAAGAGAGGACTGGAGAGGAGTTACCCATTCATTGTAACATGAAAAAAGTGTTTGGAGTAATTTGTCAGTAGGGAGTGTTTATTTTTTAGTAACAGGTGGAATGGTGTTTTTTAGGATTATGGTGATGTAACATCAGGGCCCTAGCAATAGTTTGAACATGGCTGTAGAAGAAAAGAGAGGGGTTTGATTTGACCCAAAGTTTGTTTGTTCATATTTGATTGTTGTCCATGCCAGAAAAGTACACTTTTGGATGGGAAAAGCAGAATGTCCGTAGTTAATATTAGTGAGATAATTAAAGCTATTTTTAAAGATATGCATGCCAGGAATATTATTTTCAGTGAGCAGCTGATGAAGAAAAATTGTCACAGAACACTCAGTTCTGGGTCTAGAGAGAAAAAGCAGACAGAATTAGTTAAATACCTTAAATTAAATACAGGTTGAGTCTCGCTTATCCAAAATTCCTAAATATTCCAAATTATTTCAAAATCTAAAATTGCCTGCATGGGCCTGAGATAGTGAAACCTTTGTTTTCTGATGGTCCAGTGTACACAAACTTTGTTTTATGCACAAAATTATTAAAAATATGTATAAAATTGCCTTCAGGCTATGTGCATAATAAGGTGTATATAAAACATAAGTGAGTTTATTGTTTACACGTGGGTCCCAGCTCCAAGCTATCTCATTATGTATATGAGGCTGAGAGAATGTGACTTGCCCAAAGTCACCCAATAGGTTTCCATGGCTGAGTAGGGATTTGAATCCTGGGCTCCCAGTGTCCTAGTCCAACACTAAAATCACTATACTACTATGGAGGTAGTATGTATTGCATATTATAGAAATCAGGTTAAGACCATATGTTTCCCTAAAGTTCTACCATTTGAGCTATAGAAACAATTGATTCTCTTCTTAATTGAGTTATTAGCTGATTAAAAAAACCAAGGCTAATAAAAAGCATGTTTCTTTTTTATGTGAGAGAGATTTAGGGGGGGGGGGACAGAAATAGCCAATGTGGAACCGCCAATACAGTTTTACACGGGCATGCTTTGAGGTTGCTCATACATTCTGTGCATCTAAAAACATTGCTTTGCTTTTTCATTTCTTTCCACATATTTCTCTGCTTAATGAGATCTTCAGTTTACAGATGGAAGGTTCACCATTATTAGTACTGCTACTACTGCTTTATAATGTATATGTATTATGTAGTTTATAATTGTCTGTGGTGTTTTACAGATCACTGCTTCAGGAAGCTTACAATTCTTAACCGATCAATAAGAAAATAACTGAGAGAAAGGAGAGAATATAGAGGCAGAGAGAAACAGAGAAACAGCATGCATTTGTTTCACCAACTTAAACTTTGGTTCAAAACGCACTGCACAAATAATCCAGTTTGAGATCACTTTAAGTGCCATGGCTCAGTGCTAGGGAATCATGGAAATTGTGGTTTATTGTGGCACCACAGCTCTTGGATAGAGAAGGTTAAATGTCTCACAGAACTACAGTTCCCAGAATTCCCTAGCATTGAGCCAGAGCAGCAGTTAAAAGTATTCTCAAACTGGATGATTTCTGCAGTATGTTTTGGATTATAGTCACCAGCTAAGATACAGTAGAGTATAGGAACTAGCAGATTGAACCAAAGGTATTCTGTTCTTTATTAAGAACATTTCCTCAGAGCTGTTGGGTAAAAAAACCTTTGGCCACCTCAGCTCTCTTCTTTTTATGCTGATGGATTTCATCTTTCCTGTAGTATTTACTTCTGTGAATCCTTATCAGAATATTTAGCTTTTACATATTAACTAAAGGAATTCAGTTGCTTGGCTTTCTAAAATTTTGCACTATTGCTTTGGAAATTTATCCAAGTTCTCCAACATGTAGAGAGGTCAGGTCCTCTAGACTGTTTTTCCCCATGTAAGTGATTGCAATAAATTAAGATGAGGGGAGGGATTGAAAAACCTAAAGATACATGTTCTGTTTCCGTCAGGGGCTCTGTAAGTCATACTTCATGGACTGATGTTTCGATAAGGGATGGGAATAGGGATACGGCAACTCACACTTTCCTTTGGGTTTTGTGCAAAAAAGTTGAGACTAAAGTAGTGAGTATATATTTACGCCCTGTAATGAACATGATTCCTGTCTAAGTGGGTTTAGATAAACCTCTCTCTGCATTCAGTGAATGAGAAGTTAGCCTTGGTCACAGCTGGAATGGCCTCCATCCCTGACAAACATCCCTGTGGAACTTTTGCTGAAGAATGTTCATTGGACATTTGTCAGGGAAGTGGGAGGCATTGCTGGTTCTGGTTGCTTCTTCAACCCACTTTATGCATTCTTGCAATGTATGAAAATAGTGTTTTTGTCAGGCTCAGCTCTTTTTCAGAAAAGATTGAGGTCAGTGCTGTAAAACATTGCTTTATTTTCTGCTCCTGCTCAGCAGCCCAAGAAACAGAAATCCAGCAATAAAGCTTTCATTTACACTACGTCTTTATTTTTCCGCACTTAGGGCGGAAAAATAAAATGCACAGATATAGGATGGGTGACACCTGGCTGAATGAAACTACGTGTGAAAGGGATCTAGGAGTCCAAGTAGACCACAAGTTGAACATGAGTGAACAGTGTGATGCGGCAGCTAAAAAGGCCAATGCTATTTTAGGCTGCATCAATAGAAGTATAGTGTCTAGATCAAGAGAAGTAATAGTGCCACTGTATTCTGCTCTGGTCAGGCCCCACCTGGAATATTGTGTCCAGTTCTGGGCGCCACAAGTCAAAAAGGACATTGAGAAACTGGAGCGTGTCCAAAGGAGGGCGACAAAAATGGTGAAGGGTCTGGAAACCATGCCCTATGAGGAACGACTTAGGGAGCTGGGGATGTTTAGCCTGGAGAAAAGAAGGTTAAGAGGTGATATGATCGCCCTGTTTAAATATTTGAAGGGATGTCATATTGAAGAGGGAGCAAGCTTGTTTTCTGCTGCTCCAGAGAACAGGACCCGGAACAATGGATGCAAGCTACAGGAAAAGAGATTCCACCTGAACATTAGGAGGAACTTCCTGACAGTAAGGGCTGTTCGACAGTGGAATGCACTCCCTCGGAGGGTGATAGAGTCTCCTTCCTTGGAGGTCTTTAAACAGAGGCTGGATGGCCATCTGTCAGGGATGCTTTGATTTGGATTTCCTGCATGGCAGGGGGTTGGACTGGATGGCCCTAGTGGTCTCTTCCAACTCTACGATTCTATGATTCTATGATGCCTTAATGCAAGGTTCTGATGGGAACTTGTCAATAATTTTATTTATATCCTTCCTTTTCCCCAAATGTGAGGTGCAAACTTCCATACTTTACCACCTCTAGGTTGAGGGGTTGACTTTGCCTATCTGGCTCTCTCCAGATCAGTTGTTGCTCCTGGACAGATGCTATAATCTGTCAGGATGCAGACAAACAGATTATACATGAGAGAGACAACTTCTGAGTTAGAATTATATAATTTATTTACTTGTAACAAGACCTCGTGATATAAAATAACATTTAACACAAAGTATAATAGTCAGAAACTCAGTCATAGTACCAGAAGAATAAGCAGTTAGAAATAATAGTATGTGGTCATGCAGGTTCAATAACCTCTCTTATCAGACCTAATAATACCACCCTTTAGGGGCTTTCTAGTCAGGAAAAATCTGACTTTGTCTCTCCTTTTGAGCCTTTGTATCAGATTTAATTGTCACCAAAGTCTGCCTTTTCCAAGACTCCTAAAACTGAGTGCCCCTTACTTCTTGACAGTTTGTGAAATAATTATTACTCATAGATTTCCTTTGATGCATGGTTTAAATATGTATAATCCAGATGTTGAGTCCCAGTCAGGATGATGTTGGCTTTGTGCCTTGTCTGGCAGGTGCCTGCTTAGCTGGCATTCTGTGATGATTTTGCTGACTAAGGGCTTGCTAGGCACACTTTCTTATCTTTTTGTGGTATCTGTCTGTTTTAATCCTGTTTTGTTATTTATCTTAATACATTTATTCTTATCTCTAAGTCACTAAAAGTGATTGTTCTGTACCCAATAAGAGTAAATTGTGTTTTACCTTGGCACCATTTTTAGCTTCCCAGTGTAGTTTTTGGGTTTAACAGTAGAGTTCTTGGCTCAGAGCTTCCTTGACGTGCTTGTGGAATGAGTTAGGTTTACCTTAGCTTTTAATTCTCAAGTTAGTTGTTAAACCATTTGTAACATTTCTTTAATGTTATTTGTTATCTATTCCTCTGGCTTTGTAACTGTGAATCACTAAGCATTTTCAGCTGACTTAGAATCATAGAAATATAGAATCAGAATCATTGAGTTGGAAGAGACCACAAGGAACATCCAGTCCAACCCCCTGCCATGCAGGAACTCTCAATCAAAGCATTTTCAGGCAAAAAAGGACCAGTTGTAGTCTGTGAGGCACATTATGTCTGGCACATTAGGGGCAGCGGGGAAAGACTGCTGGTCCTTCCCATATGATAGTCTGAGTAGTACTGATCTAATCTTTAGATGATGTGATACTCAGGTTTGCTCCATGTTTTTAAAATTATGTCAGTAGAGTTAAAACCAGGAAATCTGAAAGATTAATGCTGCCAACCATTTAACTATGGCAGATTTTATGACTTTTTGCAATTCCTGTTGGCTAATAAAAATTGTACTTCCAATGCTAACAGTTTTTAGTTGGGAAGAAGTTTTGCATCTCTGAAACCTTTGATAGAGATAAAGCATTACACAAAACAGTTATGCCTTATGTTTAGTAACTTGATGTATAAATTTGGGCTTTCTGGATCCCTGGAGATTACACCTTCCACCGTATCTGTAAACCTAGATGTGTGAAAGATGCCTTTAGTGTGAGAGGCAGTCTGCAAATGATCAGAATCACTCCATTCGTTATATTTTCCCTAACTCTCATACTGAGCCCAGGTTTTGAAAACAGGTTATATTGTGAAATATTGCATTATTTTATGTTTCTTGTATTCTTGTTAGAATCTAAAATCATTAATACAGTTATAAAGATTATTATATGCTGCTTTGTTTAGCTCAAAAACTAACTCAGTGTGAATCCAGAGAAAACGGAAGTACTGGTGATAGGTTCTCCTGGTTCAGGTAAGAAAGTTTTTCCACCTGTCCTGAATGGGGTCATGCTTCCACTGAAGGACTCGGTTCACAGTTTGGGGGTGCTCCTTGACTCGTCGCTCCACCTTACATCTTAGGTGGATGCGACGGTTAGGAGCACCTGTTATCAGCTTCGGCTGATACGCCAACTGCGACCCTTCTTGGACCGGGGGGACCTTGAAACCGTTGTACATGCTCTGGTAACCTCTTGACTAGATTTCTGTAATGCGATTTACATGGGGCAACCCTTGTACCAATCTCGGAAGCTTCAATTAGTGCAGAATATGGCAGCAAGGCTGGTCACTGGTTGCTCCAGGGCCAGCCATATAACACCTGTTCTGAAAGATCTCCATTGACTGCCTATTCGCTTCTGGGCCGAATACAAGGTGTTGGCTATCACCTATAAAGCCCTATATGGCTTGGGCCCAGGGTACTTGGAGGACCGCCTCTCCCCATATAGTCCGCCCCGCACTCTTAGATCAGAAGAAAGACATCTGTTGACGGTTCCAGATGTCCGCTACGCTGTCATGAGGAGGGCTTATTCTGTCTCAGCCCCGAGATTCTGGAACGCACTCCCTAATGAGCTTTGCATGTCCACTTCCCTTGATGTTTTCAAGAAAAACTTGAAGACTTACCTTTTTCGTCAGGCATTCCCCCCATGAACGTTGGTGTTATTTTTCTCCCCCTGAATGTGACGTTTTTCCATTCTGTCAGACTTGTAATTGTACTGTTGTTTTTATCTTGTTATTTTATTGTATATTGTGTTTTTAAATTGTTTTTACTATGCTGTAAACCGCTATGATCCATGGAATAGCAGTATATAAATACATATTATTATTATTATTATTATTATTATTATTATTATTAAACCACTGAAGGAAGTGATTATATTCCTGGTGTAGCTTACCACTAGAGCACTGAGGCTCAAAAAGCTTGAATAGTTTGTAGAAAAGAGAGAGCTTGTACACGTTTAGCTTTTCAAACTTTTCTGCAATATTGTAACATGGAAGGACTTGACAACTTCATCTTGAATACCTATGTAACTTCTGTAGGACTTCTGTTGTTGTTAACTGTTGTCCAGTTAATTTTTATTTATGGCAATCCTAAGAATGAGAGACCTCTAAGACACCCTTTCATCAACAGCTCTAGTCTGGTCTTGCAAATACAGGTCCACGGATTCCTTGATTAAGTCCATCCACCTGTAATGTGGTCTTCCTCTTTTCCAACTACTTTCTACCTTGCCAGGCTTCATTGTATTTTCTAGTGAGTCATGTTTTCTCATGATATGTTCAAAGTGTGACAAGATGACAGTTTAGTCATCTTGGCTTTTAGGATGAATTGAGGCTTAATTTGCTCAGGACCCATTTAATTGTCTTTTGGCAGTCCGGGATATCTGCAGAACATCCCTGCAGCATTTCACATTTTCTTCCTGTCGGCTTTCTTCACTGTCCAGCTTACACAACCATACATAGAAATTGGAAATAAAATGGCACAGATAATCCTGACTTTGGTATTCAATAATATGTCTTTACACTTGAAGAACTTGTCTAGTTCCTTCATAGTTGCTGTTCCAGGTTCTAGTCTTCTTCTGATTTCTTGACTGCAGTCTCCATTTTGATTGATGACTGAGCTAAGATATAGGAAGTCTTTCAGTGTCTCAATGTTTTCATAGTCTACTTGAAAATTGTGTAAATCATCACCATATTCTGTTCTTACAGTAGCCTTCTTCCTGTCTTGAGTACAGGTACATAAGGATATCGTATATACTCGACTATAAGTCAATTTCATGTATAAGTTGAGGGCAGGTTTTGGAACTAAAATTATGGATTTTGATATGACCTGTGGAGGTCGAGGGTGAAATTTAGGGCCATGTAACAAAGGATGTAAAGTATGAAGCTATGGAAAAGAATGCCAAACAACTTACAAAATTCCAGGAGGCATAACTGTTTGTGCTCATATTAAAAGCTGGATTGATGAGAGAGTAGAGGGAAGTCATTGCTTCCAGGATAGATTAATCTCGTCCTTTTCCCCAGGACATAGTTGCTTTTTATATATAAGAGTTAAAGTACAATACAGTGGGCCCTTCCCTTACGCAGGGGATCCGTTCCGGACCCCCAGCGTGAGGAGAATTGCGCGTATGATCAAGCCTCATTTAAATGAATGTGGCTTGTGTATGTGGCAGTGCGGTGGCGTGCACACACACCATTACCTCTTCTGGGGCACACTCGCCCTTCTTCCGGAGTACAGTATAACGTGGGCAAACTGTACTTACATTGACCCGTGGATAAGTCAACCTAGGTTTTTGGAATCACTTTTTTGACTAAAATTTCTAGACTTATAAATGAGTATATACAGTAATCAAATGTTATGGTACACCCATTTCCACAGTTTTTCATGATCTATACAATCAAAGACTTTGCTGCAATCAATGAAGCACAAGCTGATCTTTTGAAATTCTTTGGTACACTCAATTATCCAACATATATTTGCAATATGGTCCCTCATGCCTCTTCCTCTTCTGAACCCAGCATGGACATCTGGCATTTCTCACTCCAGATATATGGAATTTTGAGCATCAGTTTGCTTAAGACTTAGTTTTGAGTAAACCTGTCATAGGTGAAAGCTTTTTTGTAAAGCCACATGTGGGCAACTAGATTTTCCAAGATGAAATGTCACTGAATCTCCCTTTCATGGATGGATTTTCACTGAATGGATCATACATGATGCAAAGTGTGAGAATGGTTGTTCTTTGTAGATTCCCCCTTTCCTCTGTTTTCTTCATTGCTTCCTGAAAATGTTCCTTGTTAGTTTGAGCAGAACCTCATTTGGTGGTGTTATAGACAAAGGAGAGAATCAGTGACTGTTTTCTGCTTACCCACAATATCCTAATTAGACATTGTGTGTTTGTATTGTGTGCCTTCAAGTCTCCTACTTATGCTACCCTAAGGTGAACTTATAGCAGAGTTTTCTTGGCAAGATTTGAGGACTCAGGAAAAATTCACCTTAGTGGAATGGAATGCTGGATCCTGTCCATTAAACCTGATATTTAAGTGTGCGTTTTAAACTTTATTTTTAAAAGAAATAATATTGTATGTAGTATGTTCCAGTGAAATGACTGCAGTTCACCAGAAGACCCATTATTGTAAGATGATGCAAATATTTTTTAAAAAGTGGGACAGAAGATACCCCAAAACAGGTCTTGTTACTAAATTTATCAGCCCTAGACTGTTTAACGAATGGTGAAAAGCTGAACATAATCCTATCTGACCTTCAGTAAACTGTATTAAAATGAAAGAAATAATACTGGTTTAGCATAAGAGCTGCGGGATTCAAAATGCACATACAGAACTTGCTGTATTTCACTTGTGTTCCCCACACCCACAAGAACTTGCTGTGCATTATTATTTTGGATGGCACCATCTATGTATATTATACTTGAGAGATTTGCATGAGAAAAGCCCTAAGGAGACTACAGTGTATATTTCAGTAAGGGGAGTAGGCTGTACTAAGGGAGGAAAATAAGGACAGCTAAGATTGAATTTGATTAAATATAATTATATGTACTTAAACGTATGTACTTCCAGATAGGAAATGAAGACTTTGGGGCCCCTGGAAGCACTGGGTTGGGGACGCGGCAGCCGCACACCATGCCTCCAACCCGGTGCAAATAGAAGCTGTGAAAGGTGGCTCCTATTTGCTCCCTAGAAGGGACACCATAAGGAATGTGGCATGGCCTTACGAAGCCCTTCGTTTGTACACCGTTTGCGTGCTGTGCACGAGGGACGTCATTGTGGCATGCCCTGTGTAAACGTGTGGACGCCCAGCCCTTCTTCAGTCCTACTGCACATGGAGGCCAGTGGAAACTGCCGGTTTGTATCCCCCCTAAGAAATTAAATTGCAGAATTCACAAGAAAATATTTTCTAAAGCTAAAATAAGGTACATTGCAACCTTATACTCCGATTTAGAGCTCAACATTTAAAAAGCAGAAAGGAAAAAAATATTGAACTGAGAGATAACAGTTTTTTTGGACAGTTCCAGGTGGTAGAACTGGAAGAGCAAAAGTCATTAGCAGAGATATACCAGCAGTCTCTCTTCTGTCTCTCCCGTTGCTGCAGAATGAAGAAAAAGTAGGTAGGGAAGGAAGGGTGCTGCCTATCTTTTCTCAGTTTGGGCAAGGGAGGGGGTAATGGGGTGGGACCACTGCTTCAATGTTCTGCCACACCAAAAGGGGCTTCTTGCCTCTGCCTCTTATCACTGCCTTCATGCTGGATCCCTATTCCAGCATTGACTCATGAATAAGTTGATCCTGTTTTTATGGGTTGATTTTTTTGTCAATTTGTTTAGTTATTTATGCACGCGTATATACAGTATATTGCATGGTATGAGAACTGAATCAAAAATTCTGTTGCTGAATGTGTCCATTCAAAATGTGCTGTGTTTCATGGATTGTTATAAACAGGAAGACAGTAGGTGGCAGAGAAGATGTGTAGAGTAAAGCCTAAGTATTTGTGCTGTACTAAGCCTTTAAGAGAGAACACAAAATAAGACAGATGGCTGTCTGTCAGGTTTATTTGCAAATCTGCAAAATATTTTCTCTTGAACTGCAACATACTTATGGTGAGGAATGCTGGAAGTTGAAGTACAGGCACATTGGAGGGAGGAACACAATTCCTACAACTGATTTCTGGTAATTAAATTATGTATAATGTACATGGAACAAATCTACGGTTCTTCAAAATATCAACTTTTTGTCTTCATGGAATCATGAAAGGTTGTTCTCATGTTACATTCAGCATATGTAAACCATACCCAGCTTGGTGATTTCTACCCTGATACTCTTGTTCACATGCAATGGAGGGTGCATATGCTTATATAGGGCCTTTTGGGTTGAGTATTCAAGCTTCTTTATTAAACAATACAAAGGCTCTGGAAAATTTACTAGTTACATCTAAACAATTATTAATACATATGATTCAGTTATATGGAGTGATTTTTATTTTATCTATCCATTAAAATACTATCATGAAATTTTGAAAATTGCATAAAACGCTAATGGAAGTCTAAAATCAATAGGAGCTATACAAATATGTTTCGTAACAAAACAAAAGGATAGGATGGAGTCTAGTGAATTGGATTTCTATTTAATGGGATAGGCCTGTTTGTTGCTATGCCACCCTGGAGTGGGGGGGGGGGGGGGGGGGGGGCAATTGTAGGACTCATTATGTCACTCTCTGGATTCAGAGCTGTTTCTACCACTGTTAAGACAGCATTAGTTGCGGTGTGGTGCTCCTCCATCATCTTTAATTGGTGTTTTTAATCCAGTATTTGCTATTGTTTATTCTCCATGGGCTTGCCTTAGTTTCTTTCTCAGATGTCCCCCTCTGTCAGAATTGCCAAAATCTCCTCCTCAGTTTTTTCTGTGGCAGCTCCTTAGGGACAAAAAAGGGGGTTGTGTTTCAGGCAAAGTTTAGGTGGCTACACTTGCAGCCTAAACAAAGTGAACACGAGTCCATCAGTTCACACAAACATGTGTGTGTTCATTTTACCCAAGTACAATTTTACAATTGGTTTGTACTGATTTTAGAGGCTCCTTACACAACCTAGGATGGACCAGGTGTCACAGGTGTAGAGATTCTCACAAATATTTCACCATTTGTACATGGAGTGAAAACGCATGTACTGTGTAATGTATTAGCACCTCTATAGAGTTGGAAAGGACCTTACATTCATTCAGTCCAGACCTCTGCCAGTGCAAGAAATTCACAGCTACAACATCCCTGACAGATGACCATCCAATCTATGTTTTAAAACTTCCACTGAAGAAGATTTCCACACCCTCTCAATTAGTCTGTCTCGTGGTCAAGCAGGTCTTCTGTTAGTAAATTCTTCCTAATGTTTAGTTGAAATTTCTTTTCTTGAAATTTGAATCCATTGTTCCACTACTAACCCTTTGAACAACCCCCAAGATTTCTCTGTCTTTCATTAAGCCCTTTCAAAGATTTGAGTATTATATCACCTCTCAATCTTCTCTTTTCCAAGCTAAACATACCAAGCTCCCTCAGTAGTTCCTATAGAGTTTGGTGTTCAGTCCCATTACTGCCTCTACCGGCTTCATCTGGACACATTCCAGTTTGTCAATGTTTTTAAATGGGGTTGTCCAGAATTGGACATAGTACAGATGATGTCTGACCAAAGCAGAACAGAGTGGCATAGTTACTTCCCTTGATCAGTTCACTATAGTTCTGTTTATGTAACTGTAATTGCATTAGCCGTTTTTGATTGCCTGATCACATTGTTGACTCATGTTTAGCTTATGATCTTGTAAGGTCACTAGATCCTTTTTACATGTAGTGCTGTGAAGTCAGGTGTCACTTATTCTATGCTTGTGCACCTGATCTTTCCTACACAAGTATAGAGCTTTACATTTATACCTGCTGGTGTTCATTTTGTTTTACTCCAGTTCTCCCATCTATAAAGTGCATCTTGAATTTTGATTTTGTGTGTGAAGTATTAGAACCTCCTCCAAGTTTAGTGTCACCTGCATATTTGCTGAGCAGTACCTTAACTTTTGCATAAACTCATTTATAAAAATGTTGAACAATACCAGACTCAGAGCATAACTGTGCAGCATCCCACTTGTCATTTTCTCCAGGATTCTGAGGAACCATTAGTAGGTTCCCTTCAGATACGTTCCATCAGCCAGTTATGAATCTACCCAATAATACCATGGTCTATTTCACAGTTTACCAGCTTGTATGCAAGAGTATCATGAGGGACCCTCTCGACGGACTTACTGAAATCAAGATATATTACCTCCACAGCATTCTCTTGTTCCATCAAGCTTGCTGCTCTGTGGGGGTGGGGAAGGAAAGAGACAGATGAGTTTGGCATGGCTTGCTTTTGAGAATCTTGGGCTATCTTTTAATAATCACCATATTATTTTGTTAATTCTAGAGACAGGATGATCTGTTGTAGAATTTTCCTTGTATGACTGTGAAATAGACTCATCAGTACTTGCCCATCTCCAGTCTCTTTGGGCCTAACTTGTTCTTCTCAAGACTTCTGAAACATTATAGACAAGAGGCTCTGAATTTATGTTTGCCAGCTCCTTCGATAACCTTGGAGGCTGTGCATCTGGGCCTAAAGACTTGTGTCCATTTGAAGTAAGCACATGTTCCCATACCATATCTTTACTATCATGAGCTGTAGTCCTCTCACTATATCATTTATTATATTTTCACCACTGTGAACATGGTTTTTCTTTTGGGAGAAGACAGAAGCAAAGTAGGAGTTGAGCAGTTTGTCCTTCTCCCTGTCACCCATTAGCATTTTTTCATCTTCTTCACACAGTGTGCCTATCCCTTCCTGTTCCTTCTTTTGTGCCAAACATAGCTGGAAAAGTGCTTTTTGTTATTTTTAGCTTCTCATGTAAGCTTGAACTCATTCTGAGGTTTATCATTCCTGATATTCTCCCTACTAATATAGCTACATGTTTGTACTCTTCCTTGATGATGCCCCTCTTCAATTTCCTTTCCATGCCACTTCTCAATATCAGCTCATCCCAAAAGCTTTTTATTTCAGTTTCATCAGTTGCATACCCCCTTTCTTCTTCATAGAAAATGTTTGTGACTCAGTTCTCACATTTAAGAAAATCTCATCCAAGAACTTCCTTCTCTTTGATCATTTCTCACTATGGGCCCTCATCTAGTATTTCCTTAAGCTGATTGAAATCTTAGCTTTGAGAGTATACATCAATTTTCCTTTTCCTCAATATAAAGCTTCACAAGGTTCCCACTGCTTCTATCTTGTTGATGTTGTTTGTGAGGATCACTTTGTTAGGGAGGATCAGATCCAGGATAGTTTATCCCCTTGTTACATATTCCACCTGTTGGAAGGTGAAATTATGAGCAAGACAAATGCAGAATTTTTAAACCCTTGATATTCTTGGCAGAGTTTGGTTTTTAACAGATGTTAAAGTTGCTGAAGTATCCCATTATTGCTATAGATCACCTTTTCCAGTGTTTGGCATCTTCTTTAGGAGGGCATAATCCACGTGTTGAGTCCAATGTGGAGATGGTTAATACATCTTCACATTAAGGTCACCGTTGTTTCATTTTCCTTTGATTTCCACCCTAATGTTCTCAAGCATCTTTCCCTTGTTCCTGATAGTGCATCTTCTTGAATATACATACACATCCTTTACATAATAATGCTGCTACTCCTCTGTCTCTCTTTATTCTATTCATTTTGAATAAATTATATGCATTAGTTATCTACATTCAAGTAATGAGTTTCATTGTAACAGGTTTTGGTGGTGCCTGTTAAATCACATTTGTCTGCTTTTGTTAAGAGCTTAAGGTCATCTTGTTTGTTTCCCATGCTCTGTGTATTGATATACAGATAGTTGAAGTCATCCCTTCCAGCCTCTTAAACCAAGAATACAAACCAATTGTAAAACTGTACAGTGGTACCCCGGGATACGAAAGCACCGCGTTACGAAATTTCCGGGATACGAATCCATAGGAAAAAACTGTTCCGGGTTACGGTTTTTTTTCCGGCTTACGAAAAAATTTTTTGGTGCTTTTCGGCGCTTTTCCGCACGAAATCGCGGCTTCCAGCGCTAGCGCCTATGGCTTTTTCGGGTTGCGAAAGATTTCGGGTTACGAAGGGCGCCGCGGAACGAATTAATTTCGTAACCCGGGGTACCACTGTACCTGGGGAGAATGAACATGTGTATGTTTGTCAATTGACAAATTCCAGGACTAGCTGGTGCATTGTCACTCCTGTGCCTAGAACTTGGTGTTCCCTTCACTGATGAAATACTGTATCACTCCTCACAGGATTCAGTTTAAATCTTTCTTGATCAGGTTTTTAACTGTGCTACCTTGATTTTGCTTCCTCACTCCTTACATCCTGGTTTAACACAACTAATATTACTGGACTGTGTGCTCCTTCCTCACTCCTTACATCCTGGTTTAACACAACTAATGTTGGTTAACTTGTTCCAAAGCAGTTGACCATAGCTTCCCAGTTCAGACAAAATGGGTGCCTTGTAATGCATTAAAGACTTTTTGGTTCATAGCTTTCTGTGGGTTTTCTGGGCTATGTGGCTGCATTCAGGAAGATTTATTCCTGACGTTTTGCCTGCATCTGCGGCTGGCATCTTCAGAGGGTGGTGGAATGGAAGTGTGTGGGATATATATACTTGTGTGACCCTTGGTTGGGAGGAAGTGATTTGCATGTTAATCTGTTGGTCTGTTGTTTGTGGAGTTGGTGGTCTTGTTTTTTCCTTGTGGTATATTGTATTACCATTTCTGACTACTAAAGGTACTTATCCCCTTAGGAGGGCTTTCACTATTAAACCTTTGACTTTTCTGATCAATTAAGTATTTAATAAAATCAACATAATGATTTTTCACTAAAGGCAGTATGTTAAAGCTATTGCATTGAAACAGAAATTCAATGAGCTTATTGTTTGGGGAGTAATCAAAAATAATCCATTGCCTGAATGATTAGATGTTGTTATCAGTGCAGTCCCCACTGAATATCATCTCATGGAGACAGGCATCATTATGGTCAACGCTTTTAAATATGTGGTCAATGAAGTAACCACTAATTTCTTGATTAAGGCTTTAAGCTATATGTCTTATTTCTGCATAGGTAAACATATTTAATAAAGTTTTTTGTAGAACTTGGCCTGTAAAACTATGTTGTGCCCTTGCCACACTAATCTTAATGAAAAGAGATGTGTGGTGTTTTTTGAATCTGACTTTTTGTTAAATGCCTGTTGGAGAAGAAGAAGAAATGATTAAGTAATTAATTTTTACACAGTGATAGTAAAGAGCAAGGCTCCTATGGAGGAGAATATAGGCTGCAATTCTCTGTACACTTTCTTGGGAGTAAGACCCAGTGAACACAATGGAAATTATTCCAGTTGGAAGAAAGACATATCAACAGGTTTTGTTTTGTTTCCTGACTATTTATCGTTGATCCTTGCACTATTTACACAGCAAAACATTTAAGATCAGAACTGGTTTCCTCCATGTAACTATTGTGGCATTAATTAAAAAGAAAAATAATTTTTTGAATTTCCAATTCCTTCTATGCCATGTTAGTACTTGGATGGGAAACTGCCAGTGAATACCATATGCTATTTCAGAGGAAGGACCTGGCAAACCACCTTTGAATATTCCTTGACCAGGAAAGCCCTATGAAATTCATGGGATTGCCATAAGTCGATAAGTGACTTGAACGTGTGTACACACACAGAAAGAGAGATACAGGTGTTTTATTGCTCTTCTGCAGCTGCTACTTTTTGGAGGTTTTTCCCCCTTTCTATAGTCTTTATAGGATATTGCTCTTTTCAGTGTGCTGGCTCCTTTCTCTGAGGCAGATATATAAAGAGTGGATTGCTTCATCTGTGGCAGCTAAAAATTTCCTCCCTATGTCCTGGAAGGGAAGATATACAAAAGGTAGTTCCCTTAATTTTAGGTCATACTTGAATAGTAGACATGCAACTGGCCTTATAAGGTCTGGGTCTCATTTGCATGGGAAGCTATAAGCTACTGCAAGAGGTATTTGTAACTTTCTGAAATTTACAAGGTTTGCTTTACTCGGGTCCAAAACACACTACAGAAACAATCCCATTTGAGACCACTTTAACTGCCTGAGTTCAGTGCTAGGGAATCCTGGGAATTGTAGTTTATTGTGGCCCCAGAACTCTCTGACAGAGAAGGCTAATTGTCTCACAAAACTACAGTTCCCAGAATTCCCTAGCATTGAGCCCAGGCAGATAAAGCGGTTTCAAACTGGATTATTTCTGGATTGTATTTTGAACCTCTGTCACCATTCTTATCAGCCCCTTTTCTGGAAGATTAGAGTGAACTTTGGTTAAGTTTGATTAACTTCTATTAAGTTCTGTTAAACAAAACCCCAAAGTCCTCAATCTGTCAGGTTGCTTTTACTAGTCCTGTTTAGACTTGGTATACAGCTTTATAATGAAAAGAAAATTAGTAATATTGTAGACATGTTTCTGAAATCTAAGCTTTTCCTGTGTTTTGATAATCTTGGTTTATTATTATTTTGCTCCACGTTCTTAAGTGTCATACTTATTTGAAACTTGTTGAAATTGAGTTCATGTTTGAGTCTTTGTCCACTGATGTCTTTGGTACTAGGCTGTGACTTTATTGTTGGGGAATACCTCCAGTTTAATATAGGTTGTTGTTAAAAACATTCCTACTGACTAGCTGCACACCCAAAGCTAACATCCAAACTCTGGGAATAGTTGTGACTAGAATGACGTGTAGAAGAACATGATATACATTGCTTGTTACATACTGATTATCTGGACCCGTTTCAGGCCAGGGTATTGCACTGAAATGGCTTTAGTTTCTCTGATTGACAACCTACTCTGGGGGCAAGACAGAGGGAGCACTACCTGTTGGTCTTCTTGGATCTCTCAGCAGCTTTGATACCATTCATCATAATGCCTGACTAGAATAGCTCTGTTGGATGGCAATAGGAGGCACTGTTCTGCTGGTGTTCTGCTCCTTCCTGGAGGGCTTGTTCCAGAGAGCAGCCATTCCATCATACCTAGGCCCAGCAGCTGAGGAAGGATCCTATTTTCATCCTAGCTGCCACTATTGTGGCTTCAGAGGGAGAGATAAGTAAATAAATAAATAAAATCCAATTTCCTAGGGTTTTTTTAAAAGTTATTTTTTGAAAAATGAATACAGTAGAATACAGTCGCCCCTCCTAACTCGCGGATCTCAGAGCCACAACCTGGATTATGCACGGAGGGGCAACCTCCATTAATTCTAATGATGTGTGCACCTGGGCCGTGCACAACGGGGTGCCCTATTCAAGCCTATGATTTTCTTTTAGAATAAGAAATAAAATGTTTAATACAAAGTGTTCCCATATTTATGAACTCTGCGAATTCTTTCTAAAACTATGTAACAGGTATATTTTTATATAAGACTATGTACATCAGTATGCTACTCTGTGTAGTTGCTGTGCTACTTTTGTCACAAGCCCTTTCTATTTTTCTGAAATACTGAAAAGGCTCTGTGTCATTATTTTGTCTCAAAATCTGCACTAAATACTTGTATAAAATGGCATGGGAATGGGAAAAAAATCTTGCTTGACTAGGCAACAACTTTTTAGACTTTACTCTTAAATTGATTGGGCTTTTCTCTTAAGCTGAATTCTTACTGTACCTAAGGAGTACATTGCTCAAACATCTGTCCTTATATTGACAGTGGTAATATTGTTGAGGGCTTATTTTGGGGGGTAAGTGTGACTGACAGTGTGTATTGACATGCTGTTTCCTAAAATGGAGTAATGTTAAAAATAAAAGTAGGATATGGGTGAAAAATCAGCTTGCTATGAAGAAAACTATCTTTAAGTATAGCAAGGCTTGGAAACTTATGACTCCTCCAGACATTGATGTACTCCGGTTGTCATTCACCCTGATCAATAGTAAAACATTATGGAAATGGAGTTTGAGAATGACTGGAAGGCCATGATTTTCCTGGGTTTAGCAAATCCACCAACATGATTTGCCTTTGTTCCAGTTTTGATGTCTAAACACCATGTTCAGCTGTACCTTTCTGTCAGGAAAAGTGGCCAGAGAAAGGAGGTAGTAATGACAACCTTTGGCTTGGCCAGCAAGTGTGACCAAAAATGGAAAACATAGCTTACCTATTTTAAGACTAAAAGTGTTTCTGAATATATGATAGAATTCTGTTAGAAACAACCATACGTACAAAACTGAGGTTTACATAATAGATTGCTTTACTTTCCAGTGTACAGACAGGGATCTTGTAGCACCAACTGTGAGAGATGAATTTCTTTTCTTCTGCAACATGTACAGTTTATCAACTTTTTCTCTATGTTTTACACTGCTTATGTCCCACACAATTTCTGTCAGGATCTTTCAGTTATCTGAAATATTCCAGTTTCCCCCCTCCCTTTTTTTAAATAATAGAATTCAAATATTTTGAAAATGTTCCTTTGTTTGTGACAGGTACAGAAACCCTTTACAAGAAAGGTACCATGCTAGCTTTTGTACATTTTCCTGCTATACTAGCGATAACAAGATGATTTTATTAAGAGGCAACATGGAAGTCTAGACAAATTGTAATTAATGATGTGGAGGTAGTCTGTTCTTTTGAAGAGAGCACTACTTGCACTGATTAAATGGTGAGTATGCTTTTAATGTAGAGTAGGGGTAGGTTGTAATACCTAGTCATAAAGCCAGAGAAGCAGGTGTTAGCTTTGTATATTATGTAACTCTCCTTGACGGATGGTTCTGAACTGGGTCAGACTTGTGTGAGAAATGAGGACAGGCTAATGTCTGTAATTCTTACCTGCCTGTGGTGCAGTATTAATGTTGTATATCTGAAGTTTGCCAGGCTGGCTGGAAGCCCTCTAGAGAAGCGCTGCTTATGTAACTGAAAAGAGGGCAGCTACTAGAAGTGGGATGGGTGTGCCGAGCTAGTTACATGATAAAGCCATTGGTGGAGTTAACCCTCTTTATTGTTTCAGCCAGGGTCTTTAAAGGGTTACTTAACCTATTCAGAAAGACAGTTTTTATCTAACCTTTCAACTATTGAGTTGTAATAGCATTTTAATAAGTTAACTGGAAAATGGTACAGTAAGCAATACTTTAGTATAAGTTAATAGAAGTTGGGTATGAATTCCATTAAAAACAGTGTGATCTCTTTGTAGAATGTATTGCTTTTGTTAAAGTTCTCTAAAGTGTAAGTGTAGCTCTAACTACTTATATGTCATTAGTGTAAAAGCTAAGATTGAAGCTTTAGGTTGAAGATATTGTCTTAAATTCTAAAACAGTGTTGAAATCATTTGTTGATTTTTTTAGCAACTGTACTTTATGTTAAATGGGCTGTATCCATTGTGACATGTGTTAGGACTTTATTGCTAAATGTAATCAAGTAAGTTATGGTATTAATTTGTCTTTGTTACATGGCTAAGTAGTGTCATGTGTTTTGCTGTAGCCAGATACTATGTTTCATACAAGCTATCTGGAACTGTGTTTGTGTTGTGTGTGTGGTTTCTCTTCCCCCTCGGAATGCGTGTCTGTGTGTACACACATTTTCTGGAAAGCTGCTTAATGTCTGGGTAAGGTGGTTAACTCAGTGGTGCTCATTTGCAAGTGGATTTTGTAGGAGATGGCATATCCACAATTGAAAGCTCAATTGAATTCAGCCTGCTTATTTAAGAGAGATAGTGTGTGTGTGTGTGTGTGTGTGTGTGTGTGTGTGTGTTTGAAAAGCACATTTTTCTTACTAATTTAAAAAAATCTGTTGAGACAAATTAACATCAGAATTTAGCAATATGTTTATTTTAAGAGTTTTGTTTTGTAACAGGCTTTCTTGCTCCTTCCTTGGTCTCCCCTATTTTTCCTTCTGTATAACTTGTTTCTTTTTCTTTTCTCTGCCTTTCTGTATGTAATCTGACTAGATTGGCAAATCTCATAGACTGAAGAAAACACAAGGAATCAGTACTTATTTAGAGACTCATAGATTTTGGATCTGCCTGTACTTTTTGCTGCTCATTTTGTGCTAGAGTACCATATCATTATTAACACTTGCTTTTTGGAGGAAATGTTTTGAGACTTATAGATTAAACTGTTATGACAGTGGTAATAACAGTAAAATACTTACACTTATTGATCATTTAATTCTTTTTTAATTCACTGTATCAGTTTATTGTTGCTTGTAGGATCAAAATCTTCAAGCTGTCAGCAGCACTTTTGATTCCATGCCATTGAAGAAACGCGGTTGCTTGGCCAGGCTGCAAAGCAGTGCTGAGGGATAATTGGGAACTGCAATCCAATAATGTCAAGTTGTTGTTGTTATTATGTTCCTTCAAATCACTTCTGACTTATGGCCACCCTAGGCTGAACCTATCATAGATTTTTTTCCAGCAAACTTTGTTCAGAGTAGGCTAGTCATTTCCTTCCCCTGGGGCTGTGAGAATGTAACTTGCTCAAGATCACCCAGTGGATTTCCATGGCCAAGCTGAGAATTGAACTGCGGTCTCCAGAATTGCAGTCCAACCATGCTGGCTCTCTATAGATGGCCATGTAATTCCTACCCCTGGCTTACACAGAAGGAACCAAGTAGTATAGGCTTCATTGTTCCTGTTGAGATCACTTTAATTTTAGATCTCTTTCAGAAGTGTTTTGATAAGAGTGATAGTGAGAAAATATTTCTCATATTCAGCATTTATTTGTAAAGTATGTTGCTGAAGTGCAGATAGCAATTTCAGATGCACTCTGCAGAAGCAAAATCACTAAATAATTTATTTTAAATTGCATTTTTCAGTATTTATATACCGAGGTACTTATGTTCTTGAATATTACCTACTTTTGATTTGGACTTGGCAGTTCTTGTGCTTGTACACAAACTAGAGAAAGCAAACAGTGATCTGGCAGATATAATATCTTGCTTACTGCAAATATGGATGAGTGGAGAAAACATGGGTGGACTCAATGTGACCATTGACTCTGTAGAAAGCATACTGTATTAGGATCCTACATTCCTGGTTTGCAGCAAGTTAATTGTCCTTCAGATGAGATGGATGATATTTTAAAGCTTGAATTATTTGATAAGAAGGTTAATAAAGAAGGAACATGTCATGGTGGGCATAGTTACTGAAATACAGTTTAGTTACTATGAATAATACTATGAGCCCCCACCAATGTAGGTTGGATTCTCTTCCCCCTTTAGATACAGTGGACCCTTGTTATATACTGGGGTTTGGTTCTAAGATCCCCTGTGTATAACAAAATCCGTGGATGCTCAAGTACCATTAAATATAATGACATAGCAAAATGATGTCCCTTATAAAAAATGGAAAATCAAGGTTTGATATTTGAAATTTATACTATTTTTGAACATTTTCAAACCGTGGATGCTCGAATCCGTGTATAAGAAATCCGTGTATAAGAAAGGCTGACTGTACAAGATTGATATGTGTTCTCTTTGTGAGCTGTGATATTGTGTTAGAATGCATCCCAGATCCATGTTGAAGATGTGAAGTATAAATGTTTGTATAAATGTTTGGAAACAGATTGTCTTCTTCTTAGTTGTAGAAAGTTGAACATTTCCTGAATTAAAGTTTCAATAGAGTGTGTCCTAATTTTTAAGATACATAGGTATAGATAGAATCCAGGTTATTCAGGGTTTTGTAGCAACATACAGCAGTTTCTGTCATGGCTGTGTGTGTACCTGCCATAAGCTACCATTTGGTAATTGATTATTTACCCCATAACAGAAGCACAGTAGTGTGTGTGAGAGTCATGTTATAAAGACTGAAAAATGGATAGTGAGACAAATATTTTAATATGTGAGTATGAATTGACTGCATTTCTCTGCTGCATTCAGTTGTTATGTGCCTTCAAGTTGTTTCTGACTTAGGATGAACCTATGACGGAGGTTTCTTGGCGGAGGGAATTTACCCTTTGTTTAGAGGGGGTTTACCTTTGCCTTCCTCTGAGGCTGAGCCCAGGGTCATCCAGTGGGTTTCTGTGGCCAAGTGGGGATTCAGATCCTGGTCTCCAGAGTCCAGTGCCCAAGCTACCATGTTGGCTCTATATACTATAGAAAATTACTCTAAACTTGCATAATCTAGTTTAGGAGAACATGGCTTTATGTTAGTTTATGTTTGATTCCACCATGAAAGTGCACAAATGTTTAGATTGCTTTAAAAACATATTTCTTCTTAGTTGTTTAAAACTGATATGGTTATCACTGCTTTAAGAAATGATATGCTGCTAAAAAATCCTAGTTAGCAACTATGAGAGCTGGAAAGTCTAGAAGAGACTAGGACTGTACAACTTACCTAACCACCAATCTAATTTTTTGTTTTGCAGGGCTGCCTTAACATAGATCATGAGCAGGTAATGCACAAGGAGTGCTACTGGGAATCATGTCGGACGAGTCAATCTCAGGGAGTGATCCGGATGTGGACCCGGACTTGGAGCAGGAGGATATGGAGGAGGAAGAGGAGGAGGAAGATGATGATGAAGCAATGGAAGAGGACAATGATGGAGATGATGAGGAAGACTTGCTGGATGAAAATGGTGAGTAGTGAGCCAGGAAACCAGTGAATACTTTGCTTGTACGAGCTTTAAATCTGGGGAATAAATCCTTTTATTTTATGCAAGAGACAGATTTGTTCACTCTGGAATTTGTATGTGTACCAGTTTTGGAACATTTTAGTCAGTAGGTTATATAATGGGGAAGCCCATTACTGTGTTGGTGACTTGCACTGCTGTGGCTAAAATAGTATTTCAGCTTTGGTAAGTAGGGCAGTGATACAGAGCTCTGCACCTGCTAGTAAAGCCCTTGTCTGATGGTAGTATTTAGAGGGATGGTTGTGCTTATGGCTGCTGCAGGGACTCTTGTGAGGGCACTTGTTATATTGTACTGTATATTGACCATCTTTCCTGTACAAAGATTGGCTCTTCAGACAACAGACTTGAATGAATGAAGAGAGCTAACTCTAGGACTATTTGTGCACTTTGCTAAAAATATTGAAATTCTGTGCCAAGGAAGGCTCTCCTATGACTTGAATTATGCACATCTTCTCAATTTGTATAATTTTGTTTTATTTTGTATCTTTCTGTTATCTTAACTGTTTTGAATAACTTTGTTTGATAATCATGGATGGGATCAGAAGCTCTGCAGACCTAAAGATATTGGAAAATGTATTGATCAAGTGTTGCTCACAAATAAAAAACTAAGTTAGGCATAAATCAGAACTTTCTACTTGATAGAAATACAGAACCATCTTTTCCTGGATTCTCTGTTTCCATGACATGTCCACCACATCCACCTGGAAAGCAAACAGTCAATGTGATGGCCTTCCCCTTTTGTGGTTATCAGTATGGAAGTATACTGCCTCCTAGTTCAGTTTAACTTCATGACTAATATAGTCAGTCCTTAGCATTCGGGGTGTTCTGTTCCACCCCCTCCCTCCACAGATGCAAAAAAGTGGGCCCTTAAGTCCTGTGATTTTTAATGGTGGTGCACACATACACTGCTGCAGCCACATGCACATGCCACCATTAGGGCCAATGGGGCTTGCCATCCACGGATGCTCAAATCCACAGATGGCAAGCAGGTGGGTGGGTAGGCTGTTGCTCTTCATGGTCTGATCCTCTATCACTGTGTCCAAAAGGTTTTTTTTAAAGGTATCTAATAATAATAATAATAATAATAATAATTTGTATCCCACCTCTCCCTGTATTGGATCGAGGCAGGTAACAAGAAACATAAGAACAATAAAAATAGAACACAACAAACCACAAGTAAAAATATAGCAAAGCATATAAAATACAATTCCCTATCTCCCTCCCACCTTAAAATAGCATTAAAAACAATAATTCCGAACTGGAGAGTGAATATTCCGAGGAGGTCAATTTAGGAATGCCTGCCGGAAGAGATCCGTTTTTACTGCCTTCTCAAAAGCTTCCAAAGATGTTATATGGCAGATCTCTTCCGGCAGGTCATTCCAGACTTTTGGAGCGGCAACAGAAAACGTCCTCTGGGAAGTTGGTACCAGTCTGGTTTTCTTGAACTGCAAAAGATTCTTCCCAGAGGACCTGAGAGTGCGGGAAGGACTGTATGGGAGGAGGCATTCCCTCAGGTAAGCTGGACCCAAGCCATGTCTAAGCTATATGAACTTCTAAAGTTTCCCATCAGATTTGGAACCTTGATTTACCTTTGTGTCATGCATACATTTGCATATATTTCCTTCAGTCAAAACCAAAGAAAGATGAAGCCAAGTCCTCCATTTTGACTGGATACTTAAGACTCTTTTACATGTAGCTGCAAGCCTCCCCTTGTCCCACTCATGCATCATGCTTACTTCTGAAAGGGTTTTTGCAGTGGTAGAAGGGACCAAGAGGATGGGGGGGGGGGGGGGAAGAGAGAGAGAGAAAAGGCAATGTCTTGCTCAGGGTGGATTTGATTTAAATCAGTCAACTACTCAGGAATAATTATGGGATCCCCGCTCAAAAGGATACTCTTTCTCACTATAAGCTTAATACATATTTTACACAACTCAGAGTTACCAAAGATTCATTATTGCTGGTTTAATCTTAATATTTACAACTAGATAAAGGTTTCATTTTTAGAATAACAACTTTTCAGATTTATTTTACACTTATAGATAAAAAAATCCTGATTTGGTTAAACTATTAGAAACATATAATAGATAATATGAAATTATTGTGATGTGAACTATATAATAGGTTAATAATTCAAATTTGGACAACTGCTGCCAATGCCATTTTAAGTTTTCTCCTCCAAGGAAATAAAAATATGATAAACCTCAGGCTATACACACGAAGATCCAAAGACTTCTGGAGTATTCTGCTCAAAATGTTTCACTTTCATTTTTACCGCTTGCCCATCTCTACTCCTCACACTTAGCTTATTTTGCAGATCTATTCCGCTCCCACTCTCCCAACAATCTATTCTTTGAATGTTTTAAAACTTAGCAATTAAGAAGTAAGGGGTTGATTATGTGTACAGTACATAGATTTTAAAAGAAAGTGATTGTGATCTTTGCAGATAAAATTTCACAGTTTTGAGAACTGTAAACCAAGCATCTGTTATATCCTCTAGACCAGCTGTTCTCAACCTATGGGTCGAACGACCCTTTCACAAGGCTCTCCTAAGACCATTGGAAAACACATATCTGTGATGATCTTATGCACCAAGACACCACTCCTCTATGGTTGGGGGGTCAACACAACATGAGAAACTATATGGAAGGGTTTTGACATTAGGAATGTTGAGAACCACTGCTCTGGACAGAAAAAATGCCCAATAATGTTACAAAAATCTCTGGAAGAGCATGGCATTGCGAATAGATTGATGGAATTTATTTACCAAAAAATTTAAGCACTGCATGAATACATATTGTCAGGCTACTTAATTAAAAACTAATCCCAATTTCATGATGAAAAATCTTTGGACCATAATGTACCTTAAAATAGATTTTTCCTCAAAAAGCCTTTAATTTTAAAAAACCCATTTTAATAAAAAAATCCATTTAAGTTTTTTAAAATCTTATTTTTTATATTTTATTTTAAAAAATCATTGATTTTTATCTACCCTGCTCTTGCTAGAGCTCTACAGTTTTAAATGCAACTGGATATAAATGCAAGCATCCACTTAAGGAAAATACATTTTTGTTTATTTAATTTTAAATATTTTTAAGAAGAGCCCTCCCTCTATCCATCATCTTGAGGGAGAGGAAGGCAAGGCAGCTCCAACAGGCCTTGCCCGAAAGAAGAAGAGCCCTCCCTCTATCCATCAACTTAGGGAGAGGAAGGCAAGGCAGCTCCAACAGGCCTCCGAGGGAGAGCAGGTCTGCTGGACTTTCCCCCTTCCCTAATATCATTCCCTTCTCCTTTTGTGTCTTGTCTTTTTTAGATTGTAAGCCCGAGGGCAGGGAAATGTCTAATTAACAAACTGTAAGCCACTCTGATAGCCTTGGCTGAAGAGCGGAGTATAAATAAATAAATAAATATTATTATTCCAGAATGAATTACATTAATGTTGCACTTTTTGAACATTATCCTTTTAGGGAAGAGTTGCTTGTAAGGCTAGAAAAAATCCCTTTTCTTTCTTTGCTTTATGTCTGTCAGCTTATATTGCTTATACCAGTGATGGTGAACCTTTTTGGGGCCATGTGCCCCAAGTAAGAATTTTTCTGGCACCAGGTGTTACCCGGTGCTGGGAGTGGCATTTCTGCCCTCCAGGGGCGGGACTTCCGGAATGGGACTTCTCTCCCCACACTTTTTCTGGCCTCCAGCTATCTCTGAAGAGACAGCTGAAGGGCAGGAAAGATCCGGGAGGAGGAGCAATGGGTGTATACCTATTCCACCCCCTCTCCTCCAGGTACAAGGCAAAATGACGTCACATGGCACTTTGGGCACACATGCCATAGGTTTGCCATCACAGGCTTATACTAACCTTTTTTAAAAAAAACTTTGAGCAAGCTTGCAAGCAAGAATTATAAAGTATATTAAAAATTTAAAAACCACAGCAATCAGAACATCATACTGAACTGATAAAGACAACAGTAAAAACTTACAGTATATAAATATGTTGGAGCTGGCATGTATATATTTAAGGCCCCCCATTAAAAGCCCATGCCCTGCAAGGATGAAGTAGGCTGGGTAGTAAAATCAGATGTTTCTAAGCAGAGAGATATTACCATCATGTCAGAAGGCCAGTAAGGAAAGAATAAAGCATATTCCCCTGGGAGGTCATCCATGATTTCAATAAAAAGTGAGTTTGGAAGAGATAGAAGGTTCTCAGTTAATGAACTAAGCTTTTTCAGGCATTCAAATATTCTAAAACAGTGATTCTTAGGCTGTGTAATATCAGGGAATGCAATGGCAAACCTCCCCTGAACAAATCTTGCCAAGAAAATCCCATGATAGGTTCGGCTTAGGGTGGCCATAAGTTGGAATGACTTGAAGGCACAAACAATGACAAACTATTAAATTAATTATACAATTCTTAATGATATGTAATCATTGTTGCTTTGACTTAATTTTTTTAGTTTCCTTATGTTTTAGAATTGGTGCGTGTCCATCCTTTCCTATTAAGATTTGCTGCTAATGGGCTGTCAGTATAGGTTCAGCCATTTATGTTGCCGAAATGACGTATTCCATTTCTAATAAGAGTAGGCTAACTTAGGCAGTATAGCTGCAAACTCTATTCCATGCTGCTAGATGATTTCCTTGGGAATTAGTCCCAGTTTCCTGCTATATACCAAGGATCAGGCTTTGGAGAATTTTATGGCATTCAGTGATTATTTCTATTATAGTAGAAGCCTTTAGGAAAAAACCTGTGCATATTTCACAGAACACAGCAAGCCAGAAACCCAGGCTTACTAGCTGCATGATCACTCACACTCTCAGTTGGAACAGCTAAACAACAGAGCTTTACTTCATGGTTTATCATATTGCATGAATGCATGTTAACTACCCATCTTGGTTTGTTTCTCTCTTATCAGGTCATGCTTTTTCTTGGTTTGCTTCTCTGGTTTGTTCAGAGAGAATGCTGCTTGTATTCATACAGCAGGATAACAGAAGAGCAAAGTAAAGTTCAGTTTTTCCTTTGGCTGCTTTCATTACTGCTTTCATTACATTTTGTTTGGCTGCATTCATTTCATTCAGTAGTAGTGATGGGTGATTTTGACTATCCTGATATTTGCTGGAAGTCAAACTTAACCAAACATTTAAGGTCCAGCAAATTCCTCACTTGCCTTGCAGACAGTTTCGTTGTCCTGAACATGAAAGAGGCAGCAAGGGCAACAAGCTATTTTAGATATGATCCTAACCAACAGGGATGACCTGGCTAAAGGGGTGCAAGTGGCAGGATTCTTAGGTGGGAGTGATCATATTCACCTAGAGTTTGTTATACAGGGGAAAGGAGAAGCCAGGCATAGTCAGAGATGCATTGTAGACTTTAGGACAGCTGATTTCAGTAAACTTAGGGAAATACTGGGGGTGATCCTATGATCAAATATCTGAAGGTTGGTTGTACAAAAGATAATGTGAGTCTTGTAAATTGTTGCTCCAGGCTCTAGAGCAATAGTTTGGAAACTGCAGAGAAGCAGACTGTAGCTAAACATTTGGAGAAACTTCCTAACTGTGAGAGCTGTTGAACTAGTTACCTTGGGAAGTGATTTGTCAAAGGTATTTATACAGCGATTGTCTGTCAGGGATACTGTAGTTGTGTTGTTCATTGTAGATCCTGTATTGAGCAGGTTGGATTAGATGACCTCCAGGATATTATCTGCCAACTCCATGATTGTCTGATTTGTGTCAGACTTTGTTTTAATGCTTAACTGGAAATGAGAGAGAAGAATAAAAATGTTACCTTTCAATCAAACAATTGGAAATTTAACTATATAAACATATTCAACTATATAAATTTGAAAATTAACTATATAATTGTAACTATTAGTTGAGGAATTTGTGGGTTACAACATAATGAAAAATTAATTTATCACCTAAAAGAGTTTTTTTAAACTATTTTAGCTATTTTAAAGTGTTTTTTAAAAATCTGTGCAGTATATTAGTTTGAACATGAATAACAGTTTCACTTATCTCTGTGTGTGGCATGCTGTGAAGTCATTATTGCATTCATACTGGTGGATGGTTTGCTTTTTTTTTTTAAGCTGGGGGATCAACTCTCTCATTCTTAGTAGATCTCCTGATAAAAATATTTATTCTCATATCAATTCTTTCTGAGGAAACACAGCAGTACAAAATATACTTCCTGAGTAGTCCTTGCACAATGACTTTGCTCTTGTTAATATGAATGCATCCCATCAGTGTCTTGGTGACTGTGGTACAGGTATGTGTATTGGGTATGGCATAATTATGTATCTTTAAGTAAATTTTAAAAAATTCTAACATCTGAATTAAACAATTGTGTTAAATTGACACAAACAGCAGTGATCAAGGCAAAAACAAAGACATATGCCAACATGGTATTTCTGTGAAAATTGGGAATTGGGGGTAGCAGAATATTCTGTTGTACAGTGGTGTCACTTGGGTTGGTGTCTTCCAGTGCAGTAATGCATGGTGTCACCCTCTCCACTGACCTCCTCCTATACTGCACCATGCAGAAACCTTAGTAATGTTTTTTGAACTAATGTTGCTCATAAATTGTAATTCCTGTACAGTGAGCCCTTGGTATCTGCTGGGGTTTGGTTGCAGGACCTCCTGTGAATACCAAAATCCGTGGATGCTCAAGCCTCTTTAAATAAAGTGGAACAATAAAATGTTGTTCCTTATAGAAAATTGCAAAATCAAAGTTTGCTTTTGGGAATTTATATATCTTTAAAATATTTCCAAACCGTGGTTGCTTGAATCCGTGGATAAAAAAATGTGTGGATACAGAGGGCTTACTATATATCACTGAATGCAATGGCAATAGTGACTTAAACAACTAGCAAAATTAAAATTATTTTAAATTACAGTATCATATAGACAGCCTAAATGTATTTGCATACACATTGTTTCATGTGGTTAAAGTGAAAATGTGATGTTTTTCATTTTTTAATTAAAAGAATATTTCTTTAAAAATTATTTTTTTAAATTAAACATTTAAATTTAATTATAAAAAACAGTCTGGGGCCTCTCTTTTCTCTTCCACTGAGCCTCCCTCCACTCACACTGTCTCTTCGGTATTTTAAAGGGACACAGGCACACACGACAGCCCATTTCAGCCAAAAGGTGGATGTTTGGGGAACAGTAGTGTCACCCTCCCCTTAGGGTGTCACCTGGTGCTGTCTGTACCCCCCACAGCCCACTGGTGACACCTCTGTCACTGGTGATTCATGGCTTCTTTTGGATTGGCTCTTTTGTATGAGCCTAGTGATAACATTTTTAAAAAGCTTGTCTCTGTATTTTGAAGAGAGTACACTGTACAGTCAGCCCTCCATATTTACAGAGTCTTTATCCATGGATTCAGGCAGCCAAGGCTTGAAAATAGTCAAAGAATATATAAATTCCCATTTTATATAAGGGATACAATTTACTCTGCCATTGTATATAATGGGACTTGAGCATCCATGGATTTTGGTAACCATGGGAGTGGGTGGGTTGGGGGTGGTCCTAGAACCAAATCCCAGTGGATGGCCAAGGGCCCACTGTACATAATGCTGCTTAATTTTTCCCCTATATGATATTGATGAGCTTGTAGACTCTGCTTTTTTCTCACTCTGTGTATATAGTTTATTGTGGCAGGGATATGTTGGAAGGAGCCACTGGAGACTTAGCCAAATTCACAGGAGTATAATTTGAGTTAAAGAGAGAGACTGGGGGTGGAGTAGATCCTTTTTTTTTTTTTAACTAATTCTAGATTGTTAACTAACTCCATGAACTGGCTTATCTATTGTTACCTAAGAGATCATTGCTGGAGTGAGGTGGGGCCTGAATGCTACACTGGAAGAGGACAAGATCCTGTGGCTCTGCCCCTTCAGGGTTTCACAGACTGACAACACTTTGGATTAGGTTTCATTTTTTTAAAAAAAATGTTGTGAGGCTTTAATTTAAATTTTCATTATAGAAGACAGTCTTAATACTCATGATAATGGTGTTACCTCTCCTCATCTCCTTGTTGCTTTTTGGCATAAATTTCCTTTTTGAGAAAGTGACAGAATTTCTGGCAGAGGCAAAAAAAACCACAACATTATATAACTTGAAGAAATGGCTTGGATTTACTTCTCCACATGGAGGCAGTGAAGACAGAGTTTTCTTTGCCCCAAATCTGCAGTGATTTGCTAAGAACATGTTACCAGCTGGTTGCTTTTCTAGTTTCCCTGTAGAACTGGATTTTAAAAATGTTTTGCTGTTCTGGAACATCCTAGAACACCGATTCATCCCCTATTCCTTGTCCTTTGCTGCTAATTGTCCTCAAACATACAGATTCTGGAATGTAATGATAGATGGCCAGTGCATTTAAGTTAATAATCCTAATTAAAAATGCACTTTGTTTCTCTGTGTATGAGAAGACTGTTTGGCTCTTTTTTTTCTTTCAGAAATCTGTTGGTCATTATCAAATAAGCTAAAGAGTGTCCTTTCTCCCTCTCAGTAATTAAGAAAACCACTTTTTCCCTTTCAAATTCATAAATATTTTTCCTGTGCTTTCATACTTCCATTACCTACCCATTTCTAATTAAGCAAGCTTTAATAACAATACTTTTTTAAACATTGTACACTAATTTTTAAATCCAAAAATGTAATAAACTTTTTAAAAAAAGAAAGATCCCTCACAACTATTGTTTTTCCTTATACACAAGAGAAAAATAGACATGTGAAGACCTATTTTCAGTAGACTTTCGACTGTCAATATGTTTTCAGTGAACTCATGTGATAGGGTTTTTTTAAACTGTGTTTCTTATGGTTTTATCTTCCTGGTTTTTTTAATGTGCTGTCTTTTTGTATGTACTGTAATTGGTGTACTAGTGTATGTTGATTTAACAATACACACTAGGTATTGTACTTTCCACTGTTAGCCATCTTGCACTTTTGGGATGTTTAAACAAAAGAATATTATCAAAGGAACTGTCAGAAAGATCTGAAATAGAAGATTACCAAGGCTGGAGAAGGCATACTGGCATTTCATGGTGAAATACTTGCTTTAATTAAATTGTATCAGTGTTGTGCTTATTAGCTTAAGTCAGCAGGGAGGAATGAAAACAAAATTTTGTCTTTAGTAGGAAAAGGTTCAAGTATAGTATGAACTATGGTATGCCTGTTTTTAAAAACTGGTGTGGGAAATATTTTATTCTAAAGTAAAGGACTAAATGTGGCTTTTCATCATACTTTTAATAAAACCCTTTCTCCACTGTTACCTGAAACTTCAGTTTGAATGCCGAAATGGCTAATTGTGTACAGTGTATATACTTATGCTAGAAATTTTATTTAAAAAATTGACCCCCAAAAACTGGGTCGACATCCACAGGTCGATGTAAATACTATACTTTAACTCTTATATTTGTAAAAACGGAACCATCCTCTTTTTCTGAAGTCAGTGGTAAAAGGCGAGAGCTTAGTCCATCCTGGGAGCACCAAAAAGAAATGTGGGTCCTTTCTGCTCTCTCATCTATCCGGTCTTTAGGTTCAGCACAAACAGTTAATGTCTGCTGGAATTTTCTACATTCTTTGGCATCATTTCCCTTTGCATCATCCTTTAGATCCTTTGTTACATGCCCCTAGGTTTTACCCTTGACTTATCCACGGGTCATATCAGAATCCATAATTTTGGCCCCCAAACCTGCCCTCGACTTATACATGAGGTCAACTTATATACGGTAGTTACTAATTCTCACTTAAAGCAAGGAATCAATAAATCTGGTTGAAGCAACGTAATGTTACACCCTCCAAAGTTCTTATGTACGGTACTCCTCAGTTTATTATTACTGAATCCTCACGGATGCTGCCTTTGCACATGTAAGAGTTGTGGACTAAAGCATATATTTTGGGAATGAAAATGTAAA
Organism: Sceloporus undulatus; assembly: GCF_019175285.1. Taxonomy (NCBI): domain Eukaryota; kingdom Metazoa; phylum Chordata; class Lepidosauria; order Squamata; family Phrynosomatidae; genus Sceloporus; species Sceloporus undulatus. The sequence continues at coordinate 73,346,070 of NC_056523.1, read as the reverse complement.
AAGCATATTAGAGTTAAATAATCAGTTCATATTTGAGTGGTTGCATTTAACCAAGTCTATTCATGGGAGGGTTCTTTGAGCCAACCAAAGCTTTCATATTGGAAAGAGTCTTTGAACCAATGGAGGCTTTTATATATGGAAAGGGTAGGAATAGCAGTTTTGATATATTCCCTCTTACCTCTGCAGTCCCCAATATCTTCTTAGATGCTGTTCACGATAGCTGGGACTCATAAATAGCATGTGAGATATGAGTGCTAATGTGGGGAAAGGGTAATTTGTAAAAATTGTCTTCTTTCTTACACTTGCAGAAGTCTCTGGTGGATGAAAGACCTTTCTTTGAGTTGGAAGGGCAGTGTTCGTTGTACTCCTTGGTGTTTAAAATGTCCCCTCCCCAAGTATACTAAAATCTATAGATGTGCTTCTTTTGAGTATTGCAACTTTGTGTTTTGATTCTGACAGTTATTTTTGCCGACACTAAAAAAAATTGTCACCCTTCTCTTGTTCCTAAAACTAGAAATAGGAAATTATGATATCCCATGCACCATGAATCCACTGGATCAGGGAAGTCTCATACAAAGAATGTATGATGAGTTCAGTTATACTTTCTCTTTTTCTTTCCCTGGAGAATGATAAGACGGGCACATAAGCCTCATTAGGTAAAAGGTAATGGTAGTCCCTTGACATGAATGTCTAGTCGTAACTGACTGTAGAGAGTGGTGCTCATTTCCGTTATTAAGCTGAAGAGCCAGCATTGTCTGAGGACTGCTCTGGTAGTCATGTGGCCAGCAAGACTGCACCGCACGCTATTACCTTCCCATTGAAGTGATACCTATTTATCTACTTGCATTTGCATGCTTTCAAGCTGCTATGTTGGCAGAAGTTGGGACTAGTGACAGGAGCTCACCCCATCATGCAGCACTTGGGCCTCAAACTGTCATCCCTCCAATCTTCCAGTCGTGAGAATTGGCATCTTAACCACTAAGCCACCACGCCCCTCATTACTGGAAATGATAATCAGTCATCCTGCCTAGCCACTGTTGTGATGGCCCCAACCTCCATGAAAATATGTGATCACTTTTTAAAAGCCATCCAGGTTGGCATCCATCACAACATTCTGTGGCAGTGAATTACACATTTTAACTGTGAGCTGTATGAAAGAAGTCCTTTTTTCTGCCCTGAATCTCCCACCATTCATCTTCAATAGATAATTCTGGGTTTTAGTATTTATGAGAAAATGAGAAGAGCTCATTTCTATTTTTCCACATACAGTCAGCACTCCATATCCACTGATTTTTTATCCATGGATTGAAGCATCCACAGTTTCAAAATATTTTATAAATATTGAAATTCTCAAAAGCATACCTTGATTTTGCCATTTATACAAAAATGTGCCATTATATTTAATGGGACTTGAGTATCCACAGATTTTGATGTCCATGGGGGGTCCTGGAACCAAACCCCTACGGATGCCAAGGGCCCACTGTATTCATACATTATAATATTTCTAGGAGTCTCAGGATTCTTTTCAATACTGGCCAGCTGTTTTAAGCAATGTTGATTTCAAAGTGAACATATTCATGGTAAACTATAGAATAATGTCAAATTCTCTTATTTGTTTATTATCCTTTAATGCCACATTTGGCTTTTTTCTTATTTTTCTGTAACCAGTTGCTAATACAGGTTTAATTTCCCTTATCTGGAATTCCGAAATTTGAAATGCTCCAAAATTCAAAATTGTCCATATGGGTGGCTAAGATAGTGCTTTCCGTAGTTCAGTGTCTACAAATTTTGTTTCGTACACAAAAATATTAAAAATACCAAATGTAAAATTACCTTTAGGCTGTGTTTGTAAGGTGTATATGAAACATAAATAACTTTCATATTTAGACTTGTGTCCCATCTCCAAAATATCTCATTATGTGTATGCAGATATTCCAAAATCCAAATACTTCTGGTCCCAAGCATTTTGGATAAGGGAGACTCAACCTGGTATCTTGGCTCATTGCCATGTATACTTAAGGTGACATGTGTCCTGAGTACATCTTGTTTGGACTACTGTAACACACTCTTTGTGGGACTATCTTTGGAAACTGTTCGGAAACGTCAGCAGGTTCAAGACTGCTGACCGGGGCCAATTATCGGGAGCATACAACTTGTTGAAATAGCTTCACTGACTACTGGTTCGGTTATGGGCATAGTTCAGTGTGCTGGTCATAACCTATAAAGCCCTATATGGCTTAGGTCCAGACTATTTGAAAAAGCATATCTCCCCATACTAGCGTGCAAGAACATCAAGATCTTCATGAGAAGGCTTTCTCTCAGTCCCATCACCTTCATAGGCTCACTTGGTGGGGACATGAGAGAGATCCTTCTTGGTGGCTGCTCCCATCCTCTAGAACTCCCTACCATGGAAGGATAGGCTGGCCTCCATCCTTTTCTTTTGCCGGCAAGCAGAGACATTTTTATTTAAGCAGGTTTTTCATGGTTACGCAGGGAAGCTTCCTATTTAGATGCATGTTTTATCAATTTTTAACATTTGTATGATTTTAAAATGATTCCATAGTGTTTAATGTGGGGATTTTAAATTGTTTTTAAAACTTTGTTGTACACGTTTTTAATTTGTTATCCTTGGATCCCACCCTGGGAAAAGGCGGCATACAAATGAAGCAAATAAATCAATAAATACCAAAAGCAGAGGATGACATTGAGTTCCTTGTCAAGGTGCATTGTGTTGCATAGTAATTTAAAAGGTGTTTTGGTAGCAGAGATACCTCTCCAGTTCTTCATTCACAGCCACAGTGTTAAATGTGAGTAGGAATTTTATGGAAGGACACTTCTAGAACAGTGTGGGCATATTAATGTTGTGTAACTGCTAAATGAAGCCGAAGAACTGATGGAGTTGGGAAATTTTGAGTTGCATGCAGAAGATCTGGATTTAAATTTCTGCATATCATCACTGCTTGGACTTTGAATTCAGTAGAATTTGTGAGTGTGAATGCTTCACATTAAATTTGACATCAAATTGTGTTGCTTAGCTAGCCATTGTGGCTCATCCAAACTTTTCAGAAGTGTAGTGAGGATAAATTAAGAAATCTAAATATGTTGCAACCTACTCAGGCTTGAGATAGGGTTAGCAAAAGAAACTACATACCGGTAGTTTGTTGTGACGTATAGCACAGTGCCACTGCTTTTAATAAAGAGATTGTGAAGTAAGGCAGTGGTTATGTTGTCTATATACCTTTTTTTAAAAAAAATCTGTTTTCCGATGTTCTTTGCTCATTGTTGACCACAGTAGGTAGTGATCAAAATAAAATCTCCGTGGTAAATAAAGTCGATAGGCCAGTGCTACCTAACACTATGTAGATTGCTGGGTTCTCAGTGTGATTCTATCTGTTGCTGATCTCATTCAGTCTGTTGGAGTTGTGTTGGGTTGTCACTTGGGCTGTTAGAAAAACCTTAAATCCAAGGTACTCTTCTGAACAGCATGAAACTTCTTTTGTTTTGTATTTTTGACCAAATTATTCCTCCCTCTCCCTAACCCTGGTGTTAGTTCCTGGATCTTTTGCCCTTTGTTTCCTGTTGCCCGTTGGAATTCCCCCTGTGTGGGCCCCAGTTGGGTCTGAGTAGTTATGTAAGGATTTTGTTTTATTTCTGATCTCTGCCACTAGTTCAAATGGATCGCGGGCTGAGTAAATGGTATCAGATGGAAACGGCATGCAACTTTGTTGCAACAGCCAACAGACGAGACCTCCTAGATATAAACGTGGTTTCTTTTTGTTTTGCAAGCTGTACTCTATTTTAGCAGAGGTGTGGGTACCTCCTCTGATTTGGCATATAGCACTTCTAGAATAGTTTATGTGACTGAGCTGCTGGATAGCTTTTTTGAACTTGTGGTTTTGAGTACCTGAGCAAGGAAAGTCGTGCCACTGCTACTACGGGGGGGGGGGGGGGATCTGTGCATATTTAATTGGTTACATAAGTGACCCTTTTCAGCCATAGCCAAGTATTAAATTCATTGGATGTGTTTAATGCAAGTTTGTAGGATAGGGTACTAAGTGCTACTTAACTTATCAAAATTCCCCAATGCTGTGAAATTGTTTAGTCTTTCTCACAAGACTTTGGATTACTTTAGCAGGAGGAATATTATATAATGACGTTACGATTATGATGTGATTTTAAGCAGAGGTGATAAATGAGTTGCAGTAACTTCGGGTACCTGATTTGGGGTTAGAGTTGTTTATGGTAGTCAATAGTTTGCCATACTATCTTCTGTCAAAGTCACTGGACAAACAGTTAAAGAAGACTGTATGCTGGGCAAAAATGCTCCTTTTGGACGAGACTCCGCAGTTTCCAGGTAAGACAATAGGATCTCTCTTTCTCTCTAGCTTTTTCTTTTTTATCCTTTACCTCTGCCCCTTTTTCTGTTGCCCAGACAAGTGAATCATTGTAATGGGAAATGGGATGTGAAGGTGATGCTTTCCAGAGTTCTTGTTGATACTCCCAGTGTCAAATAGAGTTGGTTTGGGGCATGATATTTTTTGTTAACACAGTATTTGTTGACACAAAGTTTTTTGATTCATTATTTATTCAGAAAACAATAATTTGGTGAAAATTGCCTCAATTTGTGTGAGGTTTTGACTGTTGGGCATAAGGCTCTTTGCTGCTTTTAAAGCCTGGGGTCTCAAGTAAAACAGCATTTTAAAATATATGTTACATTTTTGTAGTTCATTTAGATGCTATCCTCTTATCACTTGTTGCCTTACTAAGCAACAGTACAGTGTATTTAACATGTTTTCTTCCTTATTAATGTGTCCCTTTGTCTGCAATGCTGGGGCAGTTCAGGTTTTTGTTTTTTAGAGATCCAGTGTTTCCTAGAGCCTGTATTATGGGTAAAGTTTTTTTGTGCCTGTGTAGACAGACCCCCCCCCCCCCCCCCGACATCCAAAGAATCAGCCAGATTACTTGTTTTCTAAGCAAAATGAAATAGGCTTTTTAAAGCCAGTGTAGTCTGTTAAGACAATCTTAAAATCTAAAGTCTCACTTAGAATTTTTCGTGGTTGTATTTGACTGGTAGAGTTTTGTTGTTTTCTTACTGTTTTTTAAAAATGTGTTACAAGTTGTTTTTACATACTGATTGCATTTTTGTTTGATTTTGCCAATGTTATACTACTTTGAGTGCTGTTGGAAGAATTCTTTTAAAAATCTTCTATGAAATAAGTTTAGATAGACTTAGCATGGTAGCTAAGAAAGTGAAGGTGGAGGTAGTTAGTGAAATATGTGGGTTGTATCCAGAATCTTCTTTTTTCAAATGGAAGGCCTCCCTGTGGAAGGGACCAATATCCAAGGGAAACTCCTGGTGGAAATGTCTATGTGTGTGTCTGTGTGATTTTGTTCATTCTCCCTGGAGTCTCCCATGCCACTTTCTTTACTCTTCTGGAAAGTCTCACTTCTTTAGAGCAATTTTAGGTTAAGACACGGAGGACTGCAACTCCTCTTCCTTCAGCAGCCTCATGGGAACCCTGAATATGTGCATTTTCATGAAAATTCGCTTTATTTTCATGGATGGTGAATGATGAAAGAACATGCTGAGAGAGCATTCTGGCAAGATGAGTAATCCAGTGCAAAGAATGCAGTGAATGCAAAAGTGAAGGGATTTATATTTTAAATACTGCAGCTAAATACATTTATTCAAAACTGTTTGTTAAATTTAATTCAGATAGTCAGACTTTGAAAATTACATTGAGCAACATGAAGTGTAACTAATTTAACCATGCATGAAAGAAATATGGCTAAAATGTACTAAATTGTACATGCCAGTTAAATTGGTCTGTGCATCAGTTTAAACAGCAACTGAAAGGGGATTATATTTTTATTTCTCTTCACTTGTACATGCTATACTCAGATGTCAGAGATCGAACTTAAAAGAAAACTGAGAATCTCAGGTTTTGTGAATCCACAATGCCTGTAAATGAAAAAGGCCCATGGTTGTGAATGTCCCATTTAATTAGATTGCCCATAGTGATAAAATTGGAGTTATTCATTGATACTGTAATAAAATCATTTCTAAAACTCTGAGGGGAAATCACTGTAGTTTTGTATTTGTGTAATGTGTTTGTCAATCTGTGCTGAATTGTTTAATATGTCAAGTTATCAGCACAGTGTCATAAATCATATTGCCTTTATAGCAATCTTACGTTGAAGGTAATCTTTGTGTGAGTTAAATATGAAGTGCTGCTGTCAGACTTTCTTCCCTTCAGTCCTCTGTCCTGCCCAAAAGCTGACTGGATAGTTTGTCAGCCCTCCTGATCAAGTTTTGGGGGTACATGTCAGGCTGCGCTGGAGAAAGGATTTTCCCCTCTTTCAGTTCCATTGAAACCTACATTTCCATCACTGGGATTCCCACAAATGGGCACTGTCCACTGTCTTCTATGATTGTTCCTATGGATTACTAATAGGTCTCTATGTTATCACATGGAATCTGTTGTGCAGTTGGGCCAGGTAATTTGAACAATTTCATGTTTAAACGACTTCATCGCTGTCTGTTTTTCTGCTTGGTGTTTCATTTGATTTTAATGGCCATTGTAGGTTTGTTAAATTCACTGTGATTAGATATAATCAAAATGTTGGGTACTAGAGATGTAGTTGTATTCATTTTATTTGTTGTATTTGGTTAGTGTGTGATCTAATAAAATATCTGGAATAAACTACTTCATATGCAAATATAATAAATATAGTGCAAGGCAATTGAATAACAGTTTAAAATAATATATTATTAAAAGCATTTCAATGGCTAATACAAAAACAAAGTGAGATAATATAGTATCTCCTGCTACTAATTTCATTTTTAAAAGGGGGATACTCTGCTGTGGTGACTGTTCTAAGGAGCATACATTAGGTTCTATACAATTTTGAATGTATGATAGGGAATCATTATTTAAGGGAGCATCCAGCAGTCTTCAGCAGTACACTGCAACTTTTCTCTGGAATCTTCATTGTAAACTTTTCTTCCACCATGTGGTGAAATAGTGAATTGTTGTTTTAAACGTTTCTTTCCTGGAATCACATCATGATAAGAAGATTTATCTTCTCTGAAGGAAAAATACATCAAGAGGAAGTACATATTCTACAAAGAATCACATTATCTAATGTTGTTTTTATTTCTGTTTTGTTTTGCCATTTTGGAAAGAGCTGTGGGCATCAGCCATTTCAATTTTTTTCTTATAAAGAAAAAGTGCATCTAGGAAAACATTTAGCCATGTCTGACTGTGTTTTCTCATTTTTCCTATATGATTTAGGAAAGGTAATTCATTTACCTTTCTCAAAAGTACTAGCATTCTCCCTTAATTTTGGAGCAATCATAATTGACTTTGAAATAGAAAATGAGAATTCTGCATGCTCTCTTGCCTTGCTGGGAAACAGCGTTAAAAGAGGCATACAACATTAATGGTTTTACACACGTGAAGCAGTCCTATAGGTAACATTAAATTCAGTTAAAATATGTGTTATAATAAATTTATTAATCTCTAAAGTTTGCCTTGTTATTGTCGTTGTGTGCCTTCTAGTTGTTTCTGATTTATGGCAACCCTAAGGCAACCCTATCATGGGGTTTTCTGGACAAGATTTGCTCAGAGGAGGTTTGCCATTGCCTTCCCCCGAGGCTGAGAGCATGTGACTTCCCAAGGCCAAACAGGGAATTGAACCCTGGTCTCCAGAGCCAGTATGGTGGAGTGATTTGAGCATTGGACTTTGACTCTGAAGAGTAGACTTTGAATCCCTGCTTGGCCATGAAAACCCACTGGGTGACCTTGGGCAAGTCACTGCCTCCTCTCAGCCTCCGATGGAGACAATGGCAGACCCTCTCTGAAGAAAGCTGCCAAGGAAATCCCATGATAGATACACCTTAGGGTTGCCATAAGTCAGAAACAATTTGAAGGCATACAACACACACACACACTGCGGAGTCATAGTCCAACACTCAAACCATTATGCCACGCTGGCTCTTAGGATCACCATAAATTGGAAATGACTTGAAGGCAAACAGCAGCAATAGCAAGGTACCACAAGATGTTTGGGGAAATTGTTTATAGTTAATACAGTACAACAATTATAAAAACATGTTTGTTTTAATACATTATGGGATGTTATTTGGATACAGCCAAATGTATGTTTAAGATGGTCCTTAAGTTGCAGTCGCTACAAGGAAAGGATTAGAAATTGCTCAACATAGTAACTTATTCATGTGCTGGCGGTCCACTGAGAAGATCAAGCAGTCTTTTCTGCTAACACAAAGCTTATTTTATTGCCTAAATTTTCCAGTGTTCACACTGAACTGTTGCATAGAAAGGTCATTACATATTATAAATTATAGAGGTTTACATATGCCAGCTGATCATATGTACAGTGGTTGGAGGTATTGCACATTCACGTAAATGGAGCATCCTGAAAGCTAATCTTGCATAAGGAAATGTTACTCTTCTATGTGAACAGTTAACTATAAAGCTGAATTATTATTGTATTGACTGCTGTTGCAAAGACCTGAGTAGTTTAGGACTACAATAATGGTGGGATTTAATGAGTTTAAAACCACATTATCTTCAAAGAGGCATTGATGCTTATGGGGAATCTATATTTTTTGTCCTTCATGCAGGTTTTTTAATGCTTAGATGTCAAGTATTCAACAGAGAATTTTGGAGTTTTGTTTTGTTTTAATTTTTGCTATTTTGATGTCTTTGGAATAGCATTAACAATATTTCTCTTTAGCTTTCATTGCTCTGAAGATTGTAATATAAAACTAATACTATGACTTGTAACAACTGCCTACTGTAAACGAAAGCTTATGTAATCATTGCATAATGCACAGTACATGCCCCCCCACCAAGTAATTGTATCTTCTTTTCCAAATGGTAATAGATAACAATATATAAGACATGTAAAAAAAATAAGTTTGTGACTATTGGAGCAAGAACTTTTCAAGTTAAGGATGCAGTTTTTTTAAGTAGTGAGAACAAATGCTCCCTTTGTAGAGGGCAATATATGCCACAGAAAATATGCTTGTGATGTTGAGTATAAGAGAAGTCAGAAAATTGATTCTTTTATTGCATCCTGGCATTTTGTTGGAAGATTATTCTGAGTAACAGCAGGATGTGGTGGTCAAAAAACCACCAGAAAGAGTTGTTTCTAATTCTTCCCATTTATTTGAAAAGGGAGCAACTTGTTCAATGTGGCCAAAGTAAGACTGGAATTTTTTATGGGTCACTGTGACCCTGTCTCTCTTGGGAGAAGAGTGAGAGGATTCAAAGCAGTAACCTTGTTTTCTGAATTAAGTGTTCATTTCCTGGCTTCCAATATTTATTTCATAACTTAATGAGTATATTAAGACATGTTTGTGTAATGTGGCATCATGGGCAAGGGACATTTATGTTTCAGATAGCAGTGGAAAGGTTGTAGTGGTCTGAATTTCAGGAGGACAACAGGACAATAGTATTTTCCATTTCTCCATCTTCCACATAAGGCTTTCAGATAAGCATATATATTTTTGCCATAGCTAAGAGTGAATATAATTAAACTGTTTAAATGTGCTTTTAACTAAAAGAGAAGTTGTAGTATTAGCTAAAAACTGTCAGGATAATGTTTCCTTCTCTTGTCTAGGTTTGTGCTGTGTAAATGTGTTTACACTTAGTAAGATTAGCTACCTGGTTTCTTCTTTTGGTTTGTGAGTGTTGATATTTGGACAGACATTCATAAAAGCTTATATAAGCACTCTTTAGTGTTTATGTAATTCAGGCCTCTTTACTATGTGCTGCAGTGAGGCCAGAATAAGAGCTCTTGAGTATTTGGGGCCTTGGTCTGCTTGCATAATCTTGAAGATAAATTGCCTGTCACTGAAGTTGGCCTTTAGATGTTCCAGATTTTCTGTCTGCTGCTTCTTCTTTTTCTTCTCTTCCTCCTCCTCCTCCTCCTCCTCCTTCTTCTTCTCAATGTGTATGTATGTGCTCACGGTGTGTGTGTTTGTGCGCATGCGTACATGTCTCCTTCCTCCATAGAGCCTTCCTTGACCATATAGGATTCAAGACAATGCTGAAAAATGCTTATTTATTTTCTATACTTTATATCCTGTCTTTTTTGCAGTGACCTCAAAGGAGTATAAATTGTTCTCTCCCTTCCCACTTTATTTTTGTTGTTATGTGGTAAATCAGGCTGAGAGTAAATGACTGACCCCAGATCATACAGCAAATGGTGAACTGCTTTGATCTCCCACTTCCTAGTCCAAAACTTTTACCATGACACCTCACAAAAATGGCAGTAGGAAATACTGGCATTTTAATTAGTCAGTGTTGGATTGCAAAAGCGTAAATGTGTTAGATGCCACTAATAGCACAAGGGTTCATAATGGTATATATGCTGTCTTTTTCACAATAAAAAAGTATCACCTCTGTTGATATTGTTTAGAAATTGGGTGGAGGAGGGAGGCTTTCAAGAACTACAGTGGGATTTCATCCTTTTTCATAGACTCATAGAGTTGGAAGAGACCACAAGGGCCTTGCCTTTTAAAAAAAATCCTTCTAGATTTAATCACATATACAATAGAGACCTAGCAGAATTGATGTCTGGCAAAATCACATGCTGGTTTTTTATAAGAAAAAGAATAAGTGCAACCCATTCTATGTCTCCTCTGACCTGAGCATTGCAGGAACCATTTTGTGCTGTACATGTGGGGATAAAGGTGCACCTTTCTACAGAGAGGGTGATGGAGTGTCATGGAAGCCCAATAGGAAGAGGAAACACTGACTGGACTATCCTATGTGTAGGATTTGGACAAGCAAAGGTTTTCAGTTTCACGTTTCACAGACATGCTGTGACTGAGATGCATAGTGAGAGGCCAGCTATAGCCAAATTTCCACTATCCAGAAAGTGTAAAAGTTATGCTATGCTTCCTGAAACACCACTTCTGTAACATTCACTGTTTTGTGTTACATGTAATGCAAGAGACACACAGGGGCACTACTGGTTAGTTTGGTTGCCCGTGACTATGCATTGATTTCAGAAGCTTTAAGTAGTGTGTTTGACTTTGCATATCTGAAGGCAGTGTCTGAAGGTAAAGCAACATGAGTTTCTCCCTGTTCACCTTAACAGATCTTTTGGAGATGTTGAAGTAACATGTGCCAGAGCAAATGAAGTAGTTTGATATTTAGTTAGTCTGTGGACTCCGGTTGTCTTTATATCACAGTGTGAAAACACATTCTATGAATTTGTGAATTGGAGTTCTTTGGCACCTTTTTCAGTTGAGTTGTTACTTCACTCAGTATGCTTTGATTGTTTCTTCCCGATAGGGTAAGCATCAGCTAAGCCATAAAAGAGGCATATTCAGTTACTCTGGGTATAGGCTTCTGTATGCACACTATGTGTAGATGTGAGACATGAAAATCGCTTTGACAGGTATTGCGAACATTTGTGCAAACCTGACTGCCGTGAAAGTGAACATGAGTAAAGAGCAATTGGTGAAAGGGGAAAGAAGTGGCATTGGGATAATGGGTATACGCAGAAGCCACTCACTCGTTCTATACATCCCAACTCCTTTCTGTGGCACATGTTGTTTAGCGTAGTGCTCTCTTCCATGCGCAGAAGAGGAATACGTTTGGGATTTTCTCTGGTGTTGTTAGCTTCTTGGGAATTTGGAAAGAATAACTCTTCCAGCGTGTTTGGGCTCAGTAGGTGTGTCATCTTATGTAATCATTATATAATTAGTTCTTTGTTCAGCCTTTCCAGAGTGGGAAGGGCCTAAAGCTGCCGAGTTGCCTGAAGGATTGAGACTGCTCTTTAATTAGCTGGCCTGATAAAAGCCGCAGATGATTTTCAAAGGCTTTTCGGCACTCCAGTGTCTTGCAAAGAAACCGTCACCTTTCCCATCCTAGGTGGGAGGTGAATATCTTATTTGGTTTAGCCAGATAGAAACTAGCAGAGTCATGATATGTGTTTTCCTCCCCCTCCCTTCCACATGTTTGGCAGATAGTGGATTGGCTTTTTCTTCGAGTTGTTTTTACAAAGTAAGGATTTAGTGGTTCCAGGTTTCAGGTCTCCAAGTTATTTTTCTTTGGTTTGTCCTTTAGCCTCTCTTGAAATGTACGATAACACCCAAAATCCACAAACCAGCAATACCTGTATTGGGCCAACCAAAATGCACAAAATACATGTTGTAAGCTTTTGAAGCTCCATTGGTTTCTTTGTTATGCAAAGATGTTAAAATCATACAGGAGAAAGAAACATACCAGGACTATTTTTTGTCAAGTTGTAGTTGCTGCTGCTGCTGTTGTTAAGATGGTATGGAGGGATATCCATGCAGGCAGGACACTCTTCCATCTCACCTTTTGGATTCTGGGAGACAAAGAGTTGTAAAATCTAGGAAATTAAATTTAAATTTTCCAGCAATGGAGACACTTCTTTTGAGATCCATGTTGCCTCTGTCCTTTGCAAGGCTACCCACTCCCTTTTATAGGCAGAGAACATTGAATTTCTCAAGAAGCCTCCATGCTGTTGCATTAGGAAATGCAACAGCATGGTGCTGTTTAGGTAGAACATCCCAATTCTAAATAAATAAATATGTTTTACCTTTGTTGGCAGTCAAAACCTCAAAGAGTAAAATCCTGATCCCTTGGTGCCTTCTTTAGGATTCCCTGGCTGTGGCTAAATTGCAGTATTTTCACATCCAGAAAACATATCCAGGGATAGCAGTGTTGGCCATACAGCAAAGTACAATGACATCCAAAATCCACAAAACAGCAATATCTTTATTGAGCCAACCAAAATGCACAAGATACATGTTGCAAGCTTTTGAAGCTCCACTGACTTCTTTATCATTAAAAATCATACAGGTGAAAGAAAAAGAACAGGTTCTACATTTTGTCAAGATCTTGCTGTTTTGTGGATTTGGGGTGCTATTGTAGTTTCCTGTGTGGCCAACATGGTTACCCCTGTATATGCTCTCTAGGAATGTTTGTCATGCATGTTTATCTGTAAGAAATGCATTATCTGTCTTTGGTAAACCTAATCCTGAATTGTGTAGAACAATTTTCTGCACACCATTTAGTTTAAATGACATTCCTATGACAACTAGAATGGGTGTTTACATGGATCCATAACAGGAAGATTTCCCATATACAGTTTCTTTTAAGCCTAAGGTTTTTAAGCACTGAGAAGAGCAGTTGTCAGGGGAATCTTCCCCCCTTCTGTTTCTCTTTCTTCCATCATGTTTATGTTTTGTTTCTTGAATGTGCATTTGGCCCTCCTTATCCACGGATTTTTTTATCCACGGATTCAAGCATCCACGGCTTGAAAATATTCAAAAAAGTATAAATTTCAAATAACAAACTTTGATTTTACATTTTATATAAGAGATACCATTTTGCTATGCCATTGTATTTAATGGGACCTGAACATCTATGGATTCCGTTAGGCACGAGGGGGCCTGGAACCAAACCTCAGTGGATAACAAGGACCCACCATAAAGAAAGAAAAAAAAGGCAGAGTGACTTTAGGGTAGAGCCATGCTGAAGAAAAAGCCTGCTTAGTCATAGAAATGTTAGAAGCTTTTAGTGAGTTAAGGTTAAGCTAAACATGTCCAAACCATTCTGCTGATACAGGATACCAGCCATAATGCCAGAGTAAAAAAGAAAGAACAAGTGTGACAAGTATAGTTTGGAAATAATGTTTATCGTATCAGTGAGTCTGTAGGACTGCTATAGCCTTTTGTTCCTCAGTTGATGCCACTGTACATTTTCTTAGGAATTCTTTATAAAGTGGGTTTAATTGCTTGTTTGGGATTCTGGGCTTCCAAGCCAGAGTTCACCTGGTACTGTTATGTAAACCACTGTGCTCAATCTGCTTGTGGACTCCATTCTTGAACTTTAAAGGGTTACAATTTTTCCCTTTTCGTAGAACGTGGAGAGGCTTCCAGTCTCATGTTTGTCAGGCAACTGTGTGCCTCTCTACTGTTACTGGTAATAATATATCCCATTAGAATAATCCCCTGTTTTTGCTGGATTCCTTTGCTGTACACCCAAATTGCACTCCTTGTTGTATTAGCCTGTGTTACCTTGCTGTGATCTCAGTGCCTTTGAGGAATACTAGTCAAACGCATCTGAACGGCAACAGGTTTGGAAAGCTATATAAGCCATAACATGATAAATATATCATGTTCTCCTCTGCTCTTTCTCCCCTCCCAGTTATACACAATACTGGACCATGTAACAGAAAAATGGCTGATAATGTGTGCTTCTAAAGTGCTTTTCCATAAGTGAAATTACAACATAATTATTCTTCACTCCCACATAGTCACATTAGGGAAAGAGATTCCAGCAAAAGCCATTCCTTGCTCTGCTAGATTTCTAGTTGCAAGAGGAAGAGAAGTTTATTTACATTGAGAGGATATTTTTTTGGGGGGGGGAGTTACTCATCATTGCCTGAAGTCTAAAGGGGTATGTCCATTCTTGCCCCTTGTTATTTTGCTTGTCTGGATCAAGGCTCCTACAGAACCCCTGACAGGATAAAACTGGGACAGGTAGTTAAAGATAAACCAATGCATCTCTAGGTCATGATATAACTGACCTATTTGGGGGTATATATTGTTTGTGGCTTAATGAGCCTTAAGAGGAACGAAAATAAAAAATTGGAAGGAGTAAGGCAGAATTTAGAAAGAGAGAAAAGGATTTGGCAGGATTGTTGTTGGGCTGCTCCTTGAATAGGCTGGGAGAGACAATTGGAAGAGAGTGTACAGAATAAATAGCTGTGGACATAGAATCATAAAGTTGGAAGAGACCGCACGGGCCATCCAGTCCAACCCCCTGCCATGTAGAAAATCTAAATCAAAGCATCCCCGACAGATGGCCATCCAGCCTCTGTTTGAAAAGCAATCTTTCTTTCTTTCTTTCTTTCTTTCTTTCTTTCTTTCTTTCTTTCCGGACACAGTGGAGGAAGATAGTTTGGTACTGCCAAGGTCCAGCATTCTGTTTGCCTTCTCTTGTTTGTTTTGCTTATTCATTTTGCTGAAAAGATGCTCCAAAGCAACATAAAGCCATGTTCAAGGGTGAATGTATGTATGTGTGTGCATGCACATACACTGTGACTGTTTGTCACTACCATTTGATTTTACAGCCCTTCCGTATCCTGCATGAACTATGGCTTTGTTTTTCACTCTGGGGGAAGTCACTGGTTTAATGACTCATCCTGCAGAATGTGGTCACGTGTGCTGCTGGTGCTGCTTTATACTGCCCTATTTTATCCAGTGTTTTGATCTAGTTATATAATTGTGAATGAAGGGGAAAAGCCATGGATGTAAAATTGCTGTGCATAGCATTACCAAACCTGGTTGACTTGATGCGTTGGAGAAATGTGACTGAACAAGAACAGCAGAGTTGTGTCTGAGAAAATCAGAATAGCGTAGTTTCTGTTACCAGTCCTGGGATTCCTTAGGCTAGATGAGTGCAATGGTTGTGGACTTGTTTGTTGTGACTTCTCTGTTTCTACATGCTTCCCTACAGGCCCTGTCTGTACTAGAAAGGTATCAAGTTCACAGTGTGACTGAGCTTGTGCTTCTAGCAGAAGGGAGAGAAAAAAGAATGAGAGAGGTCAGCTTTGGTTCAGCTACACTTGTTGCTTATTGGAATATAACATAACACAGCAATAGCGGGAGTTCATACTTGGTTCATTTCTTCTCAGTGTTTTGTCATAACAAAGAAATGTTTCAAGTCTGTAGATGGGGTCTGAGCCCAAAGCAATAATGAAAGAGGATTTTTGGCATGTACCTATACTGTGACAGATACAGATCAACTTTTGTCTTTCTCCACATCTGGACATGCACTAGTCCAGGGCCATTCAGTTACTGGAGCAAGATTTGCTTCTATGTAGTCTAATATTTGCTATGATCTTCATATCTTTTTAAAGGGGGAGATAGATGGGGGGAGGCTATAATGCTTATTAAGGGGGCAGTAAGCACAGATTAAGTAACCATTTTATCTCACCTTTGTGGGCTGGGAGCATGTGGGATTTTTCCTTATGCTTCAAAGCTGCCATCTGAATAGAACTGAGGAAATAGCTAGGGAGAATCCAACACAGGTAATACGCTCTATTACAACACTATTCCAAAGAGATGAAAACAAGACTCCGTAAGAGACAAAATTAACCATGATATAATGGAAACAACTGCATTGTAGTCATACAAGCAAACACATAAATGCATAATGCAAAATGCCATTCAAAACTGTATACAGTATTCCAAACAGTTATACGGACGGTATAAAGCAAAATCCATGTATAAGATGTCTGTGTTTGCACTGGCATGCCTGGTTCCTTTTCATGTCACAGTGAGTTTCTGTGCTACATTTTGTCCATTTATAGTAAGTGTCTCAAAGAGGAGTATGCAACTTATTTGGTGTTTCTGTGTTTTTCTTGTGAAAGGGTAGGTTGAAATAGGCAGAATTGAAGATGTTTGGCATGTTACCTAAACTTTGGTGATTATGTCTATGAATGGCCTACAAAATAAGTTTGGAATTTTGGTCCTTCACCATGTAAAGAAATGTGAACCATCTGATCAATTAGTCATGCGATTTGTTTATCTGGATGATATTTAGAAAGTGTCTAATAGTTGATTTTGTACAATGCTATTCTTCTGCTGTCATTTCAGACAAGTCCCATGAAGCAGTGTTCAACAGTGATCTTGTTCAACATGGTGAAGATGGGGAATGGCAGCGCTCTACTTCAACTACCTCATCTCAGAGTGAACAGGCAGAGAAAGTGTTGCAGAACCAGCACAAGAGCCTGGCCTCTGAGGACACCAAAAAGAAGAGGGCTCAGAAACCTTCTCACATGAGGAGGAATATAAGGTGAATAGTAACTTTAAAAAAACAATTATGATTTGAATTTTTGGAGGATTTCATCATTATTGCCAGTTACTAATAACATGTTTCGTTTGAAACCTCTTTGATCCATATGCATGATTCTGTGTTCAGGAGAGGTTAATTAACTATGCTACTTAATAAAAGTTACTATTAGAAATTTTTAAATTTAGTTTTACATGTGAGAACAAATGAATGAAGAAGAAAGAGCATCAATAAGAACCTATCACTTTAACAGTTTAATTTTCCCATTTTCCTTCAGGTCAAATGTGTAACCCACAAACAAGAAATATTCTAGATAGCAGTAGGAGACATTAGGCCTATGGGTCCTATTTGATACACTAAAGTGGTGTTCAGGGGAGTGCAACTGCCATCAGCCCTAGCCAGCATAGCCAATATCAAGTGATGGTAGGAGTCCAACAATATCTGGAGTGCCACACATTCGATATTAATTCCATGAATCTTGCACTGCTTTTTGTTTTGTATGACTGGTGCATAGGTGAATTTTCAGTCAATGGTAACATGAGACTGTTTGGCCAGTTGCAGCACTGGGTTCTGTATATCCCTGTTCTAGAAAACCTTTGATAATTTTTGCAACTCCTAAGTAGTGTGGCACTGGACTTTCCTCCAAATACAATACCAGCTTCAATATATTACCCTTCTGTCATCATCATCATCATCATCATCATCATCATCATCTTATACTTTCTACTTTTTTGAAACCTGAAGGTGTGTGTGTATTGTAAGCCATTTCTTTTTTATGCTGGCCTGTATATATACGTTGCCTTAAGTTGTTGTCATCGTCATCATAATCATCCATTTTATTTCTTACTCGCCTCTCCCCAAGGCTTGAGGAGCCCTGGTGGCACAGTGATTAAATGTCTGTACTGTAGCCACCCACTAACATACCACAAGGCTGTGAGTTCAATCTCTTCCAAGATCACTAAAATGAGTACGCAGCTTGTGCCTATTATAAACTGCTTAGGGAGTGCTTAAGTCCGATAAAAGGTATAGAAATGTACTTACTATTGCTATTGCTATATATTAAAGCCTATAAAACCATGTAAACGCATTAAGTTAAAATGCAATAGTACTGGGCAATGCTTACAAGCACAATGTTGATTACTCTTCTTTTCTGGTTCTTAGCAAAATATTCTTAATATCTTGAGAGCACACCGTATTAACCTGTCACACCAGCCCCCTTCCCTTGCTCTGTAGCTACAAAAGTGAATTGTCTCAGTTGAAATCCCAAATATGGTATTTTCATAACTTTCTGTATCTTGTTATTTTCTGCTTGAAAAAGCTATGAACCCTTTTTCCTCTTGATGAAAACAAACTAATTGTTGGGAGTAACATATTTTCTGTTTGTACATTTAGAAAGCTGCTGCGGGAGGACCAGCTAGAAGCTGTGACAAAAGCAGCCCAGCAGGAAGAACTGGAAAGAAGGAAACGGCTTGAGCAGCAAAGGAAGGATTATCAAGCCAGCATCCCTACAGTACCCCTAGAGTTTCTCCCAGGTAAACAATACACAAACCAATGAACCAAAACCTCACTGAAAATCTGAAAATCAGATGATAATGCTGTTTCTTTCAGTATTGCCATTATGCTTTGTTCAAGATCCTACATCTACTCATACCTCTAAAAGGGCAGTTCTACATCATTGTGCTGCTGGGAAGAAGGGCTGCTGCTGCTGTCTTTTACTGGTGGCGATGTAATTCAGGCCATGGAGAAGCAGCTGGCCCCAGCTCTGTCAAGAGGGAAGAAATGAGGGTTCACTCTCATGTGGAATGCACCTGCCTTTTCCTTCCACTGGGAGCCAAGAGCAGCTGGATCTTCAGGGTCAGAAGCATTTCCTCCTTCCTTCCCATCCCCACCAATGTGACAGCAGCAGAAACCTTCCCTTGACTTGACAGTTGCTGGGCAGTGGGTGGCTTTTGGATGGAGTACAAGGGCAAGAGAATAACCCTCTGTGCCCTATTCAGAAAGGGACTTGATGTACAGATAAACTACACTTAGGTCCAAAACACACTGCAGAAGTAATCCAGTTTGAAACCACTTTAATAGTCCTGGCTTTGTGCTAGGGAATTCTGGGAACTGACAGAGAAGGCTAGATGCCACATGAAACTACAGTTTCCAGAATTCCTTAGCATTGAGTCAGGACAGTTAAAGTGGTCTGAAATTGGATTATTTCTGCAGTGTGTTTTGGACCTTACTAGCAATTAAATCACTAACAGGATGCTGGTCTATGCTTGCTTTGTCATGCCTCTTAATAAACAGAATTGAGTATCGGTTAAGGGGCAAAAAAGAAAGTTAAAACAATAACTCTTTTTAGTTAACTGCTGGAGCTGAGTAGTGGAGATGAACCTTGTTATACAACAGTTTGTTCTTTAAAAAAATCTCTGGATTAAATCTGCCCATTCCTCATATACAGTGGCATTTATAAGACTACATTGTAATTTGTTTTTGTTCAACTTAAATGTCAAAACATCATTTTATTAATTTACTCTTTTATTACAACAATGTAGATGGTAGCACTGTAGGTATTTATTACACTTTTCTTTTTCAGGTTTTTGTTTTGTTTTGTTTTGTTATGAAGCAGGCTCTTCAAATGTATGTGTACTACAACAATGTCAAGAATAAAAATAGTGTTCATAGAAGAAATTGTTTTTGTTAGTAAAAGTAACTGGTGAAGATTTAGTAAAAAATATAAGAAAATCTATAGCTCTTATTCTTATAGTCTCTGTGTGTATACAAACACACATGCACACACACACATACATAGCTAATTTATGGATCAACATAAAGTTGTTTAAACCACTGTCCTATAGACAACTCTGGTCTTATTTTTACAACTACAGTACTTTAGTGGCTAATATATTGCCCACCAGCAGTATCTGATATAATGGGAAACTATGGCTTTCATTCTGTGTGAATGAGCTGTAGCAAGCCAGGTGGCTAGTGTGCTTACCCCTCTATTGTATCATTCACAAAGAGAATGTTATCCAATTCTTGGTGATTCCCCTAGGTGCCAGTCCCTGACCTCCCCCCTCCATGTCACAACTGTCTTTTGGAAGGTGTTCCATCTTCCTGGTGTAGCTTTCTGTGGGCTACAGTGAGGCTGCTGAAGGAATTGGGAGAATCCATTTTTCCACTGGTGATGCTCAGGATTTAAGCTATATGCAGTTGCTACACTGAGAAATATAGTCTGTCTTGACTTACAACTAGTTTATTGGTCAGCTGATCTATTACAAGTCTTTCCCCCATTTTTAAACATATTTGTTTTTAATTTTATGAAACGTTTTGATCAAGATCATTTATTATTCATTACAAGATAATTTTGTATGATTTTAAAGTTTATCAGTAATTGTAAAAACTCCATTACCTCAAAACATAGCATTTTGGTTTGTAATGGTAGATTTCCCTACTCTTAAATGAGTGTTTGGGATGGCAGTGAAGGAGTACAGACACTGTATTCTCTTTTCTCTATTAACAAAACCAACTCTGCAAGAAACTGTGAAAGATAAGCTGATCAATTCTGTGAAGCAGTATGATTTCTATTCCATGTATTGTGCCATGCTTAAAAGAGATGAGATGCATAAAGACCTGGGGAAAATAATCAAGAATAAAAATCCTAAATATCCCAGGGCCCACATTTTTTGCTTGGCCTTGATAGACCAGTGCTTGTGAGATCACACAGGAGAGGTATCCTGTTCCCTTCCTTAGCTATGTTTAAATTTGTAGGCAAGGAAAAATATGGGAGTGGGGGCCTTGTCATTTTGGCCTTATGATTCCAATTCCAAGGTATTCCTAGTGCCTCATCAGCAGTCAAGCAATAATAACAGCTAGAAAAGTTTCTTTTATGTCCTTTCTTCAAAATGAAAATGACATTTAAAGTATTCTGTGGAAGTATGAGCTTATTGTTCATCTTTCATGACAGGAAAAAACCAGTATGCTACAGGACTGGAGGAAAATCTCTATCATAAACTAAAGAATAGTTTTTGGTTGTTCTTTTCCCCAATAGAACTCATGATAAAACTTGCTCATCGGCTTCAGGTTTCAAGTGGCTTGGTAAATGTCACATAAGTGGCATTACTTGGATACCATTTATACCCTACACTCTAGAAGATCAATATGCATATATTGATTTTTAGGAAAGGGGAGACAGAATGAGGATTAACTCTTGACAATGAAAGTGAATGAAAACAGTCTGTATTTTGTTTAATAATATTTCACTCAGTAGAGGAACAAATCTGCAATGTTATAAATAATTTTATTATTATAAATATTAATTTTCATATATTTATTACAGTGCATACATTTATACTGTTCCAGCTGTTATATTACAGGACAATATACATATTGCTTTAAATTGATATTTTTTAGCACATAAGTGCATGGATAAAGAAGTATAGCACCTATACATGCTGCTGTTATCATAGCAAATAAAGTTAATATGCCATAAGATCAGAAGTAAAAGGTATATTCATTTCTTTGTGGTATTAAATTTAGGAAAGCCTAAAATTAGTTACCTTGAATTTTAATTTTGAGCAAAAGATGGGATATAAAAACCAACAACAAGAACAATAATAATAAAATTGATTTATATACCGCTATTCCAAGGATCACAGCGGTGAACAATAAAAGATAAAACAGTTAAAACAACACGAGCCCCAACCCCCCCCAACAAAATTACACAGTTAACAACAATTAGCAGTCAACAACAATAAAAAAACCAACAGCAATAATGATACAGTCAGCCCTTCTTATACATGGATTTTTTAATACACAGACTCAAACATATATGGTTTGAAAATGTTAAAAAAAGTATACATTTCAAATATCTAACCTTGATTTTCTATTTTTTATAAGGGACATCATTTTGCTATGTCATTATATTTAATGGGACTTGAGCATTCAGAGATTTTGTTATCCACAGGGGCTCTTGGAACCAAACCCCAGCATATAACAAGGGCCCACTGTAATTCTTAAGTAAGGTGAAACCATCAATTTTGGAAGTAATCCAGAGGTTGAAAGGGTTATTTGATTTTGTCGATGTTTTCTCATCCTCCTGTGTTTAGCATTAACCCCTGTTTATTGTTTGTTGTAGAGGAGATTGCTTTAAGAACAGCAGAGGTTGCTCAGCTTCCCCCTCAAGTATTAGCTGAAGAAGTCATCTGCCTAGACAGCACCAGCAGCGGTAGTGAGGATGACTCGAAGGGAAGGCTCCATAGCATTAAAGATGGTAAGAATGGATGGGAATTTCTTTGATAACCCAGCACTGTGGTCTGCAGCACCTTTGGATCTCAAGTTTTCACAATAAAGTATAATTTTATGAACATATAATTTAGAATGTATTGCTCTAATGAAGCCTTATTTTGGTCATTTTATTCAAGTTTTCTTTCATGTCAAAAGGTAATTTTTTTAAGGATGAGCTGCTTTAGCTATGGTTTTATAATGAAAGTGTGTCAGGGAGAATAAATATTCTGTGTGTGTGTATGTGTAGTATTTCTGTTTCATTGGATTTTAATTTTTTTAAAAAAAAATCAGGACTGATGTCTTTCTTAACATGATTCTCATTTAAAGAAAACAGTTAAGATAAAATCTTATCACATACATGCTAGCTTACAGTCTCATAAAAATAAAATAATGCCATTGTCACATTTGCATACAGTCTCAAACGTGAAAAGGGTTTTTTAAGCAAAGATTTTTTTTAAAAAGGAAACAGAGGAGGCCAAATGGTGTAAGCTAGGGTCGGCAACTATGTAAGAGTGTGCGTGCGTGTGTGTGTGGGGGGGGGGATATTTTTCCTGGACATGTCTGTTGGGCTGCACTGGTACAATTTGGTGCACCTGACATGACATGATGTCACATCTGCCTGCCATTTTGGCTGATTTCTTTTAGCGTGGGGTTTTTTTTTAGGTCTGGGTGGCTTTGAGGGGTTAGGGCTGCATTTTAGAGTGGTTTTGGACAGTTTAGAATAGTTCCTGGGCAAAGAAATTACCTGAAAGCAGACCCAAAATTGTTGTTCATTTTTTTAGGGTCTGGGGGCTCTTAGAGGCCCCAAGGGCCACATTTCAGCAGCCCAGTCTAAACTCTTGCCTTTGAGCACCGAGTTCAAGACCCACCATCATCTCTAACCATATGGCTCCCTAGTGCCTCCTCTCTCTACTGTTCTGGTGGAGACAGTCCCAGATATGTAAAAAACGTAGATGGTCATCAATGGTTAAATGAATGCTGTATAAGTAGGGATGTATGTTTTAAGGACAACCATCACCACGATAGCAAGTATGAAACAAGATTAATACTAAATCCAGTACTCAATCCCAGCTACAGTAGATCTGTTTTATGAATAGAACTTGTCTAAGTATTCACTAAGTTTCTGTTGCTTGCATTGGTCTGCTCTATTTGAGACTGACAATTGGATTTAGCTTTAAATGTGGGATATTTGCTTCTTAGTGTTCCTATAATGGATTGGTGCAGAATCCATAGCATTACGTGGATAATAAGTATATTTTGTATTTCTGTTTTCTGAATTAATAAAAAGAAAGTTACCTGAAAATCTTTGCAAACTATACACTCTTAGGCCAGAAACAGATGGGCCATATAAAGCGGTTTGCAGCCGCTTCAGGTATGTGGCATTTACGTGACACATGCCCCCAAAGTGTCCGAAAACCATTCAGGACCATGGTGGTAGCCCGCTTCAGGAGCAGGCTGTCTGGTTGCTGCAGTCCCCGTCCGATCAGGGCTGGAGCGGCTTCTAGCCACTCCTTATTGCCGATCTGCTTCACCCCTTAGATGTTGTAATCTGCTTTACTGAGGTATAAATTAATATATAGCAATCATGAGATTTTCAGAGTTCAAAAAGATTGGGAGAAGTATCAGGTGAAACTTGATTTAAAGTAGTGGTTTGAATCAGTAATACTCTTGGTGATGTAAATCATGATTTAAAACAATAATGTAAATCAATCCCTTCAGTGTGATTGCTGTGTATATATTTGAGACTGCTGTTTTGCTACAAAGTAATTGCTAACTATAAACCCATATAAACATATAAATTCATTTTTGTCCATATGCATAGTATATTATATGCTTATAAACTGGTCATGTAAACAATGCTCATGTTTTTGTGCGTATAAAATTCACATGTGCTCAGGTCTTCATTTTCTTTTTCTTTTTTGCAGTCTTTATTTTGTACTGAAGGGAAGCATTAGTGAGAATGTTTGGATGATGAAGTAATATCAATATCATTCATATTAATACAAGCATTTGTTAGTAACTGAATATTAAACTAAATATGTTAGTATGATTACACTCTCCCCTCCCAAATATCTTTTACTTTTCCTGACTTTCTACAATATATTCCTATGTATGAAGCACAGGAATATATAATTTTTTTAATTTTTATTTTATTTTTTTACATTTTTGTTGAGGTAAAACATGATTGGCTGTATAATCTCCCACATCTGTTTGTTTTATAGAAGTTATAGAGTTAAGTTCAGGAGAAGATGAAGCCCTCCAGATTGTAGACAGCAGTGATTCTGGCAATGAAGGGGATGAAGATGGTACTGAAGAGAGCAGTGGTGCCCACGTGAATGATGCTTTAAATCAGTTGGATGCTTCGGGGCAAGTAATAGTCAACATCAACCATCCACCAAATGAAGAGGACATTTATTTGGCTCCTCAACTTGCACGGGCAGTAAAGCCTCACCAGGTACTGGAGATTTGGAGGGTAGGCTCAGAAGGATTTCAGCAACTTTCCTTTTGGAAGTTATTATTTGATGTAATGTTGATTCATACACCAATTCAGGTTATCTGAGTGAATGTACCCTCCCATATAAGCCTGCCTGTGTTTTAAGATCTTCTGAGGAGGTCCATCTCTCTTTCCACCACCTTCACATAGAAACAGGGAAGAGAGCCTTCTTATTTGCTATCTGTTTGTTTGTTTCTTTGTTTGTAGATTGGTGGCATCCGCTTCCTATATGATAATCTGGTGGAGTCTTTGGAGAGATTTAAAACCAGCAGTGGGTTTGGCTGTATCTTAGCTCATAGCATGGGACTTGGCAAGACCGTCCAGGTCATTTCTTTTTTGGATGTACTCTTCCGGCATATTGAGGCAAAGACTGTACTAGCCATTGTACCTGTAAGTAGTCCGAGTGAAAGTGTTTATGTTGTTCATTCAGTTTGTGTGGGGTGCTGAAGACAGTAAGCAAACTTGTAAGCAAAGTCTGACATGTTTTGATTTGTATTTTTAGCCATTTAGTTCTTCCAGTCCTGGGGGATTGCTCAGAAGTGGTCATACTGTTGTTGCTGAGAAGTAGATGTGCTTCGATACCTTGTGATCTTCTTTGTCTCTCCCCCCCCCCCACCCCTCATTTACTTGAGGATGAGCTAGAATATTTTTTGGACTCTGGAGCAGATTCATTGTGAAACATATAACTAATTGATGTGTCCCATTCTTTCATACTCCTACATTTTTCTTATAGGTAAATACTCTTCAAAACTGGTTAGCTGAATTCAACATGTGGCTTCCAGCACCAGAAGCCCTTCCGGCTGATTATGACCCAAAAGAAATTCAGCCACGCACATTCAAAGTCCATATCTTGAATGATGAACACAAGTAAGTAAGAATGAAAACCTGTGCAACTGCTGCTCCTATTGTTGTCATTGTAATGTTCAGCCTTCTGATCCTGAAAGGGAGCAGATATCCCTACATGTGAAAAAACAATAAATATAGCAGCTAAAGTTGACAAGAAGTTACCATTTATAAAACAACCCTCCTAGCTTGCTACTTTAAAAGTTTTCTTAAAGTGATATGTTCTTAGTTGCTCCCTAAAGGCTAAAAGGGTGGGGCAGATGGGCTTTCCTGGAGCTCTTCAAATGAATTTAGCATAAAGTTCACAGATGTCCTGCACTGGCACTTCTTAGCCTACCCAGAAATTAATGGAAGCCAACCGTGTTGCTTCAGTGCCAGTCCAGTACACTTGCTAAGAATAGCCCTGTTCTGTTATAGGCTGGCGGCACACATGGCTACAATAAGGTTGGCTAGAATAAGGTTTTGCTCTTTCCCAGCTCAGGCCTCTTTATTGTATAATTTCCTGCAGGCATGCTGCTGCAACCCAGCACCAAAAGTTTGTGTTCCTCCAGCCCTCCATCACCATACTCCCAGTGCTGATGCTGCTAAAAAAAAACCCCATACTTTCAGCTAGACAGGATGAGAAGGAAAAAAGAGGCTGGAGGCATAAAAAGCCTTTGTAAAAAGGAGCTTCACTCTCCAAGGCTTTGTTAATTTAGGTATGTCTGTATAGTAGACTTGAAACAAGACTTAAAGTTACATTCATTTTGTTGATGGAATGACAGTGAGGAGATTAAATCATCTGTCTTCCCCTTGGGTAGGCATTATCCAAGCTTCTCTGTACTTGTTGGGAGTCATTTTCAGTTCTGTTACTTGAGAGTGTTAAACTTGTCACATATCTGTTCTGTTAAATGTGGAAGAGTCTAGTGCTAATTTGCTCCAAATCCTGAATATCTGTGACACTGTGCATTAATCAAATTAATTACCAGTTGTGATATGTACCTGTTGATTTTTTATGCTAACATAACTATAACACTGAAGAAAAGATCTGAAAGGCGGGATACAGACCACCCCTTTGGGGCGGCCTGCACTCGCCCCTTTCCCCGCCGGATTGGGGTCTAAGCAGCCACAGCAGCAGCCCCGGAGGCCCCGATCCGCTGCTTTTCCAGGCCTCGGGGAAGTGGCCAAATGCCGCTTCCCCCCGGCCTGGAAAGGGGTGTCCTTGGGGCTTTATGCCCCAGGACACCCCAGGGAGCCACTTCTGGGAGAGAAAGGGGCTGCTCAGCTCCTTTCTCCCCGGCTTCGTTCCCGCAGCCGTTTGGTGGCTGCGAGAACGCGGTGCTTCACAGGAACTCCATTTCGGAGCTCCTTCTGGCGCCACAAATAGGGCGCCCTATGCGCCCTGTAATGGCGCGAGCACATCACGGCTGCACTGCCCAGCCGTCACATCAAAATGGTGGCGGCCATCTGTACAGGGCGCCACCATTTTGACGTAGGGAGTACGTGCTAGGGTTAGGGAATGTCTGTAAAGGACACTTCGAGGCAACCCTAGCACGTACTCGGTACCTGCAAAAAGGCCCGTCTGGAGAGGGCCAAAGTGTAACATCAGCTTTTGCAAAGGGGCTGCAGTGACTGTACATATTCTTTCTTCTTCCCAGCAATTAATTGTGTTAATAGTTAACATACCAAATCAGCACCACTCTAACAGCTAATGGAATAGAAGAAGTGAAGATTTCCACCTTGCATTGACTAGGGAGAAAATAGGTCAAATTATAGTCCTGTTAGTGTTTGCATACTTAGGCCTTTTTCCCTAAGCCTTTTATGGCCATATGGCTCTGACCTTTTTCTTTTGTTATGTTTTGTCCTGTCCTGACCAATCTTGACCAAATGGACCTTATCCCTATATGTTAATGATACTTCATGATTGAATTATTTTCCGCTTTACGGTGACAACACTTGGGAATCTTGTTTTAGCATGAATTTATTGGGTTGAGTTCACCTCTTTCAGAAGCACAATCTCATTTGTGTATTTTGTTTTGTTATGTTTCTTTAAAGGACAACAGCAGCACGTGCCAAAGTGGTAACTGACTGGGTGACAGATGGTGGTGTGTTGCTGATGGGCTATGAGATGTACCGTCTCCTTTCACTGAAGAAATCCTTTGCTGCAGGAAGAAAGAAGAAAAGTAAAAAACAGACTGGCCCTGTCATCATTGACCTGGATGAAGAAGATCGTCAACAAGAGCTCTTAAAAGGTGAAGAGCTAGTGGTCTCCTCCAAAAAAAATGTTTTCATTTCAGTTTTAAGAGATACTGTTTTTGCTATGGTCTGCATCCACAGGGTTTGAAAAATGAAATTACAGCAGGATAACAGTGTCTGATGTTGTTCCTGATCACATAGCGCTCTGCCTGTGCAGTAGCTGGTCTGTAATCCATCCATTGGTCTAGCAATCCTTCTCACTGACAGGCAATACCTCCCAATCACACTGGTTTTACACTATTGAATTAGTGTGATAAGTTCCTCCCAATGCAGTTCCAATAGGCAGGAGGTCACATAGAATCATAGATGGTTCAAGCGGGTCTGATTCTGCTCATCTGCTCCTCCCCCCCCTCGCTATTCCCAAACAGGTTGCTTTTCTCCCCTCCCCCAATTGCTTTTCTTTTCTTTATTTTTTACTTAATGGATTGTCATGATTGTTCAATTACCTTACAAGTAAAGATAAATTAAAAGAAATGCAGACTGAAAGGCATGCTAGGAAGAGCATAGGACAGGAAGGCAGGCAGTGGAGGCTGGCATGCAGAAGACAGAGGCCAGGACAGAAGGAGCACCATGGCCATCTGGAAATGCTGTGTGATAATGACTATCCCTACCCGGTATGTTTGCGCTTCCTAAACTAATACAGTTGTGGTGATTTATGAGCCTGGTGTGATATAGTCTCAAGAGACATCTGTTTTTACTAATATTTGTACACAGGGCACAAGTCCCCTTAGAAATGTCTCTTTAGTTCTGCTAATAAGATGATTAACCAAGTAAGACAAAGTCTCCCTTTTCTTATGAAAGATATTTTGTCAGAGTGATATTTATATAGAACTAGGACTGAATGGCTGCTTTGCTGAGAGATTTTTATGTAATGTGTCTCTTTCTGTATGGATTTTATACTGATTGTTCCAAAAAGACTATACTAATTTTACTTTTTACTTTTGTTTTCCCTCTTTTGTGATATTTCATAGTGGTTATTTGAAATAAGCTTCACAGTACACATGTAGACCTATGAAAGAGAGTCAGTGTTATTCTGAAACCAATGTTCTCTATATAGAAGTATTAACCCTGAATTTTATTAATAGATTCTAAGCTTTCAAGTCTTCTCTTCCCAAATGTCTTGTTGCATTTTTGTCATTCTTTTAAATTTTTCCTATGAAATAAAGAACATTAGATGGCAGATTCCTTCATTCCTGCACCCCCTTCTCTCCTTTAGGAATTGAGAAGGCTTTATCCCGCCCTGGGCCAGATGTAGTCATCTGCGATGAGGGACACCGGATAAAGAATTGCCATGCAAGCACCTCTCAGGCCTTGAAGAACATCCGATCTCGACGGCGGGTGGTACTGACTGGCTACCCCTTGCAAAACAACCTAATCGAGTACTGGTGTATGGTGGACTTTGTCCGTCCTGACTTTCTTGGTACCCGGCAGGAGTTTAGTAACATGTTTGAGCGTCCCATCCTGAATGGACAATGTATTGACAGCACACCTCAGGATGTTCGTCTTATGAGGTATCGCAGTCATGTCCTGCATAGCCTACTGGAGGGGTTTGTACAAAGGTGAGGCTGCATCAGATTCCCACCTGTAGATTTTTTAACAAATCATGGCTTGAGTTATGTGCTTTTGGATAGTGGCTGGTCAAGTCAGTGAATTCGATTTCGGAGTCTGAAACTTTTTCACTGCAAGCTTAAAAACTGTTCTGGGTGTGCTGGAAGCCACTTTATTCACTGTGTCACAGAAATAGGGCTCTGTTTAGAAATACATTATTAAAAAGATTATCTTTGTTTTTTTTTAAAAAACAACAACAATCGCTCTGCAGTTAAACACACACAAGCTTTAAGGGATAACTACTATTTCCATAGGTGACTTGTCAGACTGATTAATTCATCTTATGAGTTGAAAACTAAGTCTTAGGAGTTCCGTTTCAGGTTGTGTGAGATGATGCAGTGTCCAGCCCACAAATGTCATCTTTAACATTATCATTCTGATATATGTTTGATTAAACCTAGCACCATATTGTGAATAGTCATGTATTTTTGTAACATTTTGCATTGGGGGCTATGCAGATATATTGTAATTACTGCAAGTTACCATATATACTTGACTATAGGTTGATCTCATGTATAAGAAAGAAGCAATCTATAAAATACTAATACTGAATAACACATTCCTATTAGTTCCTTAAAATATCCAATCATTAAATATTTATACAATCATAATCAGGGTGGAGCCTTAAGCATAGTCTCTTACTCTTATACTAAATCTGGTGGATAAGCCTGCCAGACGAGATCCGTCTTAAGTGTCTTCTTAAAGGCTTCTAAGGTGGTAATAAGACGGATCTCTTTGGCAGACTATTTCACAATTAGGGGCTGCGGCAGTAATGCTCTATGGGAAGTTGTGGTTAATTGAGTGTTATGGTATTCGAACAAATTCTTCCCGGATGTTCTAAGTGTGCAGGGCAGATTATGTAGGGAGAGGTGTTCCCGCAAGTAACTCGGGCCCGAGCCATGTAAGGCTTTAAAAGTAATAACCAACACCTTGTCTTGTGGCTGGAAGCTAAATTCTGTTTGGTTAACAACAAACTGACAGATGTCTTGTTATCTGCTAGGATAAAGCATTGTCAAATTGTGTAAAGCTCATTCTTGTAAACTTGTCAATAGTTCTGTTAATAACCTTAAGTAAATTAAAGTGACCTATGTTTTCTCTGTTCTTAACAGAACAGGAAAATGATGTTTTGCCCTAAAGTCCGTTGTAGAGGCTCTAGACAGTGAGGAGTCCCTCTCCTGACCTTTTCTATGTTGCTTCTGCAGGCGAGGGCATAATGTGCTGAAAATTCAACTTCCATCAAAGGAAGAACATGTTATTTTAGTGCGTTTGTCAAAGATCCAAAGAGCTCTTTACACTGAGTTCATGAACCGGTTTCGTGATGCAGGCAATAGTGGTTGGCTAGGACTAAACCCACTGAAAGCTTTCTGTGTCTGTTGTAAGGTACGTATAAATAAGCAAGGAGCAGGTTTTATTATCTGTTTACTTATTTATTGGATTTATACCTTACACTATATTTTTAAAACCATGATTAAAACAGCTAAAACACGTTTAAAATATAATTAATTACAATAAAAAAATTCTCTACAAATTGTGTGGAAAGGTCAGAACACCTATGTGAAGTTATTAGTGTTGTACCTTTGATTACGTTCTGTTTCTCTTGTGTAGTATATTATGTTTTGTCTTAATGATGGTCATGTAGAGCACAAGAGCAGTTTTGTTATGCTCCTATTAAGAAGTATTATCCATTTCCTGAATTGATTTTACCAGTTTGGCCTGTAATTTGGTTTGGAGTGTTTTTATTCCAGTACCTGGTAGCATGAGCTTCTGTAGACTTGCGCCTACGTCCTCAGATGCATTTGGTTAAATGCATTTTAGGAAGTAATCTGGAGCCTATGAAAGCTTGTGCTAACAACTAATATCATTCAGTTAGTCTCTAAGGTGCTGCAAGATCCCTTGGCAAACTGATTTTCCATACTAACACAGCTATGTATTTGAATTCTATTCCACTACTTTGTACTTGCCCACAGAATTATTAGTGACATGAGAAGATGTTAACAAACACACATGCAATATTCTTGCAAGAGAGATTTTTTTTAAAGATACAACAAATTTTCAAATAAAAACATTGTTATTTGGCTTTCTTTTCCTCTTAATGTCCTCACCCCTGTCCATGCACTCATTAAATAGATCACAAACTGTTTGGTGATGTTGATTCATCTATAGACTTGGGTAATGTGTCTTGTAGTACATCAAAGTTGAACAAATGTTTAAAGCATATTTTTCTCTGGATTACAGCCCATCTTGTTAATTTTTAAGATGCCATTTTAAAGATGTTGTTTTTTACAGTAATATAGTTGCTCGTTTGGAAATTACTGCTTGACACATTTGGTCCTTTGCATAGTGCAACTATGAAAAAGTTGTAGATTAGAGGTGGGCAACCATGGAAGATTAGGAGGCTGCATCCCACCACACCTGATCCTGCCAAAAGAAAATGCCCCCAAATGGCCTTTAGAGGACATACGAGCATGCCTAGATGGCATTTTGGAAACTTGAGGGACTCTAAACCTGGTGGAAATGCCCGCCACATCTTTTGGATGTCATTTGGGCAGCATAACAGGCCAAACAATTTTTTGAAAATCCTTTTGAAAAAATGTTTTGACTGCTTGGGAACCACATGCAGCCCACAGGCTGCAGCCTCCCCCTGTAGATAAATAACAACACTACTCTTAGGAGAGAGAAAAAAGATGTTTAATAAATGAAATTTTGAATTATTGGAGTAAGCTACCATCCTCTTTCAGATCTGGAATCATCCAGATGTACTGTATGAAGCACTGCAGAAGGAAAATTTGGCAAATGAGCAGGACCTGGATGTGGATGACCTTGGCACAGCTGGTACCAATTCACGCTGCCAGACACAGGGAATGAAAGGAAAAACTGAGAACAATGCTGTGGCCTCACCTGTTGGAGAGGCTACCAACAGCAAATTCATCCAGGGCATTGGCTTCAATCCCTTTCAGGAGAGAGCCAATCAGGTTGTAACATACGAGTGGGTGAGTACCGAAGTCCAGCCAGGGATTGCTTCTTCCTTTTATTTTGCAGCAGCCTACACACTGCTAGGTGTATGTGTTGTATCTGTGGTTTTCTTATGTCAACAAAACAGAGAATATTGGCAGTTTTCCTTCTCCCCTTCTGTCTTCTGGATGCCCTACAAGTCTGCTCCCCAAGGTAGAGGCTCTCTGAACAGTTAAAGGAGGAATGAGGAGAAGCAAAATTCCTGTTGTGTGCAAGTAGAAAATCACTCATGTAAACTGTTAGTTTTTCTGAAAATTCAGGTAATAGGGAGCCACTGTATCAGCACATTCAATCTATAGACTTGCAAACAAGCACTGATACCTGACATCACACATGGTAGTATATGTCCTTGTTCCCACCTAGAGAATTCATCTGTGGAAGAAAATTGTCTTATAGGAAGCCCCTCTGTGTGGCAATATTCTTATCCTTTGTCCCTTTCTCTCTTGTAAAGAGGCTCTTGACATTGTGGCATGCAAAGAAATGCTAGCATTTATGAGAGGATCTGGAATTATTTTATGTGAAGGATTTTTTTTTTAATGAAGGGTGCCCTCTTTAAACATGACCTACTGGATTGACTTAAGCCCATTATCCTGTTTCTGGTCTTGTTTGAGAAGAAAGAGGGTTGAACCTGTGGAGCTACAGAATAGTACATTTGGGAATTGTGATGTAGCCACAAGTACTTCTGTTCTTGTATTGAGTGTCCTGTTTTATCCACAGGCTAAAGACATCCTTTGTGATTACCAGACAGGAGTCTTGCAGAACTCACCGAAGATGGTATTGCTGTTTCATCTTGTGGAAGAAAGTGTGAAACTTGGAGACAAAATATTGGTTTTCAGGTAGGAGGCAATTACAATTCTGTGCATTTTGACTATGCTGTAGGGAAATGTAAAGCAGAGTAAATAAATTAATGCCATTGGCTCAGAATTAAACTATTTAAGAAATACTTCTTCAGGGAATGTTCTTAATTGAATTTCCATTTCTCAACTTGGAATACACTGGTGCCTCGGGTTACGAAATTAATTCGTTCCGCCATTCCTTTCGTAACCCGAAAATTTCGTAACCCGAAACACTTTTTCCATTGAAAATAACTAATGCGTTCTATGACCTCAGACTGAACCTGCAAGTCAAAACAAAGTTAGAATAGAGGCCTATTAAGCTAAGTACCCTACAATACAATGCAATACAAAGTTGCCTGAGGCACTAAAGAGCTTAAGAATGACTTGCAGGTCCATTCTAAAGGTTTGTAAAGGATAAAGAAAAAAAGTTTTTTTCTTATCTTTGCTGGTCCTGGCATCTCAGAGTGAGGCAGGAGGAGGAGGAGGAGGATGGGGGGCAGCCAAAATAGCCAAATTTAAACCCAGACAACCAATTTCACCAATTCAACCAATTTTAAAAAATTCAACCAATTTAAAAAAATTCAACCAATTTAACAAAGTTAACCATTTTAACAACAATTTTTTAAAAAAATTTGGTGTTTTTTTTTAAGGGTCATCAGCACCTTTGCCCTTCTTGGATGACGGTTCTCCCTCTTTTGTGAAGAACTGGTCCAAGGATGTCTGCTTTTGCCGGGCCTTAAGCAGGTTCCTAAAATGGCTAAGGCAGACATTATCAAAATGTGCAATGGCATGGCTGGTGAGCACCTTCTCAGGGTGATGCTTCTCAACATAAGAAGACACATTGTGGAATTGCCGCAAAATGTCTTTAATTTCTGCCGTTGGCAAAAATGCCCCCGCCGCCTCCTCCTCCTGGCCCCTGTCAAAATGGAGCACGTCCTCATCCACGGCCGAGTGTTGCATGGCCGCCAAGGCCTTGAGGTCCTCTGTTGTCAGGTCCTCACTGTGCTCCTCAATGAGTTCCTCCACGTCCTCGTTGTCCACGTCAAGTCCCAGGGACCTTGCGATGGAGACAATCTCAGCCACCTCTTCTTCACCTGGCTCAGCACCCTCGGTCTGTGACCCTTCCAAGGAAGAAGCATCAGGCCACAGCTTCCTCCACGCAGCAATCAGGTTGCGCCTGGTGATCTTCTGCCAGACCAAGTCCACCATCTTCAAGCACACGACGATATCAAAATGCTGCTTCCAGAACTCTCGCAGGGTCAGCTGTGTGCTCTCCGTTACATCAAAACACCGCTTGAAGAGGTGCTTGGTGTAGATCTTTTTGAAGTTGGCAATGACCTGCTGGTCCATGGGTTGCAAGAGGGAGGTCGTGTTGGGCGGCAGAAACTGGACCTTGATGAAGGAGAACTCTGCAAGGATGTCCTTTTCCAGGCCAGGCGGGTGCGCAGGAGCATTGTCCAAGAGGAGGAGGCACTTCAAGGGCAAATCCTCTTCCTCCAGGTACCGCTTCACAGTCGGGGCGAAGACACTGTTGATCCACTCCACGAAAAGGAGGCGTGTGACCCATGCGCGGCCATTGGAACGCCACATCACTGGCAACCTGTCCTTTTGAATGTTGTGTGCCTTGAAGGCCCTTGGATTTTCTGAGTGGTAGACCAACAGGGGCTTGATCTTACAGTCCCCGCTGGCATTCGCACACAACGCAAGTGTGAAGCGGTCCTTCATAGGCTTGTGGCCTGGCAATCTCCTCTCCTCCTGGGTGATGTAGGTGCGGCGAGGCATCTTCTTCCAGAAGAGGCCCGTCTCGTCGCAATTGAACACTTGCTGTGGGACATAGCCTTCCTCCTCCATCATGGCCTTGAACTTGATGACAAATGCTTCGGCGGCCTGGTGGTCTGCACTGGACGCCTCGCCGTGACGGACGACGGAGTGGATCCCGGTCCTCCTTTTGAACCTTTCAAACCAGCCACGTGAGGCTTTGAATTCCGGGGTGGCTGGCTCCTCCTGGGAAGAAGTTCCTTCACCTGCCTCCTTGCTGGCCAGGTCTTCAAAAATGGTGGTGGCCTTCTCACAGATGACCGAGGTGGTCACAGTGTCCCCGACTCGCTCCTTTTCTTTAATCCAGAGGAGCAGCAGGCGCTCCATCTCCTCGTGCTTTGGTGTCCTCTGCTTGGCAATCGTAGTCACGCCTTTCGCAGGAGCCACAACGCTTCTGATGGCCTCCTTCTGCTTGAGGACAGTGCCAATAGTCGAAGGGTTTCTTCCATACTCCTTGGCAATGTCCACCAAGCGCACGCCCCTCTCATGCTTGGCGATGATTTCCCTCTTGTCCTCCAAGGACAAGGGAGCCCTCTTCCTTTTGTCACCGCCGCTTTTATCTGTGGCTTTCTTGGGAGCCATAGCTCAAGCCTAAAAAGGACAAAAGGCACAGGCACTGAGCAAAAGCCACAATTGGAAACCACCCCCACCCCCATGGTCACACTCTCTGGCCCACATGGAGCCAAGGCCAAACTTGCAAAACTCACACCCCACACTTTGAAATCATCACAGCCATGAGCAAACCACCCCAGAACCCTAACCCAAAGGCCAAAACCCCCAAATCTGAACATGCAACCCCAAGGTCACACTCTCTGGCCCACATGGAGCCAAGGCCAAACTTGCAAAACTCACACCCCACACTTTGAAATCATCACAGCCATGAGCAAACCACCCCAGAACCCTAACCCAAAGGCCAAAACCCCCAAATCTGAACATGCAACACCAAGGTCACACTCTGTGGCCCACATGGAGCCAAGGCCAAACTTGCAAAACTCACACCCCACACTTTGAAATCATCACAGCCATGAGCAAAGCACTGAAGCAGCCAAACCCCAGAAGCCCCAAATCTGAAAATGCAACCCCATGGCCACACACCCCACACTCTGAAATCATCACAGCCATGAGCAAAGCACCCCACCACCCCACAGCAAAAGCATGGTCACACTGTCTCACCCCACAAGAAGAAGGTATAAATCCATACACCTACCTGTACAGGAATTCCTGATGGCAGGTCTTGATCCGAAGTGTACACCTGGCACTGTACAGTACACGTACAGTACAAAGCCAGAACAAGTCCAAAGGCAGAAAGCCAGAAAAAGTCCAAACCTCTACTGAGTTAGAGTTCAAAAGCAACTCTTCCTCACCAGTCCACAAGGGCAGACAAAGGGGGCAGATCAATGGAAGCCGGCTTTTGTTTCTGAAGCCAGGCCACCCCCCCCCCCCCAATTTCGTTAGCCAATCCAGATGATCAGCTTGATTTCTCAAGCCAATCAATACTGCTAACGAAATTCAAAATTTGCGCCAAAGCTAACCCCTAACCCAGCCCCCTTAGGCTTTCCGTTAGCTCTGGAAAGCCTATAGCTGCACTTTGCAGCATTTGAATTTCGCGCCGAAATGAATTTCGTAACCCGAAAAATATTTCGTAACCCGAAACAGTTTTTTCCAATCCAACTTTTTCGTATCCCGGAAATTTCGTAACCCGATCATTTCGTATCCCGAGGCACCAGTGTAGATGTCTTTTTGGCAGTCCTAAAACTTTCAAGACTTCTCAGAAACTACAGCAGTTCTAGAAAAGGTTTCTAATGAGAGCCTGACAAAGGAATAATATTGTTCCTACCCTTAAAGGACCACTGCTTTGGTTGATATTTGTTCCTGAGTAAGATATCCTCTTACAAGGCACTGTGAAAGCACTTCTCAACAGAACAGGATCATTGAACAACCCATTTGTGAAACTCTATTGATGGAAACCTACCTGGCCAGTTTAACTTTCATAAAAGGATAAATAGTTCTCTTTTGGAAAACATCTGCCCTTCTGGACTTATGGTAGCTAGGATTTGCATTTCTGGTATCTTCTTGTTCTGTAAAATTATTTCAATACTGTTGTGATATTTTGTACTTCTGAAGACTTTACCCAGAAAGTGGGGCATATGTTTAAGAAGGAAATACAGTCACTTCTCAAACATGGATTCTGCATCCAGAGATTTCACCATACATGGCTTTAAGATATATATATATATATTTAAAAAAAATCCAATACCAAACCTTGATTTTGTCATTTTTAATAAGGGGAATCATTTTATTGCACTATTGTATACAGTGTGACTTGAGTATGAGGCTGGAACCAAATCCCAGCTGATACCAAGGGCCCACTGTACTTAAACAAACTGAGCCTGTATGTAATGTGAAGCCATTGTTTGTTGTCTTTTCTTCAGTTGATAGTGTGGATGTTTTTCTCCTATTTCTGTCATTTAGTTAAATATGTGATAACATGATTCACCCTCCATATTTTTGATTTGCAACCATTCCCTAATAACCCCAATGCCTTTTGGATTGTTGCCAGTGCCTCATGCATACGGTGCATCTTGAGAGTTATATTAAATGATGTGTAGGATACTGTGTCTATGTCACTTCCTCTTAGGGTATGAGCAACATCTAGACTTCTCTGTTTTCAAAATGATACTGGTTTTTTTGTTCTTTTCCTTGTCCATCTGAGTAGAGCCTTTTTTTTCCTTTTTCTTTTTTTGCAGTCAAAGTCTCTCCACATTGTCTGTCATTGAAGATTTCTTGGCAAAGAGACCAGTGCCTTCCCCCCCAGGCTTGGATGTACAAGGAGTCCATAACTGGGTCCGAAATGTGAATTATTATCGTAAGTATGACATATGTCTGCTGTGTCTAGGATACTGATTCTTTCTTGTTGAGATGGTCTTCCTGAGACGTATCCATTTTTCAATAAATAATTAACCACAGAGCAACATTCATTGTATCTGAGAAAATGATCTGCATTTCTTGAAACCTTATGCTAAATAAAGCATTTTAGTCTTTAAGGTGCCACTAGACTACTTGTTCTTTTTTACTGTGATGACTTAACATATCCCTCCATTTCACAGTGATTTTCTCCAGCTTCTCTACTTCAGTTTCCCATGGCTCAGTATGTTTTTATCTTTGTCTTCAGACTAATTTATTCTGTTTAAATACCTAATGTTGCAAAAATACATTCTCTTAAAATGGCATGACTGTTTTATTTTGCTACATGTTAATGGCTAAAGGTGTTTAAACAATGCATATATATTTCCTGTTTGGTAGGTCTGGATGGCAGTACTTCAGCCTCAGAAAGAGAGCGTCTGATCAATCAGTTCAATGATCCCACCAATACTTCTGTTTCTCTCTTCCTTCTTTCCACACGGTAAATTGACCAATTGCTAAAAGCATAAAATTGAGATGGAGTAGAGTATGGGATAGACTATAATGAACAGTTAGGTACTCATCTCTGAAAAACTCAAGTATAACTTGAAATGACTACCCTAAAAATGTTTAGAAACCCATGATGGTCTGAGCTAAAAATTCCACGTTCACTGTCTTCAACTGGGACTGTTAACATTGGATTAATTTATACTAGGAGTTAAGCAAAAACAGCAGCACTCAATCTGTGATTCATGGTTGTAATAGAATAGCTACATGTAAAGTATTGGCAAACTTTTATTAAAAAGTTATGTTCCATTTAAAAAATTCTTTTAGAGCTGGATGTTTGGGTGTAAACCTAATCGGTGCAAACAGAGTGGTTGTATTTGATGCTTCTTGGAATCCATGCCATGATGCTCAAGCAGTCTGTCGGGTGTATCGTTATGGACAGAAGAAGCCTTGTCACATCTATCGATTAGTTTCTGATTTCACCCTGGAAAAGAAAATTTATGACCGTCAGATCTCCAAGCAAGGGATGTCAGGTAGGCCAATTCCTCCCCTGCCCTTTACCAGGCCACCCTGCCTTCTAGTTGGCTCCTTGTTGCTGTCTGCTTCAGCTTAAACTTCTGGTTCTTCCCCCACCCCTTTGCTTTTTCTGGGTGTTAACACATAAGTGCACTCTATTGCTAATGTCACAGTTCAAGAAGTGTATTTAGAGGTGCATTTGCAGCAGGAATAGCCATTCTTCCTCTTTTCTGATCGGTATATATTTTCTATAGATCGAGTTGTGGATGACTTGAATCCTGTGTTGAACTTTACCCGAAGGGAGGTGGAAAATTTGCTGCACTTTGTGGAAGAGGAGCCTGAACCTGCCCAGCTTTCATTCAGTTCCACCAAGATTAAAGAATCTGTTTTACAGCTGGCCTGTCTCAAATACCCTCATCTCATCACCAAGGTTGGGAAGAAGGAGGGGGGGAACCCATTTTTATTTTGCGTCTTGGCTGTAAAATGTACACATGAGCATAAAGTATGTTCCAAACATGATACCTACTGCAGTAACAGTACTCTAAACTGCAGTAAATTTAGTTTTGGGACAGTTTGTCTCCTGCTATCTGAAACAAAGCCTATACCTGATATTTATTGCTTTACACTGCCTCTGATTGACAGCTGTAGTTTGAATAACAGCCTGAAAGAACAAGAATCTTGCCAAGGGGAGATCCAAGGTTGTGTGTACTAAGTTCTGTATTTCATAATATAAATACATTACCAAATGTAGTGCAATGGAACACTCACTGTCCATGTTCTTCATTACAAATCTGCTAGTATTTATATAGGAAAAATAGTTACTTGCTCTCATGACCACTTGGGAATGGCTTGAGTGTCCTCAACAACTATTGACAACAATCGTTTTTGTAGGTATGTGCTGTTGCAACAAAACCCTCACTTTATTAAGAATATGGACCATATCTTTCAGGATTCTTTTTTCACTGAATGCAAAGAGATTCATCGCAGCCTTTAATATTCCAAGATCTTTGACCAAACCTTTTTGTCAATAACACTCCTCCTGTTTTGATGCTTTACATTAAAAATAGGCTGCTGATTTGCAAATTCCCAGTTTTTGAAAAAATTATCCAGACGTGCTTCTAATATATTGAGGGCCACTTAAAGGCTATATACATAAAATAACACCTAAAGTTCACCAAAAGTTTCATGTGAGCATTGATGAATTACTGGTATAATTTAAAGGAGGAGAAGATGGATTTGCTATGTTGTTTTAGCAGCCTGCTGTCTTCTTGAGGTACCTTTAGTAAAGGAATGTGCCTAAAATGATACTTCCTCCCTGTTTTCTAACCGCAGGAGCCTTTTCAGCATGAGTCACTGCTGATTGACCGTAAAGAGCACAAGCTCACCAAGGCAGAAAAGAAAGCTGCCAAGAAGAGCTATGAGGAAGAAAAACGTGCATCCGTCCCTTACACCCGTCCATCCTATGCTCAGTATTACCCAGCCACTGACCAGAGTCTCACAAGTATACCTGCCTTCAGTCAGAGAAACTGGTGGGTACTTTATTTGTTTCTTTGACACTGAATAGGAGTGGTCTATCTTGATATATGGGTTTCTTCTTCGTGGTCTCTGCGAATCACACAAATGGGTTATTCTGTGCTTGTGCAGGAATGCTCGTAAACTTCTAGAATCTCTGGGCAAAAATTAGTTTGCAACCTTTTGTAACTTTTTGGCAGTAGCTCTGCCCATCCCATATATAGCCCCTAACGGTCACGCTCTTCTCCAGTTCCTTCATTCTGCCGCGCTTA
Source organism: Sceloporus undulatus (assembly GCF_019175285.1). Classification (NCBI taxonomy): domain Eukaryota; kingdom Metazoa; phylum Chordata; class Lepidosauria; order Squamata; family Phrynosomatidae; genus Sceloporus; species Sceloporus undulatus. The sequence goes on along the minus strand of NC_056523.1, from coordinate 73,305,374 downwards.
GCAGCTTGAGAAACTTTGCTAGCTTGGTTATACCTTGCTGTTGGGCTTTTTGCTTGAAATCTCTGAACCTATGACCAATGGAATCGTTCTTGACCACTCTCACAGACTATCCTAAGGACTTTATTATCACTCGACGGCTCAACCACAGTACTCTTGACTATTCTTTTTGCCCATGGCCTCTTTTAAAAGATGCACCAAGTGCAGGGTTAAAATCCTAACTACAGACGGACATGATAAATGTATCCTTTGTTTAGGGGAGACCCAAATTCCGAGGGATTGCCCCCATTGTAAGGCCATGGCCACACAGGCCTTGAAAAACAGAAATCAGAAGTGGAAGGCCTCCCTTTATGAAAAGACCCTCCAACCTTCTCTGGCCTCTACTTTGGCCTCTCATATGGAGTCCTCCTCCAGGCCATCCTCTTCATTACCCCCAAGGGAAAAATCCCTAAGCTCGGGGAAGGATCTTAGTGGGCGCACTGCAAAGTCCTCTAAGAGGAAGCATGAAGACAGACAAAAGTCCTCCAAAACGGCTCTCGCCGAGCAAGAACACCATAGACGGGCTAGATCTGCCGCTCCACTGGTGAGATTCTGTCGTAAGAGCTCTTCCCGCACTGTGTTGGCCCCTCCACCTGATTCGGTGTCCACGACTACTGTGACCCCGACAGCGCTTTTGGTGTCCGTTCCGCCTTTGGAACCACGAGTACTTCTGTTGAGCCACCTTACTTTGAAGAATGACAATCTCCAGATTGTCAACTTTGACCAGAGCTCCGAATCCGAAGGGGAGATTCGAGATCCTGATCTCTCTATCCTCACTCAACGGGATAGGTCTCCGTCCCGTTCTCCTCCATGTAGAGACCGGGCCACGCTCAGTATAGAAGCCGATGAGACCCAAGCTCATGAGCAACCTGACCGTGATCTTTTTGACCTCTACCGAGATCTTGTCTATGACCATCAAATCAGGGAGTACTTCTTACCCATTGATGCCACACACCTCCGTTGTAACCTGCTGGGCCTGACCAGAGTGATGCCCCTGCCACAGATGCAGAGGGATACCATCCCGACATGCTCTGAAGCACCTCAGTGGAGACACTTGACTCCTCCTAGAGATGTCTTGCCTGATCCTGAAGGCTCTCCGGACCGACGATGTGTGAGGTCCCGTTCTCGGTCACGCTCGCCTACTCCCAACTTCGAGGATGACAGATCACTATCTCCTCAGGAATTTATTGAACCTGATGCTCCTTCTCCCACATCAGATCGTTTTCCGACAGAATCATCCGGATGGCATCTGCCCTGGGCCTAGAGGTCTCCCAGACCAATGATGACGCGCTCAATCCCATAGAGCGTCGGATCCATGGCTGTGCTCCAGCTCCTCCATCTCTGGCTTACCTTCCATCATTGGAAAAGATTGCCAAGAGATCTTGGAACACTCCTGCCACAATTGCGTCCACGTCACGCAAGATAGAAAACCTCTATTGGGTGATGCCGTCTGGGTCGGCTTGGCTTTTTTAACATCCGAAGCCAAATTCAGCCATTGATGAAGGTTCGCAGACAACCTTCTCTCCTCATCCTTCTTCTTCTCCTGTGGACAAGGAGAGCAGGAAGATAGACAGTTTGGCCAAGAAATTTTAAGTCTCTGCAGTACTGGACATGAAAATTGCCAGCTATGCTGCATGCATGGGGACCTACATTCAACTACTGATGGAAAAGATTAATCCTGTTATCAGCGAGCATCCTGAGGACAGGAAAAGGCTAATTTCTGCCATCTGTAATGAAGCTCATCTAGTGTGAGGGCAGCAAATCATTTTGGCTAGGCACACCACCGACTGTGCCTCCAAGATTCTTTTTGGATCCATTGCCCTCAGACGCTATGCTTGGCTCCGCTCCTCTGACCTAACCCCGCAGGCCAGATCGGCCATAGAGGTCATGCCCTTCGACAACTCTGGGCTGTTTAATCAAGAGACTGATTACAAATTAAATTTTTGCTACAAGATGAAAAAAGCAACAAGGAAGCATGGCATGTCTTCATCCATGGCATGGTCACTGCATCGGAGATATGAATCTCAATGCCATTGGTATCCTCCAAACCAACACAGGCCATACCAACAGCAGGAGCGTCTGTACCAGGCTCAGGACAGACCTGCTCAGCGTCAGCCTTCCCAGTCTTCTTCTGCCTCGTCCGATCGCCGACAACTTTCTCAGCCTAGATACTAACAAGGCTATAAGAAGAAGGACACTCGAGGCAAGAAAAGATGTTCCCGCGCACTCCGTCACCATCTTTGGTGATAGATTAAAGCCATACTTTAACACCTGGGCTTCTATCACCTCCGACTCCTGGGTCCTAGACATTGTTTGTAAGGGTTATGCCCTCGAGTTTGAAGAGCTCCTGCCCACTAGAGCTATTCTCTCCACTGTCCCCTCGGACACCCTTCTTGACAAAGTGCGCACACTCTTAACAAAAGGCGCCATCAAACCCGTAGATCCCTCTCAGACTCGATATTACTTTTTTCCAAATACTTCACTGTCACCCCATGGGCGAGACTTCGTTTGAGACCGTTTCAATCTTGGTTTCTTTGTGTTCGATCCCATGTGGGACTCTCCCTCCAAGATGCTCACCATTCCGAGACCAGTTCAAAGATCTCTACGGTGGTGCCTTCAATCCTACAACATGTACATCGGGATGCCCTTTTTGCCCTCGCAGCCAGACATCACTCTCACAACAGATGCCTCTCTTCAAGGTTGGGGAGCCCACACCTTGAACTTCACCATCAAAGACAGATGGACAACGACAGAAAGCCAGCTTCACATCAACATACTAGAGATGCTGGCGGTGGGAAAGGGGCTCAGAGCCTTTCAATCATTCCTTTCCTGCAGGGTAGTACTTTTACTGATGGACAACACCACTGTCATGTACTACCTCAACAAACAGGGTGGCACGAAATCCTGGACCTTGCTGGACATCACACTCCGAATATGGGACTGGTGCATCAACCACAAGATCCTTCTCCAGTGCATACACCTGCTGGGAAAAGAAAACGAACTGGCAGATAAGCTCAGCAGGTCTCCCAGCCCGTGCCACGAATGGCTTCTCCATCCCAACACAGTCATCCTTCTCTTTCAGTTGTGGGGACAACCAACGATCGACCTCTTTGCCTCACCTCTCAACACACAGTGTGCAAGCTTCTGCTCTCAGACCCGTGCTCCAGGTTCGCTAGGGGATGCCTTCCAATTCAAGTGGACAGAAGGGCTGATTTATGTGTTTCCTCCCTTCCCACTCATCACGAAGGTAGTGGCAAAGATGACATTGGACCACTCCGACGCGATCCTGATCACTCCATGGTGGCCGAGACAGTCCTGGTTTGCTCCTCTACTGCTTCTCTCTCAGGAGACTTATCTCAGGCTGGAGTTCCGTCCCAACCTTCTGTCTCTACACGAAGGTCTTGTTCTCCATCCCGACATGGATACCCTCCCATTGGTGGCATGGAGGATCTTGTCTTAACATCTTTACTAGACTCCATCAAAAATGTTATTCTGGTGTCCCAGAAGCCTTCAACACAGAAGTCTTACCAGTACAAATGGGACAAGTTCCTTGCTTTTCTTCTGGACAAGATCATCTCTCCATCCTGAGTGTCGGTACCGACGATCTTGGAATTCCTGATGTCCCTAGCAGATGCTGGACTCTGCTTGACTTCTGTCAAGTGCTACCTCTCAGCCATCTGCTCCCACTACCATTTCGAGGCCAGACCCTCTCTTTTCAAGGACCCTCTAGTAAAGAGGTTTCTCAGGGGATTTAACAATCTTCATCCTCCATTCTTGGTACCAATACCGCCATGGAGTTTAGACCTTGTGCAGCCAAGCCATTTGAACCCATGGCCACCATAGACTTGAGATTGCTGACCTGGGCCATCACCTTGTGGCCATCACCTCCACTTGCTGGGCGAGCAAACTGTGTGCCTTACGGGTGGACCAGCCTTATCTTCATTTTCACAGAGACAAGGTTGTCCTCCATACCGATATCGCTTTCCTGCCTAAGGTGGTGTCGGCCTTCCACATGAACCAGGACATTGTGTTGCTGACCCTGGCCCTGAACACGACCACCAACATCGAATGCCAGCTGCATGCTTTGGACGTTCAAAGGACGCTGACCTATCTGGAGAGAACCTCAGGTTCGAGGTGCTCTGAGCGACTGTTTGTGAGCTACTCGGAGGCCAAAAAGGGACTACCTGTGACTATGCAGAGGTTTTCAAAATGCGTGGCCAATGCCATCCACCTCTGCTATGAACTGTCAGGTAGACCTCTTCCAGTTTGAGTTTCGGCCCATGCAACACGGGCGGTAGCTGCATCCTCCGCCTTTTTGACTGGGATTGCTTTGGAGGATGTTTGCAAAGCTGCTGTCTGGTCCCAGCCTCTGACTTTCATTAAACATTACAGGCTGGACATCAGAGCCAGGCAAGATGCAGCCTTTGGGAGGGCAGTGTTGCTTTCTGGTTTATATTGACTAAGTGTTGTTTCTTACAACTTTCACTTGCAGGTGCAACTGACAGTTCTTGAGTTGGCCTTTGCATTGCATATGGTCTGTTTACATGTTGACAAATGACAATAACAAGTGCACTTGATATGCATAACTTTATTGTGATTAATAAATTCAATTGTTTGAACTTTACAACCTGTGTCATGACACTCCCTTCTCCACTGACCTAAGCTCATCAGTCTAAACCCATTTGTGTGATTCGCAGAGACCATGAAGAAGAAGTACAGGTTGCTCACCTATAATGGTGGTTCTTCGAGTGGTCATCTGCGAATTCACACAAATCCCGTCCTCCCTCCCCTCAGTGTCCTGCTCCCTTTGCTAGCTTGCTGTTGCATTTGCGTGGCTCATTTAGAACTGGAGAAGAGCGGGTCCATTAGGGGCTATATATGGGATGGGCAGAGTTACTGCCAAAAAGTTGCAAAAGGTTGCAAACTAACTTTTGCCCAGAGATTCCAGAAGTTTCCAAGCGTTCCTGCGCAGGTGCAGAATAATCCATTTGTGTGAATTTGCAGATGACCATTCGAAGAAACACCATTACAGGTGAGCAATCTGTACTTCTCACTTACTGCAACTAACTGGCCAGAATTCCTAGCTCTTAGAAAATAGGTCAGGTGACGAAGGGTATTTGTGCTTCCTAGAAGCTGTGAGTAATTGGAGATGATGGAAAACCTATTTGTTTTCTTTGATTTTTTTTCTAAGCGTGTTGTTTAGAATCCTGCTCTGATGTATGAATGAACCCTTAAAGTTGAGATGGCTACGTAGATATGCCAGCATGTATATTACATAGTAATGTGAGTCACTCATCTCAGATGCTTCAGAATATTGTTTCTTTAAATATTGCTTTCCTGACAGATTACTTGGAATCAATTGACAGAATTTCTGTTTGGTGTATTATGTAGCATAAACCTGTACACAGTAGCTCCAGAAGTGGTGGAATTACATCTTGGTGCTTCAATATACAAATATAAAATTGATGCATTAGTTGTAAATCATCAAATCATTTTGTAATCTGGAATCACTTCTCTTGTAAAGCACCTGTTTTCTCCTTCTGGAATATCAAAACCAGGGTGGAATTTTTAAAGCAGAGGCTGGACAACTGTAGTTACATCCTGCATTGACCTGAGGGTTGGGTTATATGGCCTTAATGGTCTTTTCCAAATCTTTATATTATTTTGTGGGGTAAGGGATAGGCATGGAATGGATGATCCTGCTGATGGCTGAAGTTCTTTGGATCTTTATGGATTCACTCCTTGTCTATTGTGTCTCCAGGCGACCAAGCTTCAAAGGTGAGGACAGGCCAGTGGCAAGTGTACGGCCTGTTCAGTCTACCCCTATTCCTATGATGCCTCGCCATGTTCCCTTGGGCAGTATGGGATCTGCTTCTGTTTCCAACCCTGCTATCAACTTCCCCATCAATTACTTGCAACGAGCTGGTGTTCTCGTGCAGAAGATTGTCACCACAACAGGTCAGTTGATTTGTGTAAATTAAGGAATGGCCAGAAAAATGTAGCCGTCTCTCCTTTAGGAAAGGGAGATTGCAGTGAAACTGAATAATGAAAATGGAATTTGTTGCCAGCCCTTGGGGCCGATCACCTGAAATTAGGGTTTGTTCAAATTAAAAAGTCCTTCATTACTACGTATTATAGTTGCCATACCTTTCATGTGGCCAAGTCTTACATGCTCTTTTTGTTGATCCATGAATTACTCATATTCTTATTGACAATTAGGTGATATGTAAAGTATTCCAAAATACATAAATCAAAAGAAATGTACATACTATTCTTACTATTTCCCCCATTTTTCTGCGTACATGTGTGTCTCTTTTAGCTTCTACTTTTGTACTCTTAAGCATTTCACTTTCTCACTCTGTCTCTTTGTCTCTTTCTCTTCTCTCGTCATTATTTGTGCAATGTGTATTTTAATCTGTATCCTTTTTTGATTGTGTTCATTGGGGATGGCCAAAATGCATTCCCCAGGGTTGTTTCTATAGCCCTAATTTTTGCTCCATAATGCCCAAAATGATTTCTTGGGGTGTGGAAGGCATTTCCTTCACATTTGCAGCTCTACCCCACCCCAACACACACACAGTCAAAACAAAATTTTGCAAAACAAAAATGTTTTTTGCCTTAAATTATCCACTAGAGGTTCAAAATGGCCCTAAAACATGGCACCATTGGGGGCTCCAAAAAGATGTGTGTTGTTTTTCCCCCCGTAGGGCTAGGGGTGCAGCTCTCTACTAGAGGTCTAATATGTCCCCCTAGTCTTACACAGTTGCTCAACCCTGACATACACAAACAGACACAAAACATGCTTCTTCTTTTTTTTAAAGTTAACCAGTGAAGGAGAGAGGTGAAATGTAGCAAACCAGAATTTTTTTTCTTGCCATCTTTGTCATTGGGTTCTGTCCAGCAAGACACCTCAAATATAATAGAAGTAGTGTTGTTTACCTCATTGAAGACTTATACAGGTGTATATGTGCACACGTGACACGCAAGTGCCAGGGCTGGTACATTTCCTAGTTTGGAAAATTCTTCATGTTTCCAATGCCAGTAATCATTTTAGAAGAAAACAAGATTAATACTGGTATTGGACTGCCTGGGAATACTGGATCCTTCACCACCCTGTTGTAAGGTAAGTCTTATTGAACAGTTATTTATTTAATAGTAATAGAGACAATCTCCATAACAATCTCCATAACAATCTAGTTGCTGCATTTTGCACTAGCTGACGTTTTGAAACTGTCTTCAAAGGCAACCTGACATGGAGGGCACCGCATTACTCTAAATGGGAAGTTACTACTGCATGAACTACTGTGACTAGTCTATCCCTGTCCAGAAAAGGACATAGCCAGACTTGTTAATGAACCAGTCTCTCAGAACAAAAAGTAATGTTATTGTTCTGAGATCACCTGCCTTAGTATCTGTTTCATAAACCTAAGGAAATAGGTGTTTAATTCTTTTCTGACTCATACAGGCCTATTCTATAGGTATAGGACCTGGAAGTCCACTGGGAGTATAGTAGTGAAATGCCTACATCCAACTGTTTTTCCTATTACAGCAGACCTAGTAAATCAGTGGGGCCCTGATTTATTAGGTAAGACAGTAGCTATGTAACTTTCACTGATTGTGTGAATCTGCTGTAGTTGGTTGGAATCACGAATTGAATTTGAGCCTAGGGGTTCAAATTTAGGTTATTGTTACCTGGGTGGACTGTGACCTATTGAAATAAGAAACAGAGGTGTATGTTTTTTCCCCCTTGACTTCCCTTCCCAGTTGCAATCCAGGCTATAATTATAACTGTGATAGGTTTCATAATAATAATAATAATAATAATAATAACAACAACAACAACAACAACTTTTATTTTATACCGCTTTTTCAAGAGATCAAAGCAGTATACACAACATTTAAAACCAGTTACAAACACATCATAAAATAGATAAAACCAATAACACAATACAATATATCTTGAAGTGAAGGATACTAGATTGGCAGTAATTCTGGTCCTTAATACATTAGAATTTCTAGATCCAAGCTTTCCATGCTTTGGTAGCATTCATAAGGTATTTTACATCATTGTGTGAATATCTCTTTGCCTGCTGCTTGATCAACATCCTATTCCACATAAAAGAGTACCATTTAACACAATAATATAAGAAGTGTTCAATTAATTATGTAACTCATATATCATAATGCAGGCTACAAAGTGCCTGTTGCTGATCAACTTGTTGCCTGTACTATTTGCTGTCTACACTGCCTGGCATTTTTATCTACTTTGTTTGCAGTGTCCATAGCAGAAACTCATGGAGTCTATTTCTGCATGCCCATTGGCACTTTGCAGCACTCTTAGCTTGCTCCATACCACTGTTGTGTTAAATACAGTTTAGAACAGCTACTCAAGTATCAACCATTGCCAGCTTTCTCCATGCCCTATACTAGCACTACTGCTATGTTCAGGACATGGGATGACTGATAAAGCTGATAAAATGTGAATGTTTTAAATTCAATATATTTTCTATTGTAACCATGGGAAATTGGGTTAAAATGTGTTCATCAACAAAATGCAGTCGCCCCTCCTAAGTCGTGGATCTGAGACCCACACCCTTGAATATCCGTGGAGGGGCACCCTCTGCGATCTTCAGTGGCACACGCGCCCAGGCCACACCCACAGTGGCACGCCCCATTCAAGCCTACGGGGCTTGAATACATGCAAACCTCCGTTTACATGGTGGTGGGGGGGTCTGGAACGGATTCCCCATGAAAATGAAGGCCAACTGTAGCTTAAAAATGCATACATTAGTACTTTGTTTGGTAGAATATGGTTCAGAAGAAATATATGCATGTACAGATCTTTTTATGCTGCCACTATATCTGTTCATGAACCTCCATGGATTGGAAACAGATTTAAATTTCACTGTATACATTGGTATTCCTGCAAAACTTATAGTATAATTTCTTTTTCCACAGACACTCAAGGCAACATTTACTTGAAGCTGCAAAATACAAGGAAATGTCTTAGTCTAACACTTAAGCAAAAGAAAATATAGACATTCTCCAAGGAAGAAGCTATGCAGACATATTTGGAAGAAGAAGAGACAAAGGCTGTCTTAGCAGTCATGTGCACAATGAAAAACACAGCATCTAACTGTGAAGGGAGCGATAACTGTCCAGGATTATGGTGGTTCTGTTGTTCTGCTGAGGCAGTCAAACTTCTCTCTTTCAAGTAGTATTGGTTCAAGAAACAACAGCAGAACTGCAGTCATTACTTCTTTTGATGTACATGATAAGGACAGGAATGATGAAACTCTCTCTGCAGAGGAGGCTGCAATTGAAATGAAAGCTCAAGCAAGTTTATGTCTGGATGAAGAATATCAGTCATCGTATTATACAAATGATATTTACATCATTACTTTAAGATGGATGATAAAATTGATATAGATTAGCCAAAAAGCAGTGATGGTGATCTTATGAGTGTAAGCCCCAAATAGCCACTAGCATGTGTTCTTTGCCCCAAGAAAGGCATGTGATCCTATTACATGGAATCCTATTAAAGAGATGGACGACACCAACAGGATAATGTGCAAGCTTGTACTTTATGTGACAGTCCATTGTCACTTCATCCTACTCTGGAAGATAGGATGGGGACATTACTTCATTTGTGCAATTCCAGTCAGCCAGAGATGTGAATTAAGAAGATGATAGACCTCTTGTATATGGTGTTAACTGCTTTCATGAAGAGGAGGAAAAGTCTGTTTTTGTTTGCTCAGTATGCAGTATGCCCAGTAAAGGAAGGAGGATGAACATGGGTGTGCTGCAACATCCATGGTGTTTATATGGACAGATTAGAATTCATCCTGTTTCTGCTGTCTAGCAGAGAAAGGGAAATACCAATATTTTAAAATTGCTTTTCTCTACTGTCACATGGAAAGGAAAACATGCTGGGTTCCTTGAAGAGACACGTTTAGCACTGACACAGAAGTATTCACCAATTAGTGCACAGGCTTCAAGGCTGAATTGTATTTTGACTGAGTGTATTGCTCACTGCATCCTACCATTGCCAATTGTTCAACATGAAGCGCTTATTGATTTTGTTAAGAGCTTTGCCCATGTTAGGATGTTCTCGTTTGCAACTATGTTTTCTACATTTTGATTTTGTCCCTTCTAATGACATTGGAAGGCAACACAAAGTGAATTTGAGTAAGAAGAGTTACAGTATACATTTGACCGGTGCTATTTAGACCAATAATCGGACAAAATCCCCTCTCTGTTTCACTGCACGGTGGATTTCTGCTGATGACAATTCTATCTAAGAAACACTGATACTAATAACTTTTTCAGAAAGAGAAGTGTAGCATAAGAAAATGATCTGTGTTAATGGCGGCTGGATTACTCCATTAAACTTATCAATGGAATGCATTGTGATGGGTAAAAGTTCTGCAGTCTGTATTCTGCCCTGAATCATGGATCTTCCTGTGGGAAGAAAATACTTATGCTGTGATCTATATTAGGCAATAATGCTCAACAATGGAATCAGTCTATCCCATCCAAAGTCAACAAAAATCAAGTTTGTACAATATTGGGTGTATATGCCAGTTGGAGCAGCAGTTCACACATACTGAAGAGACTGAACAGAACAGTGTATTAATGGTTATATGATAGAGAAATGAACATCTCCTTCTTTTGTGAAATTAGACTCGTGGATCCTGATGGAAATCTGTCTGACATGTTCAGAGTGTTTTATGTGTACCTTTGTGCAGCATATGCTACAAGTGGTCAAAGGCTGCTAGTCCTGCAGATGTCACTTACCGCTTGGTCTTCTAGACTTAATTACCTTGGTGCCGCAGCTAAATGACTAAACTTGCAATCAGATTTGCAGTTGTTACTATCAGAGATGGAGTTCAACAGGTACCTTCAAGTATATATACCTGTAGCCAAGATGGGCAACCTGAAGAGGAAATTCATAAGAAGCATAGACCACTGCTTTCTCAACCTTCTGAAATATAAAATAGGATCTTTGCTTGCTGTTAGAAGAATAATTTCTCTTCAGGAAATCCAGAATCCATGGCATTGACAGCAGCAACAAGATAGGAAGGGTTTTTAATGGACACAAGAACAGTGGCATATACAGTGGTACCCCGGGATACGAATGCGCCGGGTTACGAATTTTTCGGGATACGAAAAAATCCCATAGGGATTTATTGCTTCGGCTTACGAAGGTTTCTTCGGGTTACGAAAAAACCGCGGCGCTATTTTCCGCCACCGGAGGGCAGCAGAGAGCTATTTTTCCATTAGCGCCTATGGGAATTCGGCTTACGAAGGTATTTCGGGTTACGAAATTAACCGCGGAACGAATTAATTTCGTAACCCGGGGTACCACTGTATATGAGTTCTAAGAGCCAGAGAGAGAAAGGTACATACACAGGAACATCTGTAAGAAATTACTGATAGCATTCTACTTTTGGAATGCTATTTGCAGCTTCAGGAGAAGAGATTTTTTACATTGCAGAAAGAAGTAGAAATGATTTCCCCTGCACTAGGATGGCCAAGCAACTACTTGAAGCTTATCCAGCAAAATCTCTTTCAAATTATTGGGTACTTTCAAGTCATTTCCAAATTATGATGATCATAAGGCACACCTGTAATGGGATTTTCATGACAAAATGTTTCCAGCCTTTGCCATCTTATGAGGCTGAGAGAGTGTAACTTGCTCAAGATCACCCAATGTGTTTCCATGGCTGAGTGGGGATTCGGACCCTGGTCTCCAGAATTGTAGTCCAACGCTCAAACCACTACTCCCTGCTTGCTCTCTTTGGAAAAGCATACCAGAAAATGATTCTTTTCTTTATATGGATTAGCAAGCATGGTGTTCGCCTTGCCGTGTGACTATTTGGCATCTTTACATACTTTCATACTGAGTCCTCAAAAAAGCTTTTCTCAAGCACAGGCAACATTTTCACAGAGTTTAGAAGTAGACTGACATCATATCATGCCTCATATACTTGGTGAAAGTGATGCAAATGATGCACGGCGAGAAAGGTTTCTAGTTACAAATGCTGAATGAATTATGGTTTGGCTGGCTGTGACTTTCAAGTTTGCACACAGTGTTCTCCTTAGCGGAAAGTATCTTCTGTTGTATGTTGTGTTGATTTGAGGACCAATTTGTTTTCCATGGGTTCTCTGGTCCCTGTCTTTTGATTTTGAAAACATGCCAGGAAAACCCCACCCTACTAAAGCAAGCCTCTTTGCCTTGCTTCAGAAAGGAAAATTGCTCTTCCTCCCGAAATGGCCTTTGTCCTTTTTGGCCACCCCCCCCCCAACAAGGAGAATTGTGGGCCATAAAAATGGCCTAGGGATGGTGCATATGTAATTTCATCAATAGATACTGCATTTATGATGGTGTTTGATACTAGTTCCAAGCAACCAGATTACAAGAGCAAAACTAACAAATTCCACAGTAACAAGAGGAAAACGTATTTATTAACAAATATGTTGAACAATAGAATGTGCATTATGTAACCGATTGAACTAGAATCAACAACAGGCCAGGCAAGGCTAAATAACCATAGCCGAGATGAGCAAGTAATTATCAGATCACTGATGACTTGACAGGATTCCTTTAAGCAAAAGAAATTGGTAATATTAATAATATTAATCATCAGACAATCAAAGTAGTTATCTTTATCAGGGAAAGCATTTCACAGGCCAAATGTACAATTCTCTTCAAACTATCAGGAGAAGGAATTGAATCTCTCAGTTATGGTTATGACAGAGTGGGTGATTGAGGTGGGCACTCTGTTCCATGGTGCCCCACACTGCTTTATCTCCAGTATCAATTACACTTGTGGTTTCAAGTGTGGTGTTGAATGTTTGTCATTGATGCTTCAGTAGTTGTTGTTAGAACTTCATCTGTATCTTTTTTTCAGGTATCCATTTTTGATAACTGATGGTAATCTAGAGCAACATTTCTGATTACAACTTGCTATATATGATTTTTTAGATTTGGTTATATACTTGGTTACTTATTTGATAAGGAGAAATATTTAACCAATATTTGGTTAAAACGGCAAACAGGGCATGCCTTTCCCAGTCCAGTTGTAGATGAACAGTCGTAGACATTCCATTCCCCCTTTCTGAAATCTGGAGACCATCCTGCCAACATTTATTGTTTGGCAAGGGGTGGGATGGGTAGGGGAAATCAGCAATTATAGATTCCAGAAAAATAGAATATACATGCTTTTGGAAGTCTAATATATGGAGGTTTCAAACTGCACACAACCTAGATGATAAATGTAAAAAGCAACATGTTCACATCAATATAAAAATGTTGTATAATGTCCAAAACAGGACACATTTCACAGTTTGCAAATACTATCTTTAAAAAAGCAGCAGTTGTGCCATATCTGCATCCTTGCCCACTGATTCTGATACATTATAGAATCTGCAGGAGTAAACTAAACAAATTTTCCCATATGTTTTTCCATGGTGGAATTTCCAACAGCCTTAGGAAGTCAGGGTTCCAGTTCTTTCAGTAGTAGCTCATAAGAGAATATTGGTAGATGTTCTTTGTCATGCAAGTGTGAAAAAAGGCATGCTATCTGAAAATTCTGTCTTCTACAAAATTAAAGATACAACTATACATGTGCAAACCGTATGGTATAGGATATGTATATTCTTCCCTAATAATGAATCCCCCATCCCTCTCCCCCCCCTTTTTTTTTAAAAGCTAATTAAATACTGAGTGGTTTTTACATTTAGCAATACACTGGAGAAAGCACTTAAATGATTTAAGCTTTTTGGCTTTATTTTCTAGTTGCCTGTTGCTCTGCTAATACATAGAACATATTGCATAAATACTGTTTTATTCGTTTCAGATATAGTGATTCCAGGTACAAACACTTCAACGGATGTGCAGGCAAGAATCAGTGCTGGAGAGAGCATCCATATTATCCGTGGGACTAAAGGTAATTGAGATGGCCTTCTATTTCTAGGCAAAGAAAGATTCATTCCTCCATTTTTCCTGACCGTATTAATTCTAGGACAACTTGCAAATGGCAAGAGATTCAGCAACAACCACTTCAGCATATCTTCTTTTATTATGGCCTGAATGCTTTCAGCCTACTAGGTGCTCAGTCTTGACATGCGACTCTTCTGCTAAATGCCTATTATGTATATTTGTACAGTGATATTCAAACGAGCAGTGTCAAATGTAAGAGTAAATGAAAAACCAGGATTGGAATAAGTATTTAGCATCTTTAATTTTTGCATCTTATCTATGGCTTAATTTCAGACAATTTCATGAAGAGAAATTAACATTTATGTATAAATGGGAAACAGAGACAGTAGCCCTCTTCCACCCAACTTAACCTTGAATTGGCTTTCCTAGGTCTTTTGTAGTGTGAAGTCAACATAACCAAGTAGTTTACCACCCATGAAAGGAAAGTTGCACAGGAAATGCAGTCTGTCTTACTTGAACTCTTCTCTTTTTATTTTTGAAAGCTTTTATTAATTTTAAAAAAGAACAAAAACATTTAAAAACAGAGTTCTTCCACAATTCATACAGAAATTAATAAACAATAGTATCTCCCTAAAGATATGGAGCATAAAACATATATAGAAACAATTCCATCATTTCAATTAAATTCTATAATTACCATTATCTATTACTATTCAACAACTTTTAACAAGCATTGAAAGTTTGGTCTTATCGCTTTGTTTGTTTCTTCGTGTCTGGACTCATTACCTTATGTTCTATTGTACCTCCCTTTCCTTTCTTTTTTCCTTTCTTATTTGCAATATGTCTTCCTCATTTCTCTACTTATCCTCTATTTACTTATAGCTCTTAACCTGTGCTCCTTCATCCTTTTCTTTCTTTCTTATGTTTTCCCCACTTTTTCCTCCTTTTTTTAATCCTCCCTTCATTCCCTTTCTCCTCCCTATGTGTACTTGAACCTATCAATACTTTCACAAACCTTCTACACTTACTTAGCTTGAACTCTTCTGAGGGGCTATCCACATGGCACAAAAAGCCCATGGACCCCCCCCCCCCAGCTTTGTGTTGTCCTGTTTGGACGACTAAGGCCAAAACCTGGGTGCCATGATCAGGTGGATCCAGCCTGATCCCAGAGTAAATGGCCCTTAACTCAGGTCAGTTTGGCACCCAGTTTGCTGCAGAGTTTCCTGGAAACTCATCCGCAAACCCCAACTGTTTAGATGCCCTGCACAATCCTTACCTTCCCCTTGTATCTTTGCTAGTGAGCAGACTCCCATTGCCGTGTCTGGCATGAAAATGGGGTGCCTTGCTGCACTCACATGGCCTGACACCCTGTTTTTCCCTCAGATATGGTGACAGAGGTCTGCTCACTAGTAGAGATGCAGGGAGAAGGCCCAGTGTGAGGACAAGCGTGTAAACCATCCTCACTTCAACCAGGAACTGACACTGGTTTGCACCCGGGATGGGATGCCTGTCTGCTCAGGGCCTGAAACCTAAAGTGATCACATTGTCTTTTAGTAACTTGTTGGGTAAAGTTTTGTTCTTATGACTTCATCTGTAGTACATCTACAGCCTCTGACATATGAAAGAATGGAAATGGTCCTTCATAATGTGGAACTTAAAGGGCCTTTGCACAGCTGGGCAGATATATTTTACCAACTGGACAGATATGTTTTACCAGTTTAGAGTTGGTGTGACTGTGATGTGACTGTGGTATCTTCTACTCCTTTTTCTTTCAGGGACATACATCCGGACCAGTGATGGGCGAATATTTGCTATCCGGACCACTGGCAAGCCCAAAGGCAGTGACGATCATCGCATGGTTCCCTCAGGTGAGGGGTTTATGTCCTTGAGGCACTCTTAATAAGTTTTATTTGGGGAACATAATCTGAAATTGTAATTACTTACTGTTAACTCAGCCTTCATTTTTAAAGAAATGTTTAAAGAGTGTAACAAGCTTTTAAAAATCAGTAATAAATAATGCTGGAGTAGTAATGAAATACAAATATTAGACTACTATTGTAAATAATATTGGAAGATAATAAGATAGCAGAAGGCAATAATTAAAAATCATACAGTACATTAAAAAAGGAAGCAGTAACAAAGAAAGCAAACTACTGCGTAAGACAAAGAGAGGAAAGATCTGCCAGACCTTTTAATAGTAGAATATACCAGTTTTGGTGCTGTCATTTAATGGCTGTCTTGAGGTATCTACCCCACATCCAGATCATGCAAAAACAGGGTAGAGAGTGGGGACTGAAACTGTGACACATTTCTGAAAGACTAGAGAGATCCAAAAACACCCCCAGACAGTTTTAGGTTTTGAAAGTTAAAATCGGCACTACAAAGAGTGTATTTCATTAGTGCAATCAGGAAGAGTCTTAGATGTGGATGAGTAAAGACTGGTCTGACTTATTAAGAAAAGCTTGCAGCAGGAAAAAGCTGACAAAGCTAGCAAAAGGTATTGTTTGAGCCTACTGCCACCTGAGTGTTGGATGAAACCATTGCTCAAGAAGCACGCCCTTTAGCTTCATCCACACAGGCAGGCTCTGGAATTCCTAGCCCACAACACTAATTCTCAGACTTTTCCTCCTCATCTACTCCTGAACCGAAGTCACATGCTGTTTTGTCGCGTCTTCTGCTACTTCTTGGAAGCAAATACTTAAAAAGAGAGGTGGAGCTGAGCTTTTCAGGATACTGTTGATACTTCAGATCACACCTCTGCATGATTTTATGCAGCTGTTACATATAGTTAAAAGCATGAGAAGCAAGATAGAATCCTGTGATAACCTCCAGACAGATGGCCACAGGGTAGAATCGTAGTTTGCCAGCATCAGCTTCTGAGGCTTCTCCAGGAAAGAGTGGACCGTAGCTGTATCCCAGTCAGACACTACAGAAGATAACATGATAGATTTGATAGACATGATAGTAAATTTCCCAAGATGCTTGAATGGCACTCCTTTTTTTTGGGGGGGGGGTTCTAATGAATTGTTTATATTGTTTCTTTTGGTTCATAAGATCTGTCACAGAGTAGTACGTTGGGTTCAATTTATATTGTTTGAAAAGGTCTTTGAGTGAGATCCATGTGTCTGCACTCTGAGTCAAACCAACTTTGTCGATTTTTTGGTTCTTGTCTGTTACTGTTATTTGTAGGAGCAGTTAATAAAGGTTGAATTAAACTTACTAAGGTATTGAAATTAGTCAGTACATTAGTGTCTGTCTTCTCATCTAATATTGCAGTGTGAAGACGCTTAATTATATCACTGCTAAGGAACTTAGTGAGTGCTTCTGATGTTTGGGGAGTCCATTTGATACGGGTAGGGCAAAAATCACTGGGCAAAATAATATTCTGGCAGATTGGTAGAAATAGTCTGTCAAATGGCTTCAAGTGTAACCAAACTGGAAAGTGATCGCTTTCAGGGTGGTTAACAATAATAAATTTAAGTACATAAGGAATTAGATTCTGTGTGATCCCAATGTAATCTTGCTCCAGCCCAGTGTGTGTAGACATGATAGATTTTGTTGTTATATGAAAGTTGCTGGAAACGTGACAGGACCACTGTTCCCTGACCATTCTGTTTCAGAGTAAGAAAGTTACAATTCAGTGTACTTTAAATCTTTTTGGACCTTGTGCCACTCTTTAGGAATTCTACCTGCCAGTCAGGACAACAGTGTAGCATGCCTCTTGTTTCACACTGTCTGTTCTTAATCACACTTTCTTCTAAATCTGTGACATTATGTAGGATGCTTTCTCTGTCATACTGACTACTCTTGTTCTTTTCCCAGGATCCCAGAGTTCATCACTTGAATCCACGAGCAATGGCAGACACAATTCCTCTTCACCCAAGCTTCCCAACACTGAGGAGCT
This sequence comes from Sceloporus undulatus, assembly GCF_019175285.1. Taxonomy (NCBI): domain Eukaryota; kingdom Metazoa; phylum Chordata; class Lepidosauria; order Squamata; family Phrynosomatidae; genus Sceloporus; species Sceloporus undulatus. The sequence goes on along the minus strand of NC_056523.1, from coordinate 73,287,489 downwards.
CACCCGGCCCATCTCTCCCGACAGTCCCGAAATCATTAGTGAACTGCAGCAGTATGCAGAAGCTGCCGCCGCCCGTGAGTCCAGACACAACTCTCCTAGCACCAACGCTGCCCTTGGACATCTCTCTCGGAAAGACAGCACAGCCCCCTCAGCAGCTCGTGGGACTGAACAGCGAGCAGGGACCCACGGCTTGGCTTCCTCATCCTCTTCGGCCCTGCCAGCCACCAGCCAGCACATTGACAGCCACTCAGTGCTGGACTTACGAGGCAACAAGCGCAAGTCAACATCCCCATCCGGCCCAGAGGAGCAAGCCCATCGACAGCAGAAGAAACGCTCGCTACCAGCCGCCATTCAGGCATATGAAAGTGGGTACCCTGTCTCTGGTGGTTTCACCATGCCCTCTGTCCCTTTAAACCACAACCTGTCCCATCCATTTGCTCCCCAAGCAGGCAACTCCTTGTACATGGGCACAGGCTCCTCCTATTACCAGCTGCCTAGCTTGCTCTCAGACCCTCACCTGGTGTTCCCTGTGACTACTGACCCGCTGCTGACAGCCGGCACCGCTAGCTCCTCCTCCGCTGCTACCTCAGCCACCGCCAGCGTCCCCTCTTTCATGTTAAACCCCTCCATGACGGGGATGCTATCCAACTACTCGCTGCCCTTCACGCAGTCCCTCTTGCCTGAGCCCAGGATGTTTGCTCCTTTTCCAGCCCCTGTCTTGCCCAGCAGCCTTCCCAGGAGCATGGCCTCTGCCTACCCTGGCTTCATGTCCCCCCATTCGGGATATCCAGCTGGGGGCCTTCTTCGGCCTCAGGTGCCTCCATTTGACACCCATGAGGTCTCTGAAGTGGGCTGCAGCTCCAACGAGGATGAGGACAAAGATGATGATGTAATAGAGATCACAGGGAAGTAAGGAGCCCAATTTCTTCTTTTAGATTTCAACTCAGCCAGGAGGCCAAAATTCCTCACTGGACCTTTCTGGGGTCAGGATTTTACATCCAAGACACACAGCAGAGGTGGTGATGGAGGAGGAGATTGGGAAGGAGGTGGCATCATTAGTTGTCCAAGATCTGTTCTGTTTGGGAAACTGTATTGAATGGACATCCCCACCCCCTGGAGGGGGGAAACTGGAGGGTTGGGAGAAGGAAGAGTCATTGCCAACCATAGGAGTGCCTCCTTAATTTTCCCTCACATGCTGTCTGTTTTGTCCAAAAGGGAGGCCTGCCGTTACATTTCAGTGCTCTTTGGTAGGCTGGAGACACTGGGTGGAGCTTTTCTTTTTATCTGTGGAATAACTTACACACACAAACTGCCTTATCTGTGAAAGTTCATTAGCCCGTTAATAAATAGAGGGTGGGTTTGTGCCCTAGGACACATGATGATGATGATGATGATGATGATGATGATGATGATGATAAAGAATTTTTTGATAGAAAGCATTATTATCAAAGGGAGGGAGGGGGTGGGAAGGAGCAAGCAATGTGTAATGTGTAGATGGGGTGGGAATGGGGCAAGGTCTACGTGAAAACCAAGTTTGTCTTTCATTCTGCAGAGAGTTCAAGACATATTAGTCTGGTGACTAGGCCCCTGTTGAGTGATGACAGGAGCTGAGGAGAAGCAGCACGAATACGTAGCTCTCCTGCCACCCCCCTGGGAGTTCCATTCGAAGGCAGGCCCTTTTGTTGGTTCCTCTTCAGCAGGGTTGGGTTGGGACTTGTATAAGTCTTTTTATGAGGTAGTGCTTGGTGGGGGCGGTGCAAAGGCTCTCTCAGTTCCTCCTCTCACTTTTTGTCCTGATGACTCCCTATCCCCAGCCCCACTGCTGAGAGGTGAGGTCACAGGTTTGGCAGTAGAAAGCCTAGCTGTTAGGCTCCTCTCGCCTGTGGGGAATTAAACCTCTCATAAAGGGATGAGCCTTGATGCTGCCTGTGTTTTTTAACTGACACTGTGATTGGACTGGCCCTCTCCTGCCACAGAACTGCTTTGTTAATTTATTTCATGAAAGGCAACTATTTATTTGGGATTTTTTCCTCTTCTCTGCTTCTTCCTTGCTGAAAACAGCAGCCTCTGCAGAAAGCAGGGTCTGCTCACAGGATGGTCCATTTAAGGAAGAAGTGGGGAGATAACTAGACTGTTTGACAAAAGCAGAGGCAGCATGCAGGACCAAGACAGAATATCCTCCCTTCAAAGTCAGTTTCCACAGCCCTGGGCTGTTTGTGCCTCTTTGAGCAAACCAGTGGCAATATTACAGGGACTTGGTTGCCAAGTTGGCAGGAACCATGCTTGTTCTTTAGCTGTTTTCCTAGCAGTGGGTCATGTTTGGAGAGGCTGGTTACTAAGGCAATTCCCACCATGCCAGTAGTTCATGAGCAGTAAGACTAGGCTTCTGGAGAGAAATAACCCCTCTGCTCTGCAGCTGGGCTCTAGTTTGAGGTTACTCCACATATGCTGGCATAGCAGTATAAAAGGAGAAAGCCTTCTCCTCATGCATTTAAACTCAAGAAAGGCTTAAAAAAGAAAGGAAGTTGCATGCATTTGACAAAGAAATCAGTGTCTATCTGGATCTCTGCTGCAGCTGGGTGACAGATAAATTTGCGGAAGGTGGGAATGTTCTTCATTTTTTTTCTTAAAAGATAGCACTGGGAAATGTTTTCACTTTTTCAAACTTCTGAAATACTGCCATTCCAGAGAAAAGGGAAGAGGCATTGCATGTCTGTGAGACATCACCATGGCACAAAGTCAGTGAGAGTGGTTGCCAGAGACTTGTGTTAGAAGTAAGCCTTTCCAGGAGAGTGGTTGAGACCCAATTCTCACATTATCTTTGTTAGGTAGATGCCATAAAAGGGAGGGGGGTGTTGTAATTCCACTGATGTGGTTACGATTGCCCCACCCCACATGGAAATCTCATACTTGGTCACACTCTCACAAAGCTCTTTGGACCCCTTAATCTGACAAAGGTAATATGAGAATGGAGCATTTGTCCACACTGTTGGAAATCTATCAAACCGCTCTGTTATAGAGGTAGTGGTTAGGTGTTCTCTGTAGATGGTTCTGAAAGAAAGCTCTGTCTGCCTGTTTCTTTCTGTCTGTGTGCATGCATGTGTGTGTGTATGCGCAGTTATATGAACCATTAAAACGTGAAATGTTGGGCTTTTCTGACTGTCTTTCTCTGTTTATCGGACACTGTCCGTCAGACCTAACTTCATCGTTCATAGAAGCCTTAGATTTACAGTTAGCTATGCAAATTACTTTAATTATTTTAAAATAAAACATTAAAATAGTGCTTTCTTCTTTAACATATCCTAGGAGTTGAAAACCGAGGGGTTCTGAGCAAACTTCTGGACAACTTGTCTTTGGATGCACCATGGGAATAAAAAAAACAAAAAACAAACACAAACCCCCACAAAAATAGCAAAGCAAATTAACTGATGGTGTCCATTCGCGTTTCTCCAAAGACTTGGCCATGGTACGTCTGTGAGTCATGCCCTTTTGTGATTTGTATTTGTCCACCTCATGCAAAATATGATGACACTGATTGTACTGTAAACTCACTCAGATGTCTTTTGCAACACTCTCAGTGGACTCGGGGACCGGACATAGGCAAAGGGGTTTCCTTCTTGAGCTGCAAGGAGTCAGAGCTTCTGAAACCTAAGCAATTTTTTTTTTGAGAAAGATATTGTTTCTTAACGTATCAGGCAGACCCAGTTTCTTCAGTCTGTGCTTTCTTTTCTTTTTATGGTAAGCATAGCAGATAATATTCTGAGACATCCTACTAGCTTTTGTCTTGGTTTCAATGGAGTAATGAAATTGACAAGGCAGACTAACATATTGGATACTTCAACTAATGCTGCTTTCTGATTCTCTTGTTCCTTTTGAAGAATGTACAAAGGCTCAGGAAGAGTCACTGGATCAGGCAGGTTTAAGCACGTCCTCACTGCAATAGGTGGGATGTTTGACTAGGGGAATAGATGCATCTGAAATGAACGAAAACAGTTAACCATCTTTTAAATAGGAATGAAAGATAAAGGTAGCTATTAGCTCTAGCAAATGGTGTACACCTGTAACTTACAACACTGGCCACTGGATGGCAGTGTGGCATCACATGAATTATGTAGATTTTAAAATACCTTATTTTGAAAAACTTGTTTTTGTACTTAGCTAAAAAAAACTATGAAAATGTTAAGTCTGTCTGTGCACATCTCTCTCTCTCTCTCTCCCTCTCTCTCTGTCTTTCTCTTAACTAACCTTATGTTAGCAGAACGCTTGAGAACATATTTGCACCACTGACAACTCTATCCCACCTCCCTGTCTGTCAGTACTACCTTCATTTAGACCAGCCAACTGCTTTCTGTAAACTTGGGTGAGAAGTACATTTGTTGGGACAGATGCCTCTTCTTCAGCAAGTGCCTGAGCTGGGTCTCTTTCCCACCTGTAGGAATTTAAACTGATTTGTCTCCCAGAGGTTGAAACTGTTATTCCTCAACCCTTACCAAGAGAGAATTAAATTCTGTGTCTATTCCTGTTGCTCCTAGTGGGTACAAAAAAACCCTCTTTATTAAAATAGTCCAGCTCTCCAACATGAACAGCATCCTCTGGGAAGCTGCGGTTTCTAGAAACCAAGAGGTGGCTACCGTGCCTTGTTTCCAAAGGGCAAAGAAGGATAGAGAAGTCATTTCCTTGGTCCAATGATAATTGTCCAGGAATGTAGTGACTACTCACAAGCAATGTACCTAGTTTGCACTGTGGTGGGATCTCTGGCTATAACAATAGCCACTGGGTATCCCTCCCTTATCGCCAACATGGTTTCTTTCTCTTGCTTGCTCTTGGTTGAATTCCTGAGACTTACTCTGACGGGCTCTGCTTGAGCCTGTGTGACTTGCACTGCTAAATTTCAGACTACAAAAGAACTGAAGAAGAAAACCTGTGATATTCAGGTTTGTACAGATGCTGACATGGAGCCAAGACCGCTTTGTTAAGGCCTAGGGATGCTGTGGGGGATTCCTGCATACCCAGAGAGCCTTGGAGATGTGTATAATCTTTCAGCTATTCTTGTCAGAGCATATTGTTCAATTCAAGATTACCATATACTGTAATGTTTCTCCAACAGCTTTAGGGTAACCCTACTGAGTCTGAGTGCTACAGAATGAAACTTGACCCCCGAATAAATGGGGGAAGAGGTGACCTTTAAACTGTGACATTTCCCAGGCCTTGAATCATACACAATCAGTTTTGCTCCACCTTTGGGCAGCATACAATTTAAAACTGATTGAGGTTTTGTTTGGACACACATTGCCTGTGATGGTGTCCATTTTCACTCATTTGGTGGACACAGAACTGGGAGACTTCTCATTAGCCATGGTAAAAGTTATATGTGTGTATATGCTCATTTCTGGCCGGTCTCTGTCATGCTCTCATATGGCCAAATGAGAACAGGCTTGGAGCTCAGTGGGTCCTACGGAGTGATAATGAGACAGAGGTAAATGGGCTGTAACCTGAGGCCCAGTTTGAAAAGGCAACATCTGACATTGTTGCCAGATGTCCTTGCAATGTGGAAGCATCCTCTCTTACTTTCTCATCACAATGAGCATGTTGCTAGCTTTGAAGAATGCTGACTCATATTATGCTGTCTGACCTGTGGGAACAAATGAATGCAGTGCAAATACTTGTGGGAATATCTTATGGCACAGCAGCAAAGTTTAAAAGGAAAAAAAAGACCTGTATTTGCACTGAAATCTTGGCTTAAGGCACTGTGGATGTCATTACTAAACCTGGGTAAACATTTGATCCATGGACCCAGTAAAGAGAGGAATATCCATTGACAGAATCAAAATCTTGTCTTTGCTTCTTTAACATCAAAACTATATCAAGCCAAGCCTCATGTTTTTCAAGTGAATGGATGTTTAGTCCTTGTGGAAATGTCTGCTCCTTGTAACTGAAACAAGGATGCAGATAGTCTTGAAAGGGGGTGGGTGGGTGCTGTAGGCTCCAGAAGGATCAGCAAAGAATGAGAGGAGCAAGGTGGGGGGCTGGCAGAGGAGAGGAGTGGGTAGGCATCTTTTCTTTTTCTTGTGCTCTTTATTGAAACAAGACCACTAACAGCTGCCCACAGCTGCATTGCTTCTTGGGTCCTATACTATTAACTTCCCAGCTTGTGTTCTCTGTCCCTCCATTAAATCCATTTGTACAGGGGAGCTGAGTGAATCCAATGGTTTCTTGGTTTGTTTTTGTTCTGCCTTTAGTGTGTGGCCTGTCTTTTGTGATTGGGAAATAAAAAAGGCATTTCTGTAGCAGGGTCAGCTGGTTGCACGCATGGGTCATGTGCTTCCCTCATCTCTCTGTCGAATGGGATGTGCTCACCCAATCTCCCAGAACAGAGACATTGAACAATTTTGTTGTTTATATGATGTATTTATTTTTACTTGTGTTTCATGTCATTTTTTAAAAAAAACAATAAATTGTAAGTTGGTATAATGCCTATCAATTCTCTCTCCTTTTTAAAAAAAATAAACTTCAAATGTTACAAATAGTTCAGTGATTTCATTCTTATCTGAAATAAATTTGGCATTTTTTGCTTCCAAGCTGCCAGGTTCCTTCTAGAGATAATAAACTCAGGCTCCAGACTAGCTAAAATTCATTTTGACTGGGTCCTTTGCAAACAGTGTGACCTGTTTCATACAACTTGTTCTGCTAGTGTCAGTGGTGTTTAAGTCACAGTTTACTGGCTGGATCAAGTCTTGGGCACCCATATTGGGAAGAAGGTGGGTTATAAATTAAATAAATAGATAAGTTCTGTGGAATGCATCCTGAGTTTAATATCTGGAGGAGACATCAGCCAGCTGTGTAAGAGTCTGAGTGATTTGACAGCCTGCCTGTCTAGGGATAGATGTTCACCATCACTCAGTTTCAGTCTCAGTCCACTTTGTCTGAAAATTGATTAACAGGTTTTCTGTCATGTGCCCATAGAGCACTTGTTGAAATAGGCTGAAGTCTTAAGACATAGCTCAAGTTACTGAAACTAACTTAAAGCCCATAAGAATACACCATCCTCAAAATAGGACTCACACAGCACATAACAAATGTGTTTTCATTTTCTTTTTGGTGAGGTTACAAAGTGTAGTTAAGTTGGAGGTCCTAGTCTGCCCTTATTTTCCAACACAAACACTGGCCACTTAATGATTCTCCTTTGATTTTTTTTTTTTTTTAGACAACAGAGGTCTGCCCAACAGACTGTTAAAATGGCTTGTTAAGGACTTGATAGCCAATGTGTCCTAGCATGACACTGGGAGAAATGCTAGTTATTTTCCCTTTCTGCATCATTCTCAATACTCTGAGAAAGTTATAACTGGTTTCCAAGATGGCAGCTGCAGGATGCAGCTAATGTGATTTCTGGATGGAGTGGAACCAATTTGAAACCTGATGCCAATATCAATTCACTGGCAGCCAAATTTACAAGGGCTTCTGGTTAGAAGGTGTCTGAAGCAGTTCCTGATACCAATTTGTGGTGTGTTCCTTTAATCCTTAATGGCAAAAGCAGATTCAGTCCTCAAAAGAAGGATGTTGGCATTTATTGCATTTTCTTTACTGCTTTTGTTCACAGTCACATCATGTTGTTCATGGAGGTGTAAACCTTTCTCTCTGCATAAACCCTCCCTCAGTGTCATCTGAAGCAAGATGTAGACTTGTGACTTAACAGTCACTTCTTCCCCTGCATTAGTTGTTACCATATTTCCCTGATGAAGCCAATAGCTGTCCAAAGTTTTGTGATGTTTTACACTTTTTGGTTGACTGAATAAAGGTATCACCATTTGTGTACTCAGGATAATGTTTTATGATTAACAGTGCTATGGGATAAATGACAGAACACCTGTGATCTAGGTTACCTCTGCTACACTCCCACTGAGAAAAAAAATCCTTTACATAAGCTTTGAAGCCACTCAAATATTTATAAAAACGTTCTCTCTCTAATCCATGTTGGATTGGCCTAAACAGGTTGTAAGGAACCCAGTTCTCACAGTGTTGTATTCACTTATAACATAGCTACCCTCCTTCCAACTTGGCCTACTCAATTCCATTTTGCAGACACCCAACCAATAAGAAAGGCCCACAACTAGCACCATTAATAATTACTGTTTATTAGGAAATGAAAGTGGAAAGAACTGTAGAGAGCATGTACTGTTATGATATGGAGAGAGCTGAAAGCTCTTTTCCATTCTGTTCTGGGGAGGATCCTCACCATTAGTTCAACAGGCTAATGAGTTTCTCAAGCTGGGGATGAAATCTCTGCATTACTCAAGCGGACATTCTTGGGTCTACATTTTGCCTTGTCTTCCCTGAGTAAGGAAAAAAACAGTTTCAGTTTGAAGCAGGATAGAGAACCTTTGTAGTGGGAAGAATGTGGAGAGAATGTGTGCCCTTCCTGTGCCCAGTTGTACTTTTTGTACACATCTGCAGCTAGTGGAAGGTATTCTAGCAGTGCTATAAGGATCCAGGCTGCCGGCGCACTCGCCCTTTCTTGCTTTCTAGGGGATGCTGCTGCCAGTAAGCGTTCCAGACCTTTTGCCTCTGCCTTTTCCTCTGCTGGAGAGCATTACAAAACTCATCCAAATTGCTGCCAGGTGCTCCTAAAGTCCACGAGTAGCCTTTGTAAGGAAGCTGATGATCTGACCTGTGGTTGGGGCTCGGTGTGATTCCTGCGTCCTTTGTACTCTTGCTGGGTCTGGAGGTTAATACCTCCATGGCCTGGTATCCAATGATGCGCAGGTTGTAATAGCTAAGTGTTTGGGAGAAGGAGTGCTCCATCCCTTGGCAGTGGTAGGTCCCAGCATCCTGTTGTGTTAACTGACTAATCAGCAGTCCTTGCTTTAGGACTGAGAAACGGCCAGAGCTCCCAACCTGCAAAAAACACAGACAACCTTTTGCTTAGCATTCTACCTGGTGGTACCTGCAATGCCAATCAGCTGTTCAGATTTTGTTCCCCACCTAACATGCTCAGCAATTCCCTCCTCCTTTGCAGAGCACCAGATGCCCAGGTTTCCCACGGCTCCCTGAGGGCACAAGGGAACTTCCCTACACCTTCATTAGATTTTTCTTTAACCCAGTACCTCCTTTAGAGTTGCTGTATTGCTGCGCTGCACAAACCATCGAATAGTGGTCTGAGGAGAATGTGGAAGGCATTCAAGAAAGGTTGAGTTGTTCTGCACACCAAAGATCACCTTTTCTTCCACTAGGGGGGTTCCTGTGCGAAAAGAAACAGAAGAATAGCGCATGACCAGTGGGACAGAAATATTTTCCAGTCTTCCCTCAAAGCATCTATAGCAACTATGAAACAACCTCCTCCCTTTTGCTTATAGGAGAGAGGAAAAACGGCCTGCACCCTTTTCTGTTGCACAAAACCTAGAATCTTATTCCTGGCATGCCATCACTCAGCAGTGTTCACTCTTAGAATGAACATTTGGTAGAGCCAATATAGAGATTCCATAGAACACACTGCTCCTTCCTTACCATTTCTATTGCTTGCCTTGTTTAAAGAATGGCAAAGCTCATAGTGTGTGTTCACATCAGATTAATCTGGAATGAAACCAAGACAATTGAATAGATTAACCAGCATGACGTAGTAGTTTGAATGTCGGCCTACGACTCTGGAGACCACGATTCGATTCCCAGCTCAGCCATGAAACCCATTGGGTGACCTTAGGCAAGTGACATGCTCTCAGCCTCTGGGGAAGGCAATGCCAAGCCTCCTCTGAGCTAACGTTGCAAAGAAAACCCCATGATAGGGTTGCCTTAGGGTTGCCATAAGTCAGAAATGACTTGAAGTCACACAACACATACACAGGAACCGACCAAGTATCTTCCAATCCTCTACAAATTAAATTTGACTCCTAGAGTTTTTGAGAATTTAGAGGGATATAGACACACCTTCAATGTGTATCAACAAATGATGCATATTCCTCTAGATCCTGCTATAAGGAAAATACCAAGGTGAGGGGAGAAGAGTGGGTGTGTAGTTTTAAGACAGACAGTTCTGACTTTCAACTGACAAATCACTTCACCAGGACTCTCCTTTGTAGTACCAATCTGAGCGCTTTTGAGAGGGATCCTCCTATTTCTATTTTGCATCTTGTCCCTCTGTCTGTGAAGTGTCCAGGAATGGCATGAAATGGGAGATGCAGCCAAATGAGCAAATGAATGAGGCTGCTTCTCTCTTCAGATCCCTGAAAGCATATGTGGCATTCGCTGATGCGTCCAGGACTGCATCTGCACTGCAGATTTTTTTTTTAAAAAAATATTTTATTTTGATGCAGTTCAATCCTGTACATAAAGATTAACACAGTTAACAATTTATATATATACACCCAAAAGCCTGCATAAAGAGAAAGTTCTTTGCCTTTTGGGATGTAGAGAGCGGGGGGGGGGGGGCTCATTTCCTCCAACGTTTCACAGATGAAAACCAGAACACATGTGGCCAAGGAACATGAGAATATGGTCAAAATGGCAAAGGTTATTGATGAGGAAAGATCACACAAGCTGGGAGAGTCTGCAGCAGTTTGCTTTTGCCTGAGTCTGCTGGGAAGGACAGTATTCTGCCCTCACCTCTCCTCTCCCTACTGCTGCGTTAATAGAGTGCAAACTATGTTTGGATGTTGAACTCTGTACCAATTGAGGTCAATTGAACATGAAGCAGGAAAGTGGGAGGAAGAGAAAGAAATGGGGAAATTTTAAAAGCAGCTCAAAAAATAGGAAGACAGAGGATTAATTGGGACTGTCCCTGGCAAATCAGTACAGCTGGAAAGTATGACGTAAGACCAATGAAATTTTACAAGGAGGCAGTAGAATCACTGGGGGGGTGCAGGGTGCGGACTGCACAGGGTGACACCCCAGAAGGAGGGTGACATCCAGTGAGTCCCCGCCCCCCCATGGGGCCTTCCCAGGGCCTTGGGTATTCTATTTGGGCCGCCGCAAGGCGTTGGGGGCCCTGCCTGGCTTGCCATGAGGCACGTCCTGTCCAGGCCGCTGCACACATTTCATTTGTGAGCATGCACACTCACATGCAGGGTGTGTGCGCTGGAAGTCCCGCCCCCATACCAGGTGTCACCAAGCCAGGTGATGCCACTGAGTAGCATCACTAAGATTGGGGTTACCCACCACAATAAATCATGATCTCACACCACCCCCCCCAATTAATCTCAAAACACCATACAGAATCCATGGTGGTTGTTGTTATTATTGTTTAAATTATTTTATTATTATTATAAAAATGATTTTGTAACAGCGTTACTCATAAATCATAATTCTCGTATATTGCTGAATGTAATGGTAATAGTTGTAACATAAAATTAAAATTATATCTTTAAATTACAGTATCGTAAGCACAGGCAAAACGCATTTACATGTACATTATTTCATGTTGTTAAATGAAAATTTAGTAAGATGTGGTTTTTAAAGAAAATTTTAAAAGAATTTAAAATTCTTTAAAATTCTTTAAAATTTAAGGAAAAAACAAACCCTGGAGCCTCTCCTTTCACCTCCCACTGAGCCTTTCCTCACTCACACCATCTCTTCAGCATTTTAAAGGGACGCAGGCAAACACCACAGTCTGTTTCTGCCAAAAGGCAGATATTAGGGGAGCAGTGCTGACCCCCCCCACACTTTTAAGGTGTCACCTGGCACGTGCCACATCCCTCCACGTCTGTAGTAATGCCCATTCATGGAACCATTTTCTAGGGCTGCCACCTTTTTCTTTTTACAGAAGTTCTACTAAGTTTGCACCAGCTGATGTACGCTTAGGACAAAGGGATACATTGGAGTAGGAGAGATAAACAGGGACTTTTAAAAAGCAGCTGAAAAAGTGGGATAACAAGGTATGCAACCTAACTTCATATAGGAGTGAATCTTACAGTCTATGACTTGATTTACCATAGATACTCGACTATAAATTGACCTCATGTATAAATCGAGGTCAGATTTTGGAGCCAGAATTATAGATTTTGATATGACCCATGGATAAGTTGAGGGCAAAAATTAGGGGCATGTAACAAATGATGTAAAGGACAACAACAACACTGTCAATGAATTTACAAAATTCCAGTAGGCATAACTGTTTATGCTCACACTAAAGGCTGGATGGATGAGAAAACAAAGAGGAGGGGCTCAGTTATTCCAGAACAGATTGCACGCTTGTCTTTCACCAGCATTCCTTTTTTAATAAGAGTTAAAGTACAGTGCTTGCATTGACCTGTCGATAAGTCGTCTCAAGTTTTTCAGGTCAATTTTTTGACTAAAATTTCTAGACTTATACATGAGTATATACAGTAAAGCATCGTATATATCTATACTGTAAAGCCATTATACTCCCTTGCTTGGATGAGCTGGGATTCGAACCCTAGTCACTACACCACACAGGTTCCCTTGTTTTAGCTTAATCCTGTATTTTCAACTAAGCAGGTTGAACACTAATTGGTCCAAAGTGGGGGCTCTCTGGCTGGATAGTGGGGACCCACCTAACGATTCAGCAGTCCTTTGCAGTCAGCTTATTCTGACAAAATGTGTTGCTAGCTATACAGTCATGTTCTTCCTGACCCCTACTATTTGAATTGGCTGTTTGAGTTTAACCAGCTCTGGCAATCATTGAATATTTCCCCAAAAGGAAGATAAAGACACCGATTACCATATGAAAGAGCTGGCAAACTGTTTACTGGTCTTCCCTTCTCTTCAAAGATGAGAGGGTTATGAGAGACAGAGGGGCGTGACGTGCCTTCCTCCATCTTAGAAATGTACACGTCCTTTCCTGAGATCACCATCTGTGTAAACACCAAGGACTGCGTGTTTCTCTTATTCAGTACAATTAATATTTATTCATTTTTTAGATCTTAAGGTCTCCCAGCATAATCAATGCACAGAATGGGAGTTTCCCACCTCCCTCCTGCCCCCAAATATGTTTTTGAGGGCCAGGAGATGCTTAGAGCCAGAGTGGCATTGTGCTTTTGAGTGTTTGACTAGGACACTAGGAGGCCAGGGTTCTCAGTCATGGAAACCCATTGAATGACTTTGGACAAGTCACAGTCTCTCACCCTTAAAGGAATGCAAGGCAAACCCCCTTTGAACAAATCTGGCCAAGAAACCTTATAAATTGCCTTAGGTTCTCCATAAGTTGGAAACAACATAAAGGCACACAACAGCAACACAACACTTAAAGGTTCTTTATATCACATGCAGTTTGGTGGGAATAAAAATAGGTCCACCTTCAATGCTGAATGGAACCTTTCAGATCAAGCAATTGCTCTTCTCTGTAGGGAAGGACCCAGCCACCATGATCGCATGCATGAATCTCTCACCAAGCACTTATTTATATTTTAACTGTTCTCTGTTTGGAGAAATCTCAGCAAGAGGGGAAAAATAAGTCTGAAGTCTGTGTGGATTTAGTGATGTTTGCATTCAGAAGTGAAGGAAGCAACATGGGGAGAATGGTGCTTTTTTTTTTAGAGGTTGGCAATTTAGAGTGCTTCATTAGTCAGACTAAAGAGGGACTCACCATAATGGAAATGTACAATGATAAAGGCACAAGCCTCCTATTAGCCAGCTCTGGCAATCCTTATCAGTGTAGATGAAGGGTGAGGGCCTCTCATAAAAGTGCAGAGTAAGGGCAACTTGCAAAGCAGTATCTATCCCATCTCACATCGCTTCCACAAAACAGAACCAGGGTAGGGTTTATATTAACATAAGATGGCTAAATCCCAGGCTGACAGTGTTTATGGAAAATCAGGTGAACTTTTGTACAGATGTGGCTAAATTACTAATGAATGGCTCGTGACAGCTGCAATTCTCAATGTAAACCAAGGGGTATTTTAAACAAAATGGATGCTGTTTCCCATGCAGTCAGGTGCTAAGTTTAATCATTCCCCATTTAAGCAAGTCTTCTGTGGGTTATTCATCCTGGCGGTGCTGAGTGAAAAAAAGAAGAGGCTAGTCTACTAAGCAATGGTTCACAGGTATACTAAAGTGTGAAAAGCTGGGTTCAGTGGCCTCTGAAATTTTCCTCATTTCTGAATGGTTTTGCACTCACTCAGCATGCCTTGTTGTTGAAGCCAAGCATCTCATAAACACACCCATTAAATCAATTCACCCAGTGAATCAGTTTCAAGCTTTCAAACCCTTTTTGTTGTAATTGGTGAATTGGGGTAAATTACTCAGAAATGAACAGCAATGGAATTCTCCTCCATTTCTACCTGCCAACTTCAGCTATTCCCAGCACACAGAGGAACATCTTGTTCCTTCCTGCAATGTACCTGTTAAAAGGTTAGGATCACCTCAGGAAGGAAAGAAAAATGTATATACTCAACTGTAACCTGGGTAATTACCCAGAAATTTAAGACCAAAGTCCTCAATTAATAGATCTGTCACTTTTGGTGTCACCAAGTTTCAGTTTAAACACACACACACACACACACGCTCTTTCTATCCCAAATATGAAAGCATTTACAACAGTTGGTAAGATCTTATCAAAGCTGAACTGAGCTGATTCTTACTTATACCCCATCCTGGACTCACCTTTTGGAGCATTTTGGCACTGCCCTGTTGGGTTGGCCATCCATGCATTTAGGCACTGTGATCTCCTGCAGGGAAGACATCCAGTGGATATATTTAGCCAGCATGTTGTTGCAGAGAGTGTTAGGCATATAAATTCTCTCAGGGGTTGTGGCAGGGCAGATCAAGCCCAGGAAGTAGAGTTAATTGAATATGGTAGAATCTTACACCAAGTAAGTAGAGCCAAATTCTCCATTGTCCTCACCCCATCCCAGAAGTTGTTTTGGGAGGATCTGCCACTGCTGTTTATTGGTGGGAAGAATGTAGAGGGGATGCAATTCAGATTATGAAGCAGCAGCTGGTCTCAGTCAGAGGGGGGAAGAAACAAGGATGCATTCATAAATGGAGAGCACTCCACTTTTCCTTCCCCTCAAAGTCCAGAGTAGAATCATCTAAATTGTCTGAATAGATTTGTCCCATCTCTCCACTCTGGCAAAGAGCATCAGTGGTAGTGCCCCTTGTGTGACATGATAGTTCCTGTGTGGAGGTTTTGTATAGGAGGTAAAATGGCTAGAGAATATCTCCTGAGCCTCATCCAAAAAGGGACATCTGCATAAGCAGGCCACACTTAGGTCTCCTCTAAACTGCACAATTAATGCAATTGGACACTGTTTTAACTACCATGGCTCAATGCTATGGAATTCTGGGATTTGCAGTTGCTGTGGCACTGATACAGAAAGCTAAATATCTCACAAAAACTAGAAATCTCCACAAAAAAATCTCAACTCCCCACATATAGTGATAGGATGTGTAACAACTGACCAAATGAGGTGAAGTTCATGGTTTATACCTGTATAAAAATGTCAACACAGTATGGCTGCTCTAAAAAAAAAAACAATCCATAGTGTGACCACAGCTTACATACTATGAACAGCTCTGGTCAGTGGCATCAGTAGGGGGTGCAGAGGGGTGCAGGCTGCCCCAAGTGACACCCGCGAGGAGGGGTGACACTTGGTTGGGTGCAGGAGGGGTATACATACACTTTTTCCAGCTGCTCCATCTCTGGGCTTCCACCCTGGGGAGGAGAGGAGGGGCAAATGCATGCCCTTCCCAGCTGCTTTCATCAGGCTTTCTCCTTGGGGAGGAAGACCAACAAAGGAGCAGAGGAGGGTTGAATGTGCCCCTTCTGTCCCTTCCTACTGCCTCCTTTGCCCAGCCAGGGAGACACAATGGTTGGGGAGGGAGGGAAGTTCACCACCGCCTGGCAATCCTTTTAGGGTCTGGTTGGGGAGGCAATATTCAGAGTCAGTGGGAAGGGGCAGGGCAGGCCACTGTCCCAGTGGCAGCCCTCTGCACTGAATGACAGTGTAGCTAGTGACACCACTAGCTCTGGTCACAGCATGTTCAAAGATCTGCAAAAAAAAAAAAAAGGGCAACTCAAAGACTCAAAGGACTGGAGCAACTCAACTCTGAGGAGAAATTGAGGCTGTTTGCTTAGGAAGAAAGGCAAAAGGGAGACATGATAAAAGATGTATAAAACTGTGTATCTCTCATAATCTTGGAAGCCAAGATCATCCACTGAAACTGACTGATGGAAGATTCAGGACCAATAAAAGAATGCAGGGCATAGTTAGTGTGAAATTCAGTACCATAAGATGTAGAATGCAGAACATGGATAGGTTTAAAAGAGTGCTGGAAAAAAGTATGGAGCATGGGCTCATCGGTGGCTACCACTCAGGATTTGTCACCCCACAGTATCAGAGCCAGTATGCTTCTGTGTATCAGTTTCTGCAGAGCACAAGATGGAAGGTGCAGTTAAACTCATGTTCTTCTAGTGGGCATCCTAAAGACAAATGGATGGGCAAATGTAGACAAATGTGGGCTTTGTATAGACAAATAGTTCTATGAACACAATACTGGACTAGATAATCCCTCTACCTAATTCAGAATTGCTCTTCTCATGTTCTTAAATCAGCATAGTCAAGAAAACTTCTGTGATGTTCTTAAACAACTCTAAATTTAGTTTTAAAATTTTAAAAAAGAAAAATCCAGAAGCAAAACTTTGGGCGTCTTCTCGATCAATGCATTGAGCAGTGAAGGATGACTTCCCTTTTCTATCTGGGATAAATCTCATACATCTTAACTAAAAACAAAAGAAAATGTATAAACAGGCCTCTGGCATGAAAAGTAAAAATGGCTGATACAGTCTCTGCCTCCACTTTCTCTTACTACAAAAGGTAAGTGCCCACCACTTGTTCCTTTGCTTAGTAAAACTACCAAAGAGCACAGATGCTTCCAAGGGTCACCAGGACAGTATCTCCTGTTGTGTATTGAAATATTTCCTTAGGACATCACAGTATACTCTCTGACCTTGGTTTCTCGGGCCTTGTTCTCGATTGGTTCACATCTTACTTGTCAGATCGATCTTTTTCAGTGGTCTTGGGTGGTCAGACCTCGTCTTCTGTCCCCTTATCTGTTGGAGTTCCTCAGGGCTCTGTTTTGGGTCCCCTTCTGTTCTCTCTATACACACTCTCCCTTGGCAAACTTATCAGTTCTTTTGGTTTCTCCTACCATTTATACGCCGATGATACCCAGCTGTACCTTTCCACCCCTAATCTTTCACCAGAGTTAGAGCAGCAAGTGTCATCCTGTTTAACAGCTGTCTCCCACTGGATGCACCATCGGCGTCTGAAGCTCAATATGTCCAAGACCGAGCTTCTTGTTTTCCTACCTAAGCCCACCCTTCACTACTCCTTTTCTATTTCTGTCAATAACATCTCTATCCAGCCGGTCCAGGAAGCTCGCAGTCTTGGTTTCATCTTTGACTCCTCTTTGTCATTTATCCCCCAGATTCAGACTACAGCCAAAGTCTGTAGATTTTTTCTCTATAATATTGCCAAAATCTGTCCATATCTCTCAGCTTCTACCGCAAAGACACTGGTCCATGCCCTGGTGGTCTCACAACTAGACTACTGTAACCTCCTCTTGGCAGGGCTTCCCCTCTCTCATCTCGACCCATTAATTTCTGTTCAGCATTCAGCTGCACGCATTATTTCACTCGCTCGCCGTTATGATCATGTCTCCCCTCTGTTGTCTTCCCTTCACTGGCTCCCTTTTCCTTTCCACATCAGGTACAAACTTCTGCTACTCACCTTTAAAGCCCTGCATGGGCTGGCCCCTCTTTATTTAACTGATCTTCTCTCTCCCTACATCCCTACTCGCACTCTCCGCTCTGGTAGCCAAAGTCTCCTCTCCCAACCCAGGATCTTCTCTGCCCCATCCCAGATCCGTCCCTTCTCTCTTGCTGCCCCTCATTCCTGGAACCTTCTTCCTCTGCATGCACGGCTCATCACTTCCCTAACCAGCTTTAAGGCTCAGCTGAAAACCATATTGTTTAGGGAAGCGTTCTCAGGGAATTTGTGATTGTCATCTGGCTGTCTGACAATATTTGATGTGATGTGATTTGTTTGATATTTGATGTTTTTAATCTGTTTTTTTTTTCCTTTTCTATATGGTAATTTTATCTATTCCTCTTTTAATTGTTATTATCTTAGAATGTATGCCTTGGGCAGGCTTTTATTTACTCCTAATTTTACCGACTTTGTACAGCGCTGTGTATAATTACAGCGCTATAGAAATAAAGTTTAATAATAATAAATAATAATAGTAGGTATCATAGTGCCTGGGGGCACAGTCAGCAGGAGAGCAAATTACTTCCCACATCCTTTATCATGCAATCATCCCTAAATATTAAGACTCTTCTTACAAGCACAAAGTGTTCTTTAACTACCATGGCTTCCTGTGTAGCTTACTCCCAAGTAAGTGAGCACATGGCAGATTGTAGCTAGCATCTGTTCTTCCTAGGAGGGCTCAGCTACAAAAGCTGTCTTAATATATTTTGTGCTTTATTATTTAATTCACTTCTAATTGATAATTCCTGAGAGGGTTCAACTACACAGGAGTCTTGGTGGCCCAATTTTACCTGATCATTTCAACGGGCGGCTCAGCTACGCTCATCCAGCCTAGGTCTAGAGTTGGGTCAACACTATTCCAGGGTCCATGAGAAAGGAAAGGAAAGGCCTTTAAAAGGGAGAGTGGAAAAAACGGCGGCCTCACCTTTTTTTACTGAGTGAGTAGGGCTTGCAGGACTTGCCATCCCAGGTACAGTAGGGATCTTGAGCGAAGCAGCAGTCGGCACAAGCTTTGCCATAAAGTTCACAGCGGTACAAGGAAAGCTGGACCACACCATTGGTGCTGCTCACAAACACTTCCTGCTGCTCACCAAGGCAAGAACACCAAGAGAGAGATCAAGCTTTGTTTCTTTTTTCATTACATCAAGAGGCTAACAGCCTCTCATAGGAGAACAGACATTTTTCCCATGAAAGAGGGAGCAGGTAGAGAGGAGGCTGAAACCATAACTCAGTTTCATTTCACTAATGTTTAGAAAAATCTGCCCTTTCCTCATTCAGAAATAAATACTGTAAAAAAATAGGTCACTCATTAACAGCTGAACACTTACCCTCTTTAGAGAAAGCTGCATGTCTAGAATGGCTGAAGGCTTCTATAAACAAACAACGAACAATCAAATGTATAGCAACAGTTTAAATAGACACAGAAAACCGTTCCTGAATTCAGTATGTGCATTCCTAAAGTGCTCTCCCTTGTATAGGTTTGTGTGTTCATAAACTTAGCCTGAGCCCTTTCTGAAATCCTACTTCCCTGTTTTTGTTTTTGTTTTTTTCCATCATCTGGAATGGCTTACAAATCAGCCTTAAATGTAACTCTTTGGTTAGTTCCTCTCAGTTTTGCATAGCCATCCTGAGTGAACTGGCTTGAGAAAAAGATGTGTCAAGCTAGTTTAAAGTCCCAAACCTATTCATGCCATCTGGATAACAAGAATGCATAATATCATGAAAGAGAATTAAAATCAAATGAGTTCCCATACAGATCGCAGAGAGCTTGTTTTGCCTATGCCTTCTTTTGCTTGAAATCTTTTCTTAACTTTGATTTCCCAGAGACAATTCTACATCATATATACATCTGAAGTTTACCCCTGGCATACAAGTGGAACTAATAATAAAAATACCATCTTCTTCATCTTATTTTAATATAAAGTTTAGCTCTGGCACACAAATGAAAATAATAATAAAATCACCATCAACTGTTTAAAACTATGCTTTTTATCCTTTTCAAACCTGGTATTTGTCAATGTTTAATTGTAGTTCATCAGACCTCAGCAGAGCTGAGAAGACATATTAAGTTACTATAGACCTGCATCCTCAAGAAATAAAATAGACATGCTTGGCTTTGGGTTCTTCTGTCATCATTAGTAGTTAATGGTGTAGAGCTGGGACAAAAAAATGCTGCCTCATGATGTCAACAAACAGGTAAATTATAGTCTTGTTGGAAGAAGAGGAAACTGATCCAGCTCCCCACTATACCATTGTACTGCCTATTATTATAATTGTTTACTTTTTAGTCACTTATATGCAATATTCAGTCTTGTGTGAGAGGGCCTTCTCAGCGATTGCCCCCCAAATCTGGAATTTCCCTCTTAAGGAGGCTAGAATGGCACTCTCCTTGCTGTCTTTCCATTGGTAGGCTTTTTAAAAACAAGATTTTTAGAAGCATGATGCCTTGTTTTAATTGTACTGTTTTAACTGAGTTTTAAAATTTTAACTGTATATTTTAAATTGTTTTTAGTGTTCTTAATAGGATAATTCTATTTTAAGGTTGTTCTTTTGTATTTTTAATTATGTTGTATTTGTTTTAATTTCTAATAACCTTTCATTCTTGCTTATGGGTCAATATAGTACTGTTGGGCCTACACTGCGAAATTGTTGCTGTGTCACATCATGTTGTTTCCGACTTATGGTAATCCTAAAGCAACCTTATTATAGAGTTTTCTTGGCAAGATTTGTTGTAGTTGTGTAATTTTACTGCCAGGGATGCCTATGAGTTAACCTCTTGGAGAGAGTGGAAGACTACATTCTTGGTCTTCAAACAGAGAGAAGGGAGAAAAGGACTCAAATCTTTTTGAAGTTATTTGGGGTTTCTATTTATTTAATATATCAATGCAACTTGCAATGCAGGTGGACCTTCATCCACACAAAGAAATATGTGTAAGGAAGTACTCAGTGAATGACATGAAGAAACTCACCTGTCACAATAAAGAAGAAAGGAATGATCCTGGGAACTGAGCATCCACCAAATAAATTGAGCGTGTATTTTGTGATGAATTTGTAGAGAAGCCTCTGACTTCATATGACGCATGGGGATATTTTAAATTGTTCCCTTTATAATCATTCCATTGCTATGCTTTCTCTCTTTAGTCTGACTGGAGCATAGGCGTTTTTAACACTGATGAATCTAATTGGGGGCGGGAGGAATCCCTTCCAGGGAAGACTGTTGGAGTCCTACCAGGAAAGGAGCAGCCGCATTGGCCACACTACAGCTGAATGGTGTACACACACATACACACACCAGAGGCCTCTTTGGAAAAGCTGAATAGCAAAATCCAGTGTTACCCCCACCTTGAGATGTGCCTCTAAAATCTATAATTTGTTACGAATAAGTTCCATTTCTTCCATTTCATCTACTTTGGTTCGGATTCAAATTTAATTTAGCCCAAAGCAGCCATTTGCTGTCAACACAAAGTGTCATAATGGACTTCTCCATGAGGCTTACTAGATACCCAGAAAGACATCTAAGGGTGAAAGAGGACTCTATATACCTTTGAAAGAATGATCTCTTCCAGACTAATCTCCTGAAAGTGTTGGCCTCTTGTGACAGCAATCCCCACCTTCAGCACTTTGCCTTCATCTGTGAGGAATTGAACATAAAGACATGTCAGAGGAAAGGAGGCTGCATCCATTCACCTTACAGAGATTATCTCAATCATCATTGTCAAGGTGAGGAAAAGTAATTACTTCAACTAGTTTGGCAGACCATCTCTGAGATGCAGCTGCATCACACAATAAACAGTGCTAAAGAGAGGTGCTAAAACCTGATACATCCACCTTTGTATCACTCTCAGCATTTGAGTGAAACTTTACAAGTTCCTAAACACAGTGCTACATTTGATTTTCCTGTCTATTAGCTTCCAAAGCCTTTTTGCCATGTCTAAAAAACAAAAAATAAGGAAAGCAAGAGCCAGCAATAATAAGGTTTGTTGTTGTCTTCCTAAACTGGGCCAACAACAACATGGAGCCCTAAGTAAGAATTGCCTCCCTCCTCCCTTGTCATAGAGGCCTAGAAAGTGGTGGAGGGTCAGGAAGCAAGAGTTTCATCATATTATTTTAAAGTTTTCTCTCCCTAATGAGATCAAGCAATGATAAAAAAAAATCTCTCTGAAATCTTTGACAGAACAGTCAGAGTGCCTTTATGTTTCCAGAGTCTTATAATTATATTATATTATAATTTCCATCCAGTACAAAACATTGGAAGCATGCAATCTATATGTGTTCAAAAGAGCAAGTTTAGCTCAATGTTTATCATATTATCTACATGCATAGGTACATCTTTATAGTCACCTTTCAGGGCCTATGGGGTGATTTTGCACATATACATTTGTAAGAGTTTGGGTAACTGCAGAGGGAGTGGTGGCCACACCTGCCCCATTTTCCAGTGCTCCCTTTTATTTATGGTGTAGGAACCTATCCCTATTTCTTCTATGTTATTACTGCTTCTGGTACCAAATTTTCTGTTAAAGAAGTAATGCCCAGGAACACGTCTACTTTATCAACTGAGATATATCTGTAATAATTTATGTGGC
The DNA here is from genome assembly GCF_019175285.1 of Sceloporus undulatus. NCBI lineage: Eukaryota > Metazoa > Chordata > Lepidosauria > Squamata > Phrynosomatidae > Sceloporus > Sceloporus undulatus. Next base: position 73,265,192 of record NC_056523.1, on the reverse strand, counting down.
TCAGCATTCCTTCCCCATTCCCCAGAGTGCGATTTAGTGTGATCTACAACCACAATACATGTTTTGCCTCTTTCCATATTTTGTCTCAGCTGGGATTTCTCCTTGGATGTAACTAACAGAAAAATTGCATGTTGTGCTCAAGATGTGAACTCACTGATAATATTTATACAACACTGTTATATTTGTTTTGTTATATTTCCCCCTTTTGCTATGAGTTTCTAACTTTGTTTTGATAGCTGTTGCAAACTATGGTTGATGTTTTCAGTGGTCTCTGTCCAAAAAGATGGTCTGTCATTTCAAGAACCCTGCTATTATATTTAAATGTGTATTTTAAATCAGTATCTTTCTATTTGACTCTGGTTGACAGTGGCAGGATAAATGTATCAGGCATCAGAAAGGTCACCTTTTAATTCCAGTTACATGGAGTCACCATAAGCCAACAAACAACTTGAAAACACATACATACATGTTGCTGTTGTTGTTGATTGATCCCAAATCAACTTTGATTTATGGTGACCATATGAATAAGAGACCTCCAAGGTAACTTGTTATCACCAGTCCTACTCAGGTCTTGCAAACTCAGGGCAGCTATGGCTTCCTTGATTTAGCCTATCCACTTGTTTGACTGAGTCCATCCAATTATACTTACATTTAAAAGCAAAATTGATCAAGCCTTGTAAAGATTAGAATGCCTGTGTATAAAAGAAGCACATTGACTGGCTGGTGTTCTGAGTCAAGAGAGATGAGATGGAAGCAGACATATCAATCAGAACTGTGTCACTGCTGATTTTCTATAGTTACCAAATGAGGTCTTGGGGAGAAGCTGGATTCATCTCTCTCTAAGTGCTTTTCCTCATGGTCCCTGCAACAGGAGATGGGGTGGACTCAATCCCCCGCTAGGATTAGGCTAGGGAGGGCTCAGTCCCACAAACCAATCTGGGAATACTGGACCACCTATGTAGTCGACCTCCTTGGGAATTATCAGAAGTACTGTATAATAAGTGATGAATCACCAAGAACTATTAAGAAAGTGATTGTCATTGAGCTTTCCCAGGAATAATAAAGGCTACCCACAATCTATTCTGTGCACCTTTAGGTGGGAGTAAATTACACTGAACACATGGAGGAAGCCTCTAAGTAGACATTCTGCTTGTAAATGTCTTCATATTTAAGAATCTTTCAATGATAACGGATGGGAAAAGCAACCACCCCCAACCAGTACCTTCCAATGGGCAAAATGAATAACAGCCTACCTACTGATGTTGAGCCATTGCTCTTTGAAAACAGCACTGGAATCTCTGTTTCTCCTCAACTGGTTTTCTTTTGATGGGCTCTAAATGGTAGTAGCTCCCAATGGGAATAAAATAGCTGAGGAGGATAATGTTGTTGTATTTTTGGATAGGGGGGAGCATGCTGTCCTTTTCAAAAAAATTAGTTGTGCTAATTTTGTATGACCCATGTTGCCTCATGTCACCATCACATCTGTCTCTATGATGAGTAAATTTCAACAAAGTTGTTCTCAGTGTTGTAGCCATTTTGAAGAACAAGGGTCTTCATAGCCAAGAACAAGAGCCTCCTTCAAAGGAAATCCAATAATGTGGGGAAGAATCTAGCCATTTCTTTGCGACTAATTGGTACATTTCAGCATAGGATTTTGTGGACTCCAGTCCACTCTACTAGATGCAAAATCAGCTGATGCTTATTCCTGTTAGTCTGCACTCTCAGGTTTTCCTGAGCAACTTTCTCACACTTATTTTAATACTTAAGGCAATACTGATGTTGAGAATATGTGTGGTGCAAACAATCCCTAGTTTAACAACTTATCGTAGGTATTTACCAGGGTCCCTTTCACACTACACAGTTATAACACTGTGGTTCCATTTTCACAGCCATGGCTGCATCCCATGGAATCCTGGGATTTGCAGTTTCAGGAGGTATTTGGAATTGTCAGCCAGAGTACTTCTGTGCTTTGCCAAACTACATGCCACAGGATTTCATACTGCCACCACAGCTGTTAAACTGGAAGCACTGAGCTATACAATGTATAGTGTAAAAGAGCCCCTGATAAATTTAGAGCATTTTGACAGCAAACCTTTTACTTTTACTACTATGGTCTACTTTTTTTCCTTTTCCATGCAGCCTACTTTGGCACTCTATCAACCCTCACTTAATCTTTGCCCTCTTAGCTGGAAAAGCCAGATGAAGGGAGCATGAAAAGAGGAGTCTTCTAATACCAGATGGGGCACCTTTGCTTAAGACCCTCTACCTGTTCCAAGGAAGAGGACATCCACATGTCCAGCCTCTGTCTCCAGTCTGTCCACCAACAGCTGATGGATCTGGAAGGGCACATTAGCTCTCATCAGAATGGGTTTCCTGTGGAGAGGAAAGATGGGATCCCACATCAGGTGATGGGTGCGCATGAAGCTGATGACATCATCAGGAAAGTCCTTGGTTGAGTGGAGGAGTGGGTCATATGTTTCACTGGGACACTGATAGAGAGAATGGAGAGAGTAAAATGAGTTTAGTTGTAAAACTTTATTTTTTGGCAAGAGGTGATTAATTAAGAAAAACAATGATAATAGGAAAAAGTAGAAATATAAGTTAAATGACGGTATGATTTATGTAATATGACAAATATACACACACACACATATATATATCAATCAATCAAAGCCTTTATTGCAGTCAACAGACCTCCAGGCAATTAAAAAAAATTAAAAAGACACATATATATTATATAATATAAATTATGAAAATCGGGGTGGGGGGGAGAAAAAAAAAGAAAAGAAATTAGGAGCAGCAGAAGAGGAACAGCATCCAATTCCCCTAGTAGATTTGTTTATAGTAGTGAGATTACCAAAAATATGGGATCTTGGGAGGCAAGGGAGTGTAGCTTATGGGCTGCATTTGATCCCAACCATAATTTGTGGTTTTCAGTCTCCCAAAATATCTCTCAAAGTCCTTCCCCTAATTCCCAAATTGTCATGAGAACAAAACAAAACAAAACATAAACAAACAAACAAACCCAAGCCTAGAAATAATGACTGCAAAACAACTTAAAAACACAGTAGTTTGCTTAGAATCATCTCCTGATTTTCCAAAAGCCCAAGTCCAAATAAACCTATATAGCTAATTTTGGAGTGAAAATTAAACTGGAAGAAGCATGATGTTACTACTAAGTTACTGGGGATGCACTGGTACAACCCATTATGGCTGACGCAATGTGAAAATTGGCCCCTGATGCAGTTGCTCAGCCTGCCTTGGAGAGTACCACTTTGTGGCATGTACTCTTGTACACTGTCATCTCTGAAAGTGCATGGCACAGTAAATCAGCTCTTGCCCACTTAATTCCTCAGCGTGACTGTCTCACCATTTCCTGGTAATGGGTTGGCAACACTTGCTTGGTACAAGTGCTTAGAAGCCTCCAGTTTAATTTTATATATCTTCATTATGAAAGACTTTATTTGGGGTTTGCTTGACATGCAGAGAGCACTGAACATGTGAGACAGCCATTCCAGAATGGAAAAAGGCAGGGGAAAATATTCCACAGGAGCATTTGTTCTCCATGGGAAAATATTGCTCTTAAACTTAGAGCAGGCCTCTCTAGCATACCCCATCTTTGCTGATGACAGAGTAGCTGAGAGGTTTACTTGCCTCTTCCAGCAGTATGAAGCACATTCAGATTCCCCTGCAAGAAATGGGTGTGTATTGGCACACATACTCTTCTAAGGATGGTGATGCACAAGCCAAGAGCTGCAACCCAAAATGTCCACCAAAGTGAAAGGATAATGGGGTGTGCTGTTGCGCTAGTGCTAAGTGTTAAGCAGAGCCACACATTATTATGGCAGACTCATGAGTTGCATTCACTATACTGTACTGTACTGTATAAGTGTCTATGCAATAACCAGAGAGATATGAATTGTGAGCTTTGTGATTTATATACATACCGTTCCAGGACGAGGGTAGGGGATCCGTCCCTTGTATTCCATCCACTGGTATTCCAAGCCTTCCTTGTGGGCAAAGGGCCCATTGAAAGCAGCCCGAATGGCTGCCATGGAATAAACGCATATTGCAGAACCATTAAAAATGCCACTGAGGAAGAAGAGAATAGGGTAAGGGACAAGAACCTGCTAGAAATGTTTTATAGAGACCTAGAAAAAAAGATATATGCAGGTCTATGTTGGGCTTGTACTTGCATATGTCACTAACAAGATGTAGACCAAAGTCTACAATGCTCATCTCTTCCACTTTTGCCATTACAGCTGGAGTGGCATGACATGGAATAGCACCCCCCCCCCAACTCCCACCATCCTCACCCAGCACAGCCACCTTTGCAGGACCTGAACTGGAGTTCCATTTCCATAATCAAGGTCACAGGGTGCTTCCTCCACAAGACAGCCATGCACTTGCACAAGTATGCACAAAGTACTATGTTTACATGATATGTTGTCCTCAATCATACTGATGCTCAGCTGCCCTAACATAAGTAATTATTGCTTTTCCTTATTTGCTCATCTTCACACTCACCTAGACATTGTGAAGAGACCATAAATAAGAGGGTTCTGAACATTACGGGTATGGAGGAGGAAGACATCCTCTGTGGGAAGAGAAACAAGAAAAAATAAAGACAAGGAAGTCCTTGTCTTACCTGCTGAGACAATCCTGGAGACTCAATTGAGGCGAAAGGTCTGACTGTAACATCACCTCCATCCACTTAGATATATCCTTAGACCTTCCCCTCCAGAAACCCTCATTCCTCCTGCTATACAGATTGCTTAACAATTGTAAAGAAGGAGTTGGGGAAGAGAGAGGGCAAGGAACAAGTTAACATGCAGGTTATAACCAGAGGTGTGTATCCTCTGCACTCAATATGTATATGTAAATGTACACACACACTACTATGTCAAGACAAGATGAATTGCCTAAAGATCACCCAGCAGGTTTCCATATAAAAATTATATGAAACGTAGAGTGATCAACCAGAATCAAATGGCTGGACTGCTGCAAGAGGGGAAAGTTAGAGAACAGGGCAAACTTACCTAAATGATCAAAATATGTTTCAGTATCGTGTAGACCTGGGACAGAGCAGACTAGTCGGGCTTTCAGGAATGTGCTCCAGCGATTGATGAGGCTGTGCTTACCACCAACATCATTCTGCCAATCACAAACAGGAGGAGATCAGGACTCAGGAGTCATCTCCATCTCCCCAGCCTGTGCTCTTGGTATCCTAAGACACAACGGTGACCGGAACCAGTCCTGTCAAGGTCACCATGGCCTTTCCTGGAAACTCAAGCTGGTCACTGATTCCCTATGCCTTCTTAGCATCACTAGATGAAATGTGGATGGACATTCAGGGCTAGAATATTCACCTTCATTCATACTGCACAGTCCAATGCAAATCTACCCAGAACTAAATCTTACAGACTTGAATGTACGCCCAACTAAATACATATAGGGTTACACTCTCAGACAAAACATCAATGCACATTACAAATAACAGCTTCTTATTTACAATGGGATGCCCTACATACAAGTTTTAGGGTCCCCAAATTTGGGGGGAACTTAGGAAATATTCTTCTGATGTCCCCTGGGGGATTTAGTGTGGCTGTTACCCCTAGTGGCTGACCACCCTTGAAAGAGGATGTGTGGTATCTGTGTGATAAAACAACTCTGTTTGGCTCCAGTGATTACTGTGTTCAAAGACACAGTGTGTTGAAACATAATCTGCCCCAAAACAATAGCAGGGGAAGAGTAGGGAAAGAAGGTATTTGACTTCAGCATAAAATTTCCTGCAAGTTTCTGTCCTCAGCCTCCCATCTGCAGTAATGTTATAATAATGCTGGCTTATCTTAGGAGCATTGTCAAGACTCTATGAATGCATTATGAGCTCATAAAACAGGCTGTACAAATGCTGCATTTAGTCTGCTATACTATCCACACTTACATCACTACAAGATTGTGGGGGTTGTGGGTCACACTGAGTGACACATCTGAGGAGGGGTGACACCTGCTCAGACCCTTCTCTTACTGTGGGGTGGTGGTGCATGTTGCTGCTGCCAGTGTCCACCTCATATTCTCTGCTGCCATGGCTCTCTTGGCAGAGCTAAGGCAGTGGAGAAGGAGGGGCAAGTGTGCACCGCTTCCAGCTTCTCCACTCTCCTGACTCTCTCTGCTAAGGAAGCCAAGGCACTAAAGAAGGAGGAGCAAGCACACATCCCTCCTGGCTTCTCCACTGCCCTGGATCTCTCTTTCAAGGGAGCCAAGGCACCAGAGAAGGAGGTATGGGCACAACCTTCTTCCATCCCCTTCTGCTGCCTGGCCTGCCTGACTGCCCCCCCGTCCCTGGCAGGCCTTTCTGGGTCTGCGTGGGCAGTGGGTAGGCAGGCAAGTTAGGCACCACAACCCAGCAACACTTTCCAGGTTGAATGAGTGGTGGGCAGATAGGGAGGCAAGCAAGCAAGGCAGTGAGAGAGAGGGCGGACAGAACAGATGACTGCAGCTGCTTCCTCCCTGGCATCCCTTTCTGGTCATCTGCACTGGGTAACACCAATCTTAGTGATGCCACTGGTGGGATGTACTCCCAGGTAAACATGTCTAGATTGCACAGTTGACCACCAGTCAAACTGAAGTTATGAAGCTAACAGATAATGTCTCCTAAGTCCCAGAAGCATCCTAAGGGATGTAAAAAAATTCTGAAGTATTTATGAGAGTTCCTATTTTAGCAAACACCAGGGCTAAATATTTAGATCACTAAGCAACTGCATTTACAGATTGAGCTAAAGAAGTATATTCTTTATACTAAGTTGGGTTCTGCAACTAATGTCTGAAGCTGACCTTGCAGACCCGGGCCACACGGGCATAGATGCGTCTTTTCTCCCACTGTCCAGCTTCTACTGCTGTTTCCCGGAAAAAGAAGTACACTTTATCATCATCATGGTTGTAGGTATCAGGAATGGCATAGGCACCAATAAAAACTGGTTCTGCAAGGAAGAAATTTTGATATAAACAGCACATGTTCAGTAGAAACAAACTGCTGTAAAAAGATGTCACCCTAAATTTTCATTTTTAAAATTTAAAATACTTTTAATAAACATGACACACAAGTGGAGCCAGCTCCCAGGGCCAAAAGCAATGGTAAAAGGTGCAATTGGTGACTGGTTCTGGAAGTTTCATGCCAGGTGCAGTTTCCCTTATTTTAGGAGAATGGCATGGACAAAGCTGGCTCTGAAACTTAAGCCCTAGTTGCAAGAAAGCTCCACTGCTTGGGTCCTGGTGCTTGATGTCTTGTAATTTAGATAGACTATAAACATATTAAAAACATTAACAAGTTCAAACAAGTTTAAAAGATTAAAACAATTTAAAAACCCTATGCATAGTATTTGGTGTAGATCAATGAGCCATACTTGGCCTCTCAAAGGTGGTTGCACCAATTGGGCCTCCAAGGGGAAAGTATTCCACTTTTAGGGTGCCAAGGTTGATAAGGCTTTCTTCCATGTCTTCACACAGTATAATGATCTCACTAATGGGACACAAAGCAGGGTTCCCCAGCAAAACTCTAGTCTTCCCAATTGGGAAGGCAAGTGGTTTAGGATGAATGTCCACTATTATCTTTGATCTCCAGCAGCAAATAACAAAAAAACCCTTCTATTTCTGTCACCACCACCCTGAGCATATGATCTCATATGATTTAAGAAGCTAAGCAAGGTTTGGCCTGGTTAATATTTGGATGGGAGACTCTCAAGGAACACCAGTGATTTCTATGTAGGGTGAGGAAAAAATCATTCTTGAAACCTGGGAAAGCCATTTCTGCCATCCAGAAATGACAAGACAGGCCTAGATGGACCAATGGTCTGACTCAGTCTAGAGATGCTACTAATGCTCTGCTTTGGGGGTGGGAGAGGAGTGAGAGGAGATCTCCAGAGGGGGAAACTTTGGAAGGGGAGAGGCATCCCTGAAATGCTTTGCAGACCAGATTGCAACTACTCAGATTAGTCCTGTGGGCTTGTAGGTTCCACTCTCTTGAAGTATAGGAACCCATAGCTTCTCTTTTTGGGAAGAGGCCTCAGTCAAATTCAATAAGAACGTAGTTCTTACTCATGTTGCTGCTATTTGGCTGTAGAGCTGTGGGCATGGCAATGGCAGGCTCATTACTTGTCACAGAACACCTCCTTAGTAGTTTGTTTCACCGTTGCCCATTTACCTTTTAACCAGTAATCTTGGTTCTGTTCTGTTCGGATGTAGTTTTGGTCTGCCCTGTCAAGCCGTGTCCGGAAGAAAGCAGCACTGCTACCCATGAAGTCAATGGAGGTGCCAGAATAAAACTCCCCATCTGTAAAACCAGCCAAAAGAGACAAATATTGGCAGACTATACATTTTATGTATATGGATTGGAATTCAGTTGTGCTTAGAGTTGGACCTACTGAAATCAATGGAACTTTAGCAATGACTGATTTGCCTAATTAATTTTAATAAGTAAATCGGGATCCAATCCCACCTTTGGGAGGAGATTTCTTTCCCCTCATGTTCATATACTGAAAAATTTAAAGTGATGAAAATTGGATATTTGCACCAGGAATTTATGTAACTTCCTGCCCCTTTTGACTTTAAGGAGGTGAGGCCTTTCTTGCCATGGAGATGCAGAAATATGAAAGGGAATTAGTGCAGCAGAAACTACAGCTGAATGGATGTACTGTAGCAGGCACTGCTGGAAATGAGCCACTTATTACATACAATGACTTAGTTTTAAATCTTCCTGTCACTGTATTCTCTAGGTTCGGGATGGGCAGAAGATTGATCAAGAATCAACTTGATGACAGATCTCTTGTTGATTGAAAAAATATCAGCAAAGCTTCCCAACTCCAGATCAGTTAACACAGGAGTGGGAAAATTTAAGGGGTCTGGACCAGCAAGTTTTCCTCCACTATGGGATGTGTTGCCTGAAATTTGATTATTTTTTTTAGTGGGGCATGTTTTTGTGACTAGAAGTTCCCTTCTGGTTTTAAAAGCAAATAACATCTTCCAAACATACAGTCCTGCTCCCTGAGGCTTCCAAGAACAACAAATTAAATGTTTTGACCAAATTTTGGGGTGAGTAGGGGCTGGGGAGGGTAGCTTTTATACATAGGGCCTGGGAACAACAAAACAGCTATAGGTGCTACATTTCAATGGCATCAGTGAAAGCCCATCCCTTCCCAAATGAGGCTGCTGATACCAAGAAAGCTTTGTGTATTAAAGGATTTGGGCACATGCTCCTATTCTGGTGCTGAAAGCAAAGGTCAGAAAGTGACCAGAAGGTCAAAGTAAGGGAGAGCCAGGTGAAAGAGAAAAGTGTTCTCAACCAAATAAAATTTTTAGAAACTGCAAAGTTATTAAGCTCTTATGAACTACAAGAAAAAGCAAATCAACAATTTAAAGGGCATTCTGACTTCAAACCATTCGCTAATAGCACTCTCTACTAACAACAACAATAATCTGAAATGTAAGGGGAAAGGTCAACAGAAATAGTTGGTCTTTCCTCCTGTGATTGGCTATATGATTGACTGTTCCTGGGTAAACTTTCAAAATCTACTGTAAATGGTAAAGTGTATGTTTGCTTCACTGACAGATTGCACACCTTAAATGCTGACAGCTTGCACAGCATCTTGTGAAATAAAATATCCTTAAATAAAATACAGTCTTCATTCTACCATCATAAGAACCACTTACTAGCCATATAAAGGCAAAAATTTCCCTATCGTACTCCAAACCCATTCCTGTGTTTTGAGCTTAAGAAGCCCTTGTTCTGTGCTCCCATGTCTACCTTTGTGAGCCACTATTTTGTACTTGCATCTGTTTTGTGGATGTCATAGTTCTAGTGGAGACAAAAGTATACCGTATTTTCCGGCATACAAGACGACTTTTTGACCCTCTAAAATTGGGTCAAAAATCGGGGGCCCTCTTATATGCCGGGTGTGCATGCTTGGCCAGCGGCTTCTCAGGCCTCCGGAGGCCTGGGGAGCCGGCAGCCCCACGCCAGCTTCTAAGGAGCCTCCAGAGGCCTCTTAGAAGCTGGAGGCAGACCCGTGCCAGCTTCTAAGGGGCCCTTAGAATCCGGCGCGCGCGCTCTCAGGGCCACCGGCTTTTCAGGCCTCCGGAGGCCTGGGGAGCCGGCAGCCCCGCGCAGGCTTCTAAGGGGCCTCCAGAGGCCTCTTGAAGCCGGCGAGTGTGTGCACGGCCGGCTGCCGGATCCTGAGGAAGAGGGGTAGCCTTATACGGTGAGTATATCCTAAACTCTATTTTTTTATTATAAAAGTTGGGGGTCATCTTATACGCCTGGTCGTCTTATACGCCAGAAAATATGGTGCCCCTTGGCCTAGGTTGTGCTCATTAATTAACCTCTTACCTGCAAGCAGCCCTGTGAAAGGCTCATGAGGGCTGTAGGGACATTTGCCTCTCCCAGATTCTACTGAGTATGTCACCAGCTGCATAGTCGGTGTCCCCAGTCCCTACACAGGGACAAGAAGACTTTTCAAGCAAAAGCTATGCTGGAAGCAAAATTTTATTTTATTTTTCTCATAAATAGAGGTAAAATGTTCTGAACTGTAAGAAACCACTTTGGTTTTACATTTTATGAGGAGCAGACAAAATAAATATGGAAGGAACCATCAACATTGGAAAATAAATTAAGGCCAGTATTCTGTATCAGCTACTTAACTATGTAACCTCTCTTAATCCACCACCCCCAAATTTGACGGAAACATCATTCACCCACATGCTGATCACTGGCAGAATGCAACTCCTTCTCCCGAGCCGTTGCCTAGTAAAGTAGGCTGGAGGTCAGATACAATTGTGACTAAAGCTGCATCTGCACTGTAGAAATAAACCAGTTGGACACCAATTTAATTGTCATGGCTCAGTGCTATGGAATTCTGGGAACTGTGGTTTGCTATGGCTCCAGAATTCTCTGACAGAGAAGGTTAAATGTCTCACAAAACTACAATTCCCAGAATTCCATTGCACTGAGCCACAGCAGTTAAAATAGTGTCAAACTAGATAGTTTCTGCAGTGCAGGTGTGGCCTAAGTGGTGATCAGTAATATGCCACAGTTACCTAGTTTTATTAATCCATAATAATTTCATATTCTTGATTTCTACTTAGTCACTGGTTTCAAACTACTGCCACGATTGTGACTCCCCTCCCCCTTTATTGGACATAAAATGCACGAGGAGAAGAGAATCCATTCTGTTGTTGATTGGCGCACTGGGGAAGGACATTTCTATCAGGATTGGGTGATCAGGCTAGGAGAGGTTACTTAGTTAAGTTTTGAGAGGTAACTAAGTTAAATACAGTTTGCTCTCTGCATCCACGGATTTTGCATCCATGGATTCAACCAACCACAGTTTGAAAATATTCACACACACAAACAAATACAAAAAGCAAACCTTGATTTTGCCATTTTATATAAAGGACACAATTTTACTACACTATTGTATATAACCAGACTTGAGCATGCATAGATTTTGGTATCCACTGGGAGGGGTGGTGGTCCTGGAAACAAATCCCAGCCAATACTGAGGGTCCACTGTATATTTAACTAAGTGACAGATAAAGAATAGTGGCCAAAATTACTCTGTCTCCTCTCAACTACATTGTTACGTAGATACAAAGCACTCATTCTAATAAAAGTAAATGAGAAAAGGGAACCAAGACCAGGAATTACAATGATCTGGTAATTCTATGTGCTACATAACTTTTAGAAATAATGTGGATGAAGTAAATGTATGAACATCTTATCATAAACATTTTATTTGTTGTTCTAAAAGAAAATATTCCATAATCTATCTTCAGAGAAAAACACAACAAACTCACACATTTCCCCTGATTTCCCCTCCCCAACTTTTTCCTGGGCCTTCACATCTCTACTGTAGATATTTATTCCAAAATCTAATGAGAGTTAACGTTTTGTTTGTTGTTTGTGGAAGCATAAAAGTGGGAAAGGGAGGGGGAAAGAAAACTATTAGCACCTTTAACGCTAACTGATTTATATTTTAGCATGAGCATTTGTAGATATCACCGCACTGAGAGAGTGATGTTAAAGCTACAGGTTTTTAAAGAAACTTACATAGTTCCTTGGACAGTCTTTCTGAAAGAAGATAAATGGTCACAAATAGGACATTAGAGATTAGAATAGCCCCAAACTAGTTGCAGAGCATTTTAACCTTCCTTGACATACAATATGGGACTTACAAGTTGTTGTTCTATTAAAATAAATAAAATAAAATAAATAGAAAGACTAGAAAGAGAAACAGATGATGCTAATGCTAAAATATAAACCAGTTAGTCTTATAGGTGCTGCTAGATTTCTCTCTTCCCGACTTTCCTTTTTACACTACATAGAAGATAGCTGAAACTCAGGAATGTTGTTTACAACTCTTCAGGTGACAATATAATTATCCTACTTTGTAAGTCCTCTTCTGTCTGAATTCTGCAGCAAAATGTGAGATGTATCCTGTCTGCCTGGACCTGGGTTAATGGAACAGACTCAAGCAAAAGAATTACAGGATTGTATCCAATGTTAGGAAGTTTATTATGGAGCTACTAGCAATGGCAGAATGCTATTGAGGGAGTTACGAATACTAAAAGAAGATAAATGACTCTGTCTCCTAAATTGCCTGTTGATACCAGATATCTTCACAGAGTGTTTTTGCAATGTCAGCAAAAAGTGCAAAAACATAGGGCACATTCTAACTGGAGCTGGAACAGTGGATGAACGTCCCACTTATTTATTACGGAAAACTGCCTAGTCTGGTATTCCTGCAAAGAAATGGGTGATATTTTTCCTCTGAGTTTTATTTAATGCTCACCTTTTCATCTGATAGGAAAATTCAACAGTATTCCCACTGTTCTTACACACACAAAGAAAGGACAACTCATCTTGAATCTGGTGCTCGAAACAATTGCTTCATGTTACTTCAAAGTAATGCAACTCCTCGGGTGCAACTCACCTCAGCTTTGATTTGTATGAAGGCACACATGGGCTGGTAGGAGCCTGTTCCACAGGCAAAGACATGGCTGCTGTTAAAATGCTGGAGAAATCGGATGAAATTGGCACATTCTGTCTAGAAAAAAGTCAAAGAGGCCACAATTATTTGAGAGCTTTGCTTTGCCCCATGTTTCCCACCATCAGAGAAAGTCTCTGCTTCTCAGGCTGTCATTATGATCTGCTTCCAATGAAGGTCTGAGGATCATGTGGCCCCCCCCCCCAGATGTCACTGAACCTCAGCTTCCATGAATGCTGGCATCTCTGAGTTTGGGGGGCAAATACAAAGTTCCCATTTCCATTTATGGTGGAATGACCTTTCTTTTGAGACTAGCCCCACTAATGAAACAGCTTGAAGCAGCATACCCATCCACCCACCTCTGAAAGTTCATACATTTATCAAGTTGCTGCTGCTGCTACTAAGCTAGGCCTGGGTCCAGGCAAACTGTGAAAAAGAGATCCCACATGTTGTTTCACAGAAATAAATATCTGTACAAATCTAATGTTTTTATAGGGACCACTGAATTTCTGGAAAGCTCTTCAGCTTAAACTGTGAAGACTAGGTTTGTCTGGTAGCCCTTATTATGAGGGATGTCCCTTATTGAGGGCCAGAAAGTTTGTAGTCATCGTTGTAGTAGTAGAAGTAATAATAATAATAATAATAATAATAATAATAATAATGCATTTATTTCTTACTCATCTCTCCCTCTGGATCAAGGTGGGGAACAACAATTAATAAATGCAAGACATTAGTTAAAAACACAATAGTTAAAACACTAAAAACATAAATAGGGCTGGGTGGTGTCCCTTATTATAAGAGATGTCCCTTATTTGAAGGTTGGATAGCTTTCCCTTGATTATAGACTAAACAAGATGACAAAGAACAACCACCACCCATATTTGGGATCTGGGCCCTTCATAAAGACAGAAATAGGTACATTGGGTAATTTTTGAATATGGACAACATATTAATTTTACAGAGAAAGACATGGTTAAATTAACGGAAACCAGTACTTTCATTCAGTAGTAAGACAGAACACAAACTTCGTAATAGCTACTTCCTAATTGTCCCCACCTCTGCATATCATGAATTTTGACTACTTTTTGCTTATTACTATTCCCTTATTGCTACTTTGAACACCTGGCAACACTAGTGGAGACTTTGGCCAGACATGCGTACTTCAGGATTCTTCCCAGCCAGTCTGCAGTGTTCTCTCTGCTCTCTAGGAGCTGGCCAGAAAATCTGGAGAAAAGAAAAGAAAAAGCACACAATCAAGGCTTTTGCTCTGATGGTAAAATGGCTTTAGGCTTGAGTGTGAACATGAGTTGGGCACAGGGATTTTGGCTACTGCAGCATTAATTCTGCTGTAGTCTCTCTCCCCACACCCCATATCTTTGTGCTTGCATTGCCTGTGGACTGATAACTTTGCGACCCTAGTCCCACTTGCTTTGCTGTGCACTGTCCTGCTCTGAAAATAAGAGAAGGTAGCTTTGTGACTGACATGAAGTCTTGACCAACTGGTGATATGCCATTTTGACTTCTGTTGAAAACCAGAAAGAGGCATTTCTGCTGATCCCAGTCCAGGGGTGTATCTACACTGCAGAAATATAGCACGTTGTTGTTGTTGTTGTTGTTGTATGCCTTCAAGTCATTTATGCCTACTTCAAGGCAAATCTATCATGGCAAGATTTCTTGGCAAGATTTGTTCCAAGGTTTGCCCTTGCCATCCTCCAAGACTGAGAAAGTGTGATTTGCCCACGGCCATCTAACGGGTTTCCATGGCTGAGCAGGGATTCCAACCCTGGTCTACAGAGTCTTGGTCCAATACCCAAATGCCTACACTACGCTCGCACTTTAAAACTCCTTTTAATGCAATTGTTCCATCCTATGGAATCCAGAGTTTTATAGTGTTGTGAAGGAATGGGAGTGCACTAGAGAAGTACCTCAGCAGGCCACAAAGCCAGGAGTCCATAGGATGGCCTACGATAGTTAAAGTGGAACTAGCTAAGAGGTGAACTAGTGCAATAATCATGCAGTGTGGACATACCCTTGGTCATATCTGTGGGAATGCAGTTGGTACATTTTCAAAGCAACCTCAGTATTAAAATTGTGTATGGCTGTCTCCCACTGACCTGTACTGTAGCTTTTCAGGCTTCTCTATGTATGAGCCAGGAAGTGCAAAGGAAGCAAGTGTACAGCCATCTAGGAAGCTGTTTCTGATTGGTCTTTTAAATCTTTCCATGTTACATAGGGATGTTACATAGCTAGTTCACACCTGACCTGAGTTTTCCACACTTTGTGACAGTTTGACAGCCAAGCACTAGCACTTGTTAGCTGACTATTCTGAATCTGTGTATAAGTACCTGAAACCTGGCTGAGGTTACATACACAGCAGCCCTAGGATGAATTACAGATATTTTACACAAGTATTTTAAGCCACTTTTGTCTAGACTGCTATAGCAACCCTTCATAGGTACGCATATCTTTTCATCTCCCAAAGAAGAACACTCTCAATATTTAATGTAGTCAAGTGTCTATGATGAAAAGGGACCAGAATAGAGAAAAATGCAAGACCAGATGTCTTCCAGAATCTAATAAGCTCCATTCTCTGCCTTTAAACTGGAAGACTTACTGTTTGAACTCCAGTCCAAATTGTGATTTGTAGTCCAACAAAACAGCTCCTCCAAACTGTGTTTGCCAACCCACAATGCTTTACATAGGTTATTGTACTAGTTACCTAATACTAAAAAATCAAGCCCTTCTAACTTTTCTGTAATATATTGGTAAAGCAACGATCTCTTCTGTATGGCTGACCTTTTGAGGCTCTGTGTTGGGGTTGTCTAGGTAGAACAAAAACACATGATCCTTGGCACCTGCCATCAGCCATGCCCTCTTTTCATCCAGAAGAAGTGACTGGAATGCCAGGGCATCCTCTGAGTCCAGTAACAGCCAGGAGTTGTTTGATCTCAGCAGATCTAAGAGGTGAAGAATGGAAAGAAAGCAATAGAGAGTTTGTACTAGAGACGAACAGGGACAAAACCTGATCATTTTCAGATCTACAAGAATGATCACTCACAAGAGAATCCTCCTTCCTCCATGAACACAATAAATAAAAACAAGCAGTAGGCAGCAATCTTGCACAAATTTACCAGAAGAAAGAGGACATACTTGTGAGTAAACATGCATATGACTATCATACGTCTTAGTTCTTCCAACTCACATGCAGGTTCTCCATCTTGCCAGCATCCATGAAATCCAATCCAGACTCACTGATTGACAGATTCAATTTTTAATATTACCTACATGATTAATTCCGTTTCTTTTAGATTTCCCCATGTACTTGCTGTTGATGAAGGCTGTTTTATCAAGAATTTTAGAGACTTCTCTCTCGAAAGTGTAAGATCTGGTCTATCCAGCCTTTCTGCCTGGCTCATTAGATGCTACACTCTAGATCAAGGAATTCAAAACCCAGTATTCATCAAAAGCATGCATAATAAAAACTCAGAAAATTTGATCAAGTCAGCTTGATCCCCCGCCCTTGCTTCCTCACAGGTCATTTCTGCAGCTTTTTTCTTTCTTTCTTAAAACAGTGATAATGTTAATAGACATAGTACAAATGCAGATTACACTAAGGCAATTCTTTATATGGGTGCCACATCTGCTGTAAGAATCCCACTTGTTGTTTTCACTACTGATAGCTCCTGATCTCTTGACCTCTTTTCTTCCATAGGACAAACCCACAGACAATGTAAATTTAGGTCAAAGGATACTGTAGTTCAGGCATTAAACATGCATGCCCCCCTCATCTTGTGTAATCAATCAGATTAAAGCAATAACATCTGCCGGACCTCAGGAGCCATTATAATATTTAAGCAACTCTCATGATGTGATATAGTTCATCCCCTGCTCCTTGATATGGAGCCTGATATGGAGGAAAGGTAAGTGTGGACTGACCAGTAACTTCTCAATGTTTTTCTCAAAGAAGACTCTCTGTTTGCCTTTGTGGATTAATTTTCAGCATGGTATCTCTAAGCGCACAGTCATTTCCCTAGTGATAAGACCATCACACTTGGAGTCTGCCTCACCTGAACAAGCAGAGCTGGATATATGTCGAGACCAGCAATTCACTTGCATTTATTCTCACTGAACTTTTGTTCTAATCCTAAAGCCTACATATTCTTCACTTCTATGGGCTCCTTCCTACTAGGTTGAGTTTTTAAAATTGTATTTTAAAAAATAATTCTGAATTTGCACAAAGTTAGAGAAAGTGCCTACATCCTTGGATGTGATGTGGATTCTAAAATGAGCAGTTCAAGGAGCGTAGACAGAATAAGAAAACAGTTGTTTTAACAAAATGAATTAGGAAGATACATAGGTGCATAATGTCTATACACTGGAAAACAACACCCCCACATACATAGCCATAGAATAACACACTCAAAGACAAGGCTCTGAGAATGGTGGGCTAGTGTGGCAATGGCCAGGAAGAGGCAGATCTGGGATGCTATAATTACCAAAGTGGCTTATTATTCCTTACTGTACTTAATTTTTTGTAATGACATTGTAACAAAGTAACATCTCACAAGGAATGTAATGAGTCAGGGTAATGCTCCTGTGCTGTGGGGTGTGCATATTGAGTACTTTTTCCTAGTTACTTATAAAGGAGATTTTTAGGTATTTTAGATTAATTTTGTGGGGGATATTTTTCAGAGTCTATGCCATTATGTAATCACTCCTCAGATTAAACGGAAAAAGTGAACATGCAAGTCATGAAAAGTAATGAGTGATGCTGTAACATAGGCAAGGATAGTCCCTAGTTATGGCAGCATATGTACTTTGGGAGGCATTGTGCAAGGAGGTATCTAGTATCTCCTTGCACAATGCCCCTTACTCATGTGCAGACACAGTGCCGCTCCTGGGATCAGCTCTATCTTCCCCTGGCTAGTGACAAGCTGCAGAAGCACATTCACAAGGAGCATCTGTTCAGCTCATCCCTCCTCACGTGCATCTATGAAATATGAGACCTGAGCTACAGCAGGAGATGACAGTTCTTTTGTGGCCTTTTTTCTTGGCTTTTTCCACAGTTTCTGTTTCCATAGGGAAAGGTAGTAGAGCCATAGGACGCTACTAAAACACTCACCACCATGCCTATGTTCCTGTCCAACAGAAAGATGAACTATGGCTATATGGCTATCCTTCTAGATGGGGATATGTTTTGTGTGTGTGTGTGTGTGTGTGTGAGAGAGAGAGAGAGAGACAGAGAGAGAGAGAGAGAGAGAGAGAGAGAGAGAATGTACAACATATCAGAGCATTATTTGGACCAATTTATATATAAAGCCTTTGCTTTGGTTTCTGAACTCTGTAGAGAACTCATTTATAAAGTACATAGAACTCCAACAACAAGAAACAACCCCATCTGAGAAACTTTTATGGTCGTGCCTGATTTCTGAGCTATAGCTGTTGTCTTTCCAAACACAGAAAGAAAGTCACCCTTCCTCCTCTTTCTGTTATGTGAATTTCTGCACGTGTGCTCCGTAGCCCCGACACTCCAAAATGACGCCCACAATTGCTCGGTTGCAGTGGCATACTATTGTTCTTGCTCTTAGTCTCTCAAGCACATCTTTCCTTTGCAATCCCTGTCTTCGATTTTATCATTTCCTTTCGGTAGGCCCATCTGTCCCTTTCTTTCTCCCCCTTCTATTCTACTCCCAGGGCGGAGGGCGTCTCTAAGGGCTAGTTTAATGTAAACCCCTGTCATCCCTTGTGTCCTTGAACTTGGCTTGATATCCATGAGTCACACCTCCTGCCATTGTGTGTCTTGGCCCTTGGACCTCCAGAGGCTGGGAACTTCCTTTCTTTGGAGACCTAAGATGAAGAGGGTTTTTAAAAAGCATGCCTGGTCCTAGCAAACACTTTGAACTGGGGAGAAGGGCTCCTGCTTCGTTTTTGTCTTGTGACAGAGTCTCAGTTGTTTTCCTTTCAAAGAAAGCTAGATTAGTTTCTTTTCTTCTTCTTCTTTTGACCAGCCACTGTCATGGTTGGCAGTGTATCTGTTTGAAATAGCTGCCTCAGTCGCAGGCAACATTAATCACTTTGTCGTCTTGGTTTCTTCCTGTCCCCCTCCTCCATTTCTACGAAAAATTAGATTGTAATGCATAGATTATATTAGCTTAAACCAGGCAGTTGTGAGGTGCGAAGCTGACATACAATGGGTTGGTGGTGGAGGAAAGGGAATAGTTGGTAACATGTATTTTGAAAACTTGGTATCTTCCTGGCTTGCATTTGATTCAAACTTGCCCACAGCCACTTCATCCTAGTAAAACCACAGCCTGCTTCCCTAGCTATTTTCACCTCCCTTAAACAAGTACCTGCTTGCCTGACTGCTTGCCTCCAGCTTCTCTTAGCCCAATTACTAACCCTTACCAAAAGTTATAGCAAGAATCCATGAGCATCCACTAAGGTGCCCAGATGTCATTGCCTTAACACTAGCCCTCAGGGAGGGGAGGGGAATCTCAGGGCTAGAGCACTGCCTTGAAAAGTTGTAGGTATGTATATTTTCCCAGTTTGTTAGATTCAGGTTTTTAAAGAATTGAACATTCGTCCATCTGTGACTGAGACTCAACTTATCAGGGTTTATGACATCACCAGCAGCTGCCCCTTGTAATGTCACCTTGTAACCTCCCCAGGCTCTGTCTTCTGTGATATCACAAGAGACCATCCCTAAATCTTAGGGTTTGTTCCTGATTTCTCAGGGACTGATATAAACCTGTGTATTCCTGTGTAGCAAGGGGCTGGACTAATGGCCCTTGGGGCCTCTTCCAAATATGATTCTATGGCACTAGGGATGGAGATCATATGCTGCCACATTTTACATACTATCATGTAATGCACTCTGCATGGGGCTACCCTTGTGCCTAGTCCAGAAACTTCAACTAGTGCAAAATATGGCATCCAGGCTGGTCGCCGGTAAAACTAGGAGTGACCGAATAACACCTGTCCTAAAATCTCTTCACTGGCTGCCTATTAGTTTCCAAGCACAGTACAAGGTGTTGGTTATAACCTTTAAAGCCCTACATGGCTTGGATCCAACCTATTTGAGGGATTGCCTGCTCCCATATAATCCCATATAATCCATATAACCCTCAGGTCCTCTGGGAGGAATCTATTGCAGCCTTTAAAAACCAAACTAACTGCTACCTCTCAGAGGGCCTTCTCTGCAATTGCTCCCAAACTATGGAACGGCCTGCCGGACGAGATCTGTCAAATTGCCAGCTTAGACAGCTTTTAAAAAAGTTGTCAAGATGGATCTCTTCCGGCAGGCCTTTCCTGAATAAAAGCGCCCAGCCACAGAATGACTGCCCCGCACATCGTGTATTAGCCCACCACTCTGTCCTCATTATATTTTTTATTGTGTTCTTAATAGATATTTTAATCTCCAATTTTAATTGTAACATGTTTAATCCTGTTTTAAGGGGGGAATTTGGGATATAATGTTGTGAATGTGGATATTTTAATGTGTTGTGAGCTGCTTTGATTGTCTCATCACAGAAAAGTGGGATAAAAATAAAAGTTTTATTATTTATTTATTACTATTACCATAATCAACATGTCATCTGCATGGTGGTATAAATGGTATCATGTTTTCTTCCAGTGATGAAAGATGCAATTTAAAGCAGGGGAAAGCAAAACCACAGTAACAGAAGTGTTTGAAAACATATGGATCACAACAAAATGCAGGCCCCTTGTGCATCTGTTGTACTCACCTGTAAAGTCCCAAATCGTTCACCTGCAGGTCAGTTAAGAGTGGACAGTACAAAAGAGCAGAACAAAAGGACTCAGATGTATTGCTCAGTCTTTATGAACCCAACTTGAATGAACCACAGATGTTCAAATGCCTGAGGTATATTGAGAGGCTGACCTTTCAGCTCAGGGTTACAGGATGAAGGCTTGGGTTTAGTGGATGTGACAATCAGGAAGGTATGGGTGGGGATGTGCGTGAGACTCCCAGGTTAGAGAAAGTGCATACATCTGCCTTGTTTTTATCATTCAGTAGAGATTAAAATCCATTGCTAAAGCTGTGGGTTTCCAATCCTAAAAACCAACCCAAAAAACCAACATGATGACCAGCTTTACTACCTTGGTATGACAAGCGGAGACGGGGAACCCATTGCTTCCATGAAATACTGTTTTCAACCATCAGTAAAACAAACCAAGTGACAAGGGCAATGTTGGTGGTGAAGCAGCAGCACATGGAAAAAGTCAAGCGGATCATCACTCTCTCTTGCCAAAAGCACCAGTGTCCAAAAACTCTGAATTCACAGATGCATTTTCTTCCCAGAGAAAGTCACCTGCCACCTAAAACAGAAATGGAGAATAATCTTTAAGAGGTCTAGTAACAGTCAACCAGTCATGCATTGTTCCTTTTCTCTTGTATCCGTCCCATGATTTCTGAACTAGAATTATATTGGCAGAGCTGACATCACATACAGGAAATGGAATACAGAGGAAGTAGAGGTTAAAAGTAAACTATGTACTATCCAAAATCCTTTTGAGCATGGGCCCTTTGAGCAAGAATCCTTTGAGAAGGGTTTTTCTGTTGAATATGATTCCTATATATTTCCGTTTCCTTCTTTGGAATCCTCTTCCCTCCATGAGCTCTGGTTCAGCCCTGGAAAGAGGCTAACCTAGACACATAGAATTTTCTGCTGGAAAGTAGGTGGTTATATAATGATTTGCCTGTTTTTGCCTGTATGGTGACTAGATTCTATGCATATTTATTTGGAAATAAGAGTCTACCCTTGGGGTTGGGAATCATGTGGCCCTCCATATGTTGCTGAACTGAAAATGTGAGCAGTCTGAACCCCCACAGCCAACGGTGAAAGATGCTAGGAGTTGCAGTTCAACAATGTCTGGAGGACTGCCTGATTCCCACTGCTGGTCTAATGTGATTGTGTCACAACCCATCCATTAGAACATGACTGCTGTTGCAAATCATGGGAGCTGATGGTGGTTTAAAGCAAAAAAGTGGGAGATAAAAGTTGACAGGGAAAGGTCTGAGCCCTCCCCTCCATTGCACCTTTTTATTTTATTTATTAGACTTATATATCACATTTCTCCCAAAATGGGATTTTTGTTTTGCAGTCTGCCTGCAGCTGCAGTCCTTCAAGCAGGGCTTGATTCTGATCATGGAGCCCATCCAGGAGAAGGGCTGCTGGGGGAAGGAACTCATTTTACACATTCTACAAGTGGGATTTTCCCCTCCTGATTTATACCTCTTTCCTGGTCGCCTGTGTTTGAAAATATGTCTATTCTCATCACATAATGGCTGAGAACCTGATTGGCACAGCATAACATAATAGTTCCACCTGAGGAACTATGCTACACCTGGCCATTCAACACCCCCTGGACTTAACAATGGGCTGCTGCAACCTACCATAGCCATCCTGGGGCTAGTGGAAAGAGGTGGGGAGATTGGAGAATAATCTGATCATGTCTCCATAGCCAGGCACAGGATGATTACATCATCCACTGAGAATCACAGATGTCTTTCATAGGTCTCAGTGGGTGACGTGATCATTCTGTATCTAACTACAGGGACAAAGCCAGATGTTTCTCCAGCCCCCTCACTCTTCACCAGCTACAAAATGGCTGTGCAGAGAATGCAATGGCTCAACAGTAAATCTGGGGGAGAGGTTTGGTCACGGAAGAGGGTGGCATACATTACTGACCTCCACAGTGACAAAAAAAGACATATGTATAAGGTAGACTTGATGCCTGCATATGTCACAAACAGGATGCCAGTGATTGTTAGATTCTGAATGCAATGAGCCTCCATGTCAGTGGGATGGTGGATCCATTCTGGGTTTAGACCTAACTTAAAGAAAGCTATCCAAGGTGCTGAATCCTTTTCCCCTGATAGGTTCAGCTCTTTCGATAGTGCCTTTACAGTGCAAATGGATTCATCAATGGAACTGCTTAAAAGAAAGCATGCACAAGACTGCAGACACACGGTTCTGTTTCTATAAATTAAAATGGCCAGTGGAGTCAGAAAGAAAGAGGTTCGCTTTAAAATGTTTGCTGCATTGGGTGGAGATGGCTCCAGATTTTTGTGTTTGGCCTCTGCAAGAAAAGAAAATCAGACATAAACAAGGAGGACAAAAGGGACAGAGGAAACAGGAAGAACAGGTGCAAACATGGTGTTTCCATACCTTGTGCACCACTGAACGATGTTATGATCTGTGCATCATTTAATATAAACACTTCATCTGAAAGGAGCCCAAGTTGTTACAATAACAGGGGAGATACTCAGTGAAGCGTGCCAAACAATATTTTGTTTTCCTTTCCCAATGGCTCTTGAGGGCAGGGTGTGGGAGATTAATTTTCCTCTCTGGGTGACATCAAGTTTGGAAAGTTTTCAAATGCTCAAACTATATTTATACTTGGAGTGTTTTAAAAATTATTCTTAAAAATCAGCCATTAATTGAGAAACAGAAAACTTAGTACTCTGCAGTTAAAAAGACATAACTTTAAAAACAACAACATGGGAGCTATGGTAATTTTTTTTTAAAAAAAAGCCTGCTTTTATTTATTTCTTGAACAACTTTAAAAAATACTTTTGAAATAGTTTTGCCTTTTAGCACTGAAACCTATTGAAATCCAGAAATTTAGGTTACAACTTTGAAAGTGTAATACACAAACAGTTGGTGTATTATTATTCTATTTATTTTTATCCCACCTTCCTCCTGGTACAGGGACTCAAGGCGGCTAAACAAACAACTATATTTAATTAGTTTTAAGACATTTAATCACATACACTCTATTCAGTTTTAGCATTATAACACCAATGTGTAATACTATGAAAACACTGCAGTTTTGTGTTGCTGCTCTGCTCTCGGATGGCATCATCACCTATCCTATCATCTGTAAGAATCACACAACAGTTTTCAAAGGTTACTCAGTCCATGGCAAGGTTTGGGCAGCACTACACAGGATGACTGCTGTGAGAAAGAGAGTCGCCTTCAGTGTTACAAATACATGAAGGATGAGAAACAAAATAATCACAGGGCTTTACAGTGTAAAATTTCCTACTGCTGCTGCTGTTGTTGTATGCCTTCAAGTTGTTTTTGAATTAAGGCAACCATAAAAAACCCTATCATAAGGTTTTCCTGGCATGATTTGTTGAGAGAGAATATGCCATTGCCTTCCTTTGAGGCTAAAAAGAGTGTGATTTGCCCAAGGTCACCCACTGGGTTTCTATGGCTGAGTGGGGATTCAAACCCTGGTCTCCCAGAGACCTAGTCCAACATTCAAACCATTATACTATGCTGGCTTTCAGAGTAAAGTTTACACACATGTATATATAAATAAAATAATAAATAATACTTTTATTTGTATCCCACCTTTTTATTATAATAGCAATCAAAGTGGCTTACAGTTTAAAACAAAACCAATACAATACATAATAAACACTACATAATAATATATCTTACCCCCCCTTAAAAAGGAATTAAACATGTCACAATTTAAAATATAGTCTATTAAAATCTATTAATAACAACAAATGGTCTGTTGGGAGGAGAGGCAGCATAATAGATAATAAGTGGGGGATTTATTTATAGCTGAGTGATTTTATTCAGGAAAGACCTGCCAGAAGAGATCTGTCTTGATAGCTTTTTTTTGAAGCTATCTAAGTTACCAAATGGAACTCCTGCACCTTTTTTGCGCACTAAATTTGGCTGCCCATCAGTTAAAACAAGAATAGATTTTACACAGATAAGATATTTTAAACATATTGCTACCCTACCAATTAATCGTCACCCAGCATTGTGTTACTTGGAAATGTGAGATAACCAGTTCTGGAAATCAAGTTTTCAAATTCTTTTACAAAAATATAACTTTTCTGAGTTGAACACTGTTATTGGTATGGCTAAGAGGCAATTAAGGGAATTCCTTTTTTGGACTGAGTCAAGATAAGATCTGCAGTCAATTAGGACCTTTTGGTTCTACTTTTTGAACACTGAACATTTTAGAGCCAGATATTTGACTCAACTCAAGTTGCCTACTTTAAGAATTGCCTTCACTGAGCTACGACTTCAATTAATGCCTACTGCGGTTCTAGATGGACGCTACAACAAAGTGCCTTTTGAGAACAGAGTATGCATCTGCAGTCAGCCTCAGGTGGAGGATATTGTTCATTACTTGTTAATTTGTCCATTGTACAGCGACCCTAGAAAGACATTTTTAACACCCTTGCTGACAAACAAAAGTGGGAGCTCTATTGTTGATTCGGTCCAATTCCTTTTGAGTGACACCAATGACTATGTAACACATAGAGTGGCTCTTTTTGCCATGGCTGCAAAAAAGATTAGAAAGAGAGAGTTAAATAAAATTACCATAAATTGCCAGGGAGACCCCAAGTATTAATTAGATTTTATGATTATATCATATACAGTGGTACCTCGGGATACGAAATACCCAGGTTACGAAATTTTCGGGATACGAAAAAATCCCATAGGGAATCATTGTTCCGGGTTACGAATGTTTTTTCGGGTTACGAAAAAACTTTTGGTGCTTTTTTCGGCTTTTTCGCACGGAATCGCGGCTTTTCCCCATTAGCGCCTATGGCAATTCGGCTTACGAAGGCTTTTCGGGTTACGAAAGCGGCCGCGGAACGAATTAATTTCGTAACCCGAGGAAGCACTGTATGTTTACTAATATGCAGGAAAGGTATCTCTTTTTCCTTTTGTCCTTTTTAACAGTTAACTATTTTTAACTGCACATTAAATGTTGGGACATTTTTTGTCCTTTGTATTCTGTGCCTTTTGTTTTAAATGTTAAATGTTTTATGCTTTTTGATAAGCTCATTTTGTCATGGCCTTCGACTAGTACAATAAATGTTAACTTTAATAGAATTTTTTTTTTTGATGGATCTCATCTGGCAGGCCATTCTAAAGTCAGGAGCAGTTGCAGAAAAGGTCCTCTGGGAGGCTGCAGTTAACCTAGTCTTTAGAGGCTGCAATAAATTCCTCCCAGAGGACCTGAGTGTGTGGGGTGGATTGCATGGAAGTACTTTGAAATGTGTCTATGAAATCTTCATGAATGTTTTCTGTTGTTCTTCAGAATTTATGGGGCTAAACTTATCGGCCAAAAGAGCTAGCACTAGAGTGGAGTGGGGGTATGGCGGCCACACAACGCATGCCCCAACTCCATCCCCAAGCTGCCATCACACTGCCTGCCTGGCAAGCGGCATCATGGCACTCCTTTGGCACCAGAAAGTGCTGCCATGGTGGCAAAGGTGTCCTTTTCCCATCTCCAAATGGAACAGCCTTTTGCTGCTTCTTTTGGGGCCAGAAAAACGCTGGATCAGGGCCAGTCTGTTTTGCCGCTATGTTAACCTCCTAAGGAGCCATACTGTGCGAAGGCATGCTTTTTAAGAAACATCTGAAAGAGCCCACTCAAAGGTGTGAATAAAAAGTTGTAACTGGTGCTAGGCATTGCCAAAAAATAGCACAGAACAACAGAAATCATTTTTCATTATCTAAAACAAAACAAAAACAAAAACGAAGAACCACAGTAATAAATACCACAGCCTCACGACACATTGAGAGGAACCCCTAGCAGATATCACTGGTTATCTTTCAGACCTTACTGTCAGGCTGCAAAGCCAAAGGCAGATGCTTCCCTCACTTTATTAAAACATAAACTGTTTGAAACAAAGGTAATGCTCTGCCAAACCCAGAGCAACGCTGCACATTTCCCAACCCTTCATGAATGGAAACCTGAATCAGATGCAGGGTACATAATGTTGCATGCAAAGTCAAGAAATTCAGTAAATGGTTAATTCAAGCTTTTTGCTGTACCTTTCAATTCAAAATGAATTCCTGGCACTGCAAAATCTAGTAAACTGAAAACAAAACATTATAACACTGCCTATTCTGGGTTTTTACAAGCTTTATATAGTGGCTGAAGAATTTTTCCAGCTTATGTTTACCAACAGAAATTTAGTTTAAATGTGTTTAACTTTTATACTAAGAGTTTTTAAATTGTATTGTGCTTTTAAAATGGTGTACACTGCCTTGGATTCCATGCTGGGAGAAAGATGAGATATAAATTAAATAAGAATTAGATAATAAATAAGAATTTCCAGCAGTCAATAGATGTAAAATTAGAATAGCATCTCTTTTTGGAACTGCCAGATCTTTGGAGCTGCTCTCAAAACAAGATTACTATGGTATCTGGAAAGCCAAGGGTGAGTGGCAGTATCATCAATACAAGTGGATAGATCACTGCCATCAAGCATGAGAAAACAGCACACTGGAGACTATTGACAGTTGGAAGGGGAGAGCAGGGCCAGACTTTCCTATGCTACCTACTTAAAATAGTTAAGACTCACATTTTCACTCCTTGACCCTGCCTATCGCTGGAATGCTGTCCTTGAGATGTTTCACTCATTGGAATTTAGCTCTTGGGTTGAGAAAGGTTGCCCAGCCCTGGTGTAAGGGATGTAGTAATGTGGCTTCTGTATTCTTGAGCAAAAACTATTCCTTTAAAATGAAATAAAACAAATTCTTAGCATGGGGAGGGCAACAACTTGGTTTCTTACCATTGTGCTTTATTTTGAGGGAGACTGCTGCTAGTTCATGTCTATAACATTGAATGTTTCTTGCCTTGGTGGGTACTAGTAATCTTGTAAAGCCTTTCCAGAGGGTGCCATAGAAACTCTCCATATGATTGGGAGGATCCATCTGGCAAGCCAAGATCTGTCAGTTGAAGCACAGAGAGATCCTGCCATAAGAGTATGAACAAGTGAACAGTGGCACCACTAAAGAGGTGTGAGGACTGCACCAGGTGACACTTCAGAGGCAGGGTTGAGCCCTCCTCTCCCTTCGGTGCAAGAAGGGCAAATGTGCGCCCTTCCTAGCTGCTCCATCACTAGCTTTCTGGGGAAGAAGCCTGATGGCAAAGCATCAGGAGGAGCAAAGGAAGCGCATCCCGGGTGACACCCTTCACACTGGGTGACATCCTAGCTAGTGACATCATTGTATGTAAGGAGTCTGTTGCAAGGCTTCTTTGTAGGAACATCTTCCAAAAGACAGCCAGGGCCAGGCTTCTTACAGTTTGTGTGGCATCCAGATCCTGCTCCCATTTTGGGAATTCTAGTCCATCAAGTGAATTTTTCCAGGTTCTGAAATCTTCTGAAGCACATCTTGCGTTAAAATAATAATAATAATTCAAATTTAATTGCTTTTCCCCTCATAGCAGCTCATCTAGAAATAGCTAGATGTTGGAAATCAGGTGAGCTAACAATAGCAATTGGTGGAAAAGAGTGTGGGAGTTTTGGCTAATGGAGAAACTCTCATATACAATAAGAAACTGTAATAGATACAAGAGAAAAGACACATTCTATGATGACTGGTCAAAATTTAGAAATAGCAATAGCAAAGTATATTTCTATACTGCATATTGATGTAAGCATTTTACAAAGTGTAAGCTAATTGCCCCCAATAATCTGGGTACTCATTTTAGCGACCTACAGAAGGATACCAGGCTGAGTCGACCCAGGAGCCCTGCCTGGGATCGAATTCACAACCTTGTGGTTTGTGAGTGAGTGGCTGCAGTACAGGCATTTAATCACTGTGCCACAAGGGCAATTTATTCAATATATTAACAATCATTCACCGCGATTGCAACCTCCAGCTGCTCAAGTGGACCTATGGAAAGATACATTGTGTCTTGGTTCCCCTTCCAACAATGACACTTCAACATTTATTTAGTATATTCTCTAGTGCTCATTTGGCAAAACTATGCCTCATATCACTGTTAATTGTTCTTTGTTGAAGTGTCTTCTATGTATGGCTGATGTCATGTTAATCTACCACATGGTCTCTTCCCCCCCCCCCTCATTACAAAAATTGAATAAAAATTAATCAAAAATAATATTTCACTTTTCCCTTAAGCCCAATGATATATTTATTGAAATGCCAATCTGTTGTTTTTTTCAGTCCCAATATTACTAGTATTTCAATACTTATGTATGTTATTTTTCATTTGACAGCCCATTGTAGACCATTAATCTACTCATCACTGTTGTTGTGTGCCTCCAAGTCATTTGTGTGTTTTTTTACTTATGGTGACCCTAAGGTGAACCTGTCATAGGGTTCACTTGGCAAGTTTCTTCAGAGGGGGTTTGCCATTGCCATCTTCTGAGGCTGAGAGAGTGTGACTTTCCCAAGATGACTCAGTGCTTGAGTGGGGAATTAACACTGATGCCCAGAATGGTAGTCCAACACTCAGACCACTATCTCATGTTTTACTTCATTTTATTCCCTGCCCTGTGAGCATGGCATTATTCAAAAGTGATTTTAACTTACTTTTCAAGAAGTTATTATCTAGCGCCAATCAATTTGAACTGGATTGTTTGGTTCAACTACTACAGAATAAATGTGATTAAGTGAAAACTTTTAAGCTTCTAAAACAATCAAGATGCTTTTGTAATTTACCATCCACTGTGTTCTCGTTGCTCCAGGGGATTCTGGCATTTGTTCTGCATATCTTTTTACTTCTTGAGTATTTCCTAAGTGCTTTGCAAGCCTGTGTACTCCTGTTACAATTTGATGCAGAGCAGGGAAGAGCACAATGAGCTAACACTTGAGGTTCAACACTGGAGGCAGTGATTTCAAGATGCAGCTCCAGAAAGTAGGCAGTAGAGATGGTAATGAACAGTATACCTCTATATACATATATGTACAAGATATACAAACATACACGTACAAAACCAGGCCCAGTTAGAAGACATATTGTTTTATCCAATGATTAGACTATCTTAGGTAGAGTCATGAATAGGGTTGCCATAGCGCCGGACCTCAAAACCGGGGAAAAAAAATGTAGGACAAAATTTTCAAATGTAGGAAACACAAAATGTGTCCTACATTTGAAAATTCTGTCCTACATTTTCCCTGGCGATCGCGGCAGGAGCGAAGGCCAAGCGGCGAGGGAAAGCCTCCACTTAAGGAGGCTTTCCTCCCCGCCTGCCCCAGGCCTCACCGCGATCGGAGGCCAGGATCGGGGCCTCCCTCATTCCTGCCCGGCTGGGACAGGAAGGAGGGGAGGCGCCGCGGCGATCGCGGGGGCCTCCCCTCGTTCCTGGCCCCCGCGGGGACCAGGAAGGAGGGGAGGACGCCGGCGATCGCGGGGGCCTCCCCTCGTTCCTGGCCCCGCTGGGACCAGGAAGGAGGGGAGGACGCTGGCGGCGATGGCCGCAGCCTCCCCTCGTTCCTGGCCCCGGCTGGGACCAGGAAGGAGGGAGGACGCCGGCGGCGATGGCCGCAGCCTCCCCTCGTTCCTGGCCCCGGCTGGGACCAGGAAGGAGGGGAGGACGCCGGCGGCGATGGCCGCAGCCTCCCCTCGTTCCTGGCCCCCGGCTGGGACCAGGAAGGAGGGGGGGACGCCGGCGGCGATGGCCGCAATCTCCCCTCGTTCCTGGCCCCAGCTGGGAACCAGGAAGGAGGGGAGGACGCCGGCGGCGATGGCCGCAGCCTCCCCTCGTCCTGGCCCCGGCTGGGACCAGGAAGGAGGGGAGGACGCCGGCGGCGATGGCCGCAATCTCCCCCGTTCCTGTCCCCGGCTGGGACCAGGAAGGAGGGGAGGACGCCGGCGATGGCCGCAGCCTCCCCTGTTCCTGGCCCCGGCTGGGACCAGGAAGGAGGGGAGGATGCGGCGGCGATGGCCGCGGCCTGTCCTCCTTCTTGGCCCCGGCGGGACCAGGAAGGAGGGAGGAGGCCTGCAGCGATCGCCGCAGCCTCCCTCGTTCCTGGCCCCAGTGGAGCCAGGAAGGAGGGAGGGAGGCTGCAGGGAGGCGGAGAGGTTGGCGCGGCTGCGCCCAAGAGGCGCCGCCTCCCTGCAGCCTCCTCCGCACCAGGCCTCGCTGCCTTCCTTTTCCTCCGCGCGGCCATGCGCAGGGGGAGGAGGAGGCAGCGAGGCCCCAGGGTTGCCCAGCAACCCCGCTGCAACCAGGCTTTTCCCGGTTTTTGGCTGCACCCGTGCCGTGACCGGGCAAGGTGCAGCCAAAACCGGGAAAAACCCGGTTGCAACCGGGTTATGGCAACCCTAGTCATGAAACTTTCTGGTGTCTTCTCCAAATTTAAAATGTTAAACAGTATTATATTGGTGTCATTCCACAATGCCAGGACTGTGATGATGAATAAACTAAAAGCTCAGATTTTTAGATTATGACATCTAAGATTTTCACTTGTAGAAGGGATGAAATTTAGAAGGAGCAAGTCGGTCACTGAAAGTTAAGCAGATCCATGGACTAATAAATGCCAGGCAGACCTTGGGAAAGTCACACTCTCTCAGCCTCAGGGAAAGACAATGGCGAACCTCCTCTGAACAAATCTTACCAAGAAAACCCCATGATAGGGTTGCCTTAGGGTTGCCATAAGTTGGAAATGGCTTGAAGGCACACAGCAGCTACAAATTGCTGATGCCTGTCCTCTCAAATAACAGGATTTTACTCTTCCATTTTTATCAGGAAAGGGTTTTATTTCTATGAATTCATCCTACTTTTTCTAGAAGTTAATCTACTGATTCTCAGCTTTCTTTTGGCCCCATGTTGAGAAGGAATAGTGGCTATTGAGCAACGGAATATGTTATCTTTGCCAATTGTGTTAAACATATTTCTTCCAAGAGAACAGCAGCTGTTACACGCTGTTCATTCATTCATTCATTCATTCATTCATTCAGGGGATTTCTGTTCTGCCATAGAGAACCACAGACCTCTTATCACTTCCCTTGGAGTGCTTGAAATGAGGGCTAAGTCTGTTACTAATCTGATTCCAAACTACTGTTGGCCAGTAACAGCCCCTGTAATAGGAGTGTACACATTTGATGGTTCTGTTTATTTGTATGGCCTAATAAAGATAATGTGAATTTTTTGGCCAACACTGCTGCTGCTGTGTTCTTTGTAACAGTAGGGGAACATTAAGCAGTAGTAAATTGCTTAATGGTGTAGGGTTGGCATAATCCGGTGCAGTAACTCATGGTGTCACCCCCTCTCCGTTGACCTCTTCTCATATCACACCATAAAGAATCCTTAATAATGTTTTTTGTACTGAAGTTCCTTGTAAATTGTAATTCCCGTATATCAATGAATGTAATAGTAATAGTTATGGCAAAATTTAAATTATACCTTTAAATTATAACATCACTTGCACAGCCTAAATGTATTTACATGCACATAGTTTCATGTGGTTAAAGTGAACATTTTTTAAAATGTGAAGTTTTTACATAAAAAATACATAAAATTTAGCACCCTCCTAGTCATGCCTCTGAGTTAAGACTATCGTATTTTGGACATATAATGAAATAACATGACACCCTAACATAAACATGGAGATAAACACAAACAATGTGAACAGTGAAAAGAGAAAGGATTAGATATGATTAAAGACCTATTTGTTATGAGTAAATCCTTATCATAAGAACAAATTTTGGCAAAGCTTTCTGACACAGAAGAAGGATGGTTACAAAGAATACAAATTCAGCCCTTTACTGATTAGGCTGTATATGTAAACATTTGGGAGCCACAAGGGCATTGCCTAGGATTCAATCAGCATGTACTTCTCCTTCCATTGTTAATGGGCTAGTATCTAATTTATATAAAGATATAATTGAAGAAACATATGGAAGAGGGGAAGGGTCAAGAATTTTATGGGAAACTGACTTTACATTTCTATTTCAGAAGCACAGTGGAATAAAATACCATGCTCCTTTACAAATAAGTATCAGCTTCCTCTAGGGAAATGTCACTTGAAGACAATTCATAGGTAGCAAGTATCGCTGGTTAAACTTCTTACAATAAGTAGTAATATTTCACAGTAATATTTCACACTGGAGCTGTTGAAACAATAGTCCATATCTGGCTGCAGTACTCAAACATGGTTTATTTTTGGAATAAGATAATTGATTTTCTGAAGAAAATAATTCATCACAAATTATATCCCAGAGAGGATGTATTATTAACTATTTTTGTGATGATGACTGTAATAAAGGTTTGATGATGAACTATTTTTGAAGGTGGTAATAATACAAATGCACTGCATGAAGACTTTATTGCTATATTTTGAGATGGTTAAAAATTACAAGAACATGGAAAAACCTGGAATATATTTCATTTCAGTGTTGGCTAGATCATGTTTGGGGAACTGACCTTTCAGAAAAACTGGCCTGTATATTAAAAATGCCAATGGGGAACTTTAAAAAGACACATTTGCTACAATTTGGACACCTTTCACTGCTTTATTAACTGAACAAGATTTACGGGGTGGGCCACCATCATACCAGTTATTATTTGGGACTCATCGTTTTAGGTAGGTATTTTGTGTACAGTAATTATGTTTACAGCTGATTATGGAATTAATGTTTGTATTACTTGCTTGACTGTGTTGTGGTTTGCCCTTTAATCTGCTTTTTTTTTTTTGCTTTAAAAAAAACAGCTTTTCACCAAGTAATTACTTTGAGATGATATTTTTACTATACAGTGACATACCAGTAAACAACAGAAGTAAGTAACAACATCACTGCAACCAGAACAAACTACTGTGGCTCTAAGATAGGAGAATATTGTTTCTACATATAGCAGTTTTGTAATGCAATAGAATTATTCCCCCCAAATATTGGAGATTTGCGTGCAAGTGAACTGGAAAAGAAGGTGCAACAGTAGGATGGACTGGATTGTTGTCCCTTCACTTCCGCCTCATTCTCTTTCTAACTTGGACCTTTCACCTCATATCTATTAAGAAAGCAGTTTTCCTGACATCAAGGTTTGTTTCAGGAGCTAGTTCTTAACTACTGTATTTATTTCCACTTGCAGCCCACTGTTATTGGTGAGTGCCTTCTCCAGGTTGTGAGGACTGAGTATACACAAAGGCATGCCTTTTATTCTGCCCTATAAATCGGAAAGACAATTTCTGAATGTTATATAACCACAATGAAGTCTTGGAAAGGCTCTAGCTAAGAATTAGACAAAAAGTGGCATTCTGTTACTCTTTCTGCCGGATTTGTCCTACAGTAGGCTATAACAACCAAAAGAAGAGCTGCATCAAGGTCATAGGCACAGAGTTACAAATTGTTAAAAGATGAGATTACTTGCCTGAAAAATGCTGGCAATGATGATTCTGTCCAATAATAGAAAAAGATTCATCGGTGGTTCACAGAAGTCTTGTTGGAGGATTGTTGGAACAAGGACAGCACAATGTAAGTGACTAATATGGTTTCATACCCAGATCAGATGAATTTCCAAATTGACACAGTTAGCTTAGCAGGTCCATTTGCCAATAACTTGCTTGCACACTTCACTGGAAAGGCAGTGGGGCATCTGTGCTTTTCATGTCAGTGTTGACCCAGTTTATAATGGCACTGAGAATCTTAATGTATTAGTATGAGCACTGGTAATCCCAAAGGGAAAGTACAAAAGATATGTGTGTCTACAGATTGAATAACATATCAAAAACAGCACAATCTTCAAAAGGTCTACATTCCTCAGTGCTCTTTACATAGGGATTTCTTTATGTGGGATGAAACTGACACTTATCACCTGTCTAACACATGGCTTGACATTTAGCTCAACAATTCAAATTCCTGGTGACACTTGATGTTGCCAGCTGAGAAAGCTTCTTGCCGTTTCCTTTGTCAGACACCACAAATCACATTCCTGTAAACTGGTGGATATTACTTACAGTAAACTGGGTACAAGACTGTGGTGGTGGTGTGCCTTCAAGGCACTTGTTAATATGATAGGGCAATATAAAGTTCAACCAGTGTCAGCTCTGTTGGGAGTTCAAGGTGTGTTATTTCTAACCACCTGATATTGTCTGTAACATGTGCCTTTTATGAGAGTAGAGACGATCATCCCTGGCCTTCTAAAGCTGAAGATGGTATCATATAGGCAGTATTCTCCATGATACAGAATCATAGAAGAACAGAGCTGGAAGGGATTGCAAGAGCCACCTAGTCCAGCCACATTGTGCAGAAATGCATAACGAAAGTGTTTCTGAAAAACGGTCAGTCTACCTCTGTTTAAAGACCTGCAAAGAAGGGGGGTTCACCAACCTCCAAGGCAGCCTATTTCATTCCTAAGATGGATGGTATAAACAAGGATGGTTGTTCATTTCTTGCCAATTGTGGTTAAACAGAGTTTACAGGTTTTCAAAAAACAACAAATGTCTGCATTACAGGGAGAATGAAGGGATAAATGTGCATACTGAATACAAAGGGTTTCAAATTATCATAAGCAGCATATGTTTTTATTTTCAAAAGGTGATTTTAATTGTGACATGCAATGACAAGAAAAGAGTTTACAAGAAGAGAACTAAATATGGATGTTAGAATAGGCTGGAAGGGAGGTGGCAAAATGTTGGAGACCAAAAGGTTTATGAAGGGCAGGATTGGAATGATATGAAGTTTGCAGGTTAGGCCCAAGGAACTTTGTGTGTGGCCTTATGTATACAACTGGTGTCTAATGCAGACAAGCATTTTCTGCCTGTCAGTGTCATGAGAGAATGCCTTGAAAGGGCAGGCTAGAAAGAGAGCATATGATTTGAATATAGAAGATTTTCACCTCAAGGTCATCTGCTCAAATCTGGAGCAGGTCAACACATGCAAGGAGTCACTGTGGCTGCTGGCTGTTCAATGGTTTCACAGAAAGAAGTGGGTGGTCTCTGCCACATTCCTAAGCGAGCCATTGTCACCATCAATCTTGCTCCACACTGCCCACATTAGCAAGCTAAGCAGAGGAGGCCTGAAGATGACATCAGTTCCAGAATTGTCTGTCTGGGAGGGTATGCTAATAGGGGGAAAGGAGCAGGTGGAATGAGGGGAGGCAAGCCCTATTGTCCTCCACCTGTTTCAGGAATTCTATAGCTGACTTTGTGAGCCCTCAGCTAAGAGTGCCACTGTCCAACACGATTTTCAAACTGGAAAGCTTATGAAGCAGAAACAAAAATAAAGTCACGTTTAAGGAGCATGTGCCTATCGATTGGGAGCCTCTAATCTCCATCCTTTCAGGCTGTAGAAGATGACCAGTGCGTTTTGGAGCCCAGTGAAAGCGCTCAGCCTGTAGTTTGTTTTGAAATCCCACTTCTGAACTCTCTCTCATTAAGTCAGCCTCCCTCCCTGATTCGAAACATGAAAGCTCTACAGTGTTTTCCTTCCATCAAAAAGCTTTCTCCCTCCTTCCAACGTATTCTCTCCTACATCCTGCTGTAATTGGAAGAGCAGAGGGCTGATGTAGGAGGCTTGGTCAGGGTCTGGGTATTTTAATAAGCCCTGGGGGGGAGACAATGCGGGTGATCCTTCCCTGTTGTCTGCTTCTTGTCAATTTTTTCCCCAGCTGAAATATCTCTAAAATAATGGCCTGGGTTTGGAGGTGGTCTTTTTGAGCATTGGGTTCTCAGAAGCTGGGCTCATTTCTTTGGCACACATTATCCTTGTCTGACCTTTGCCATTCCTGGAATGTGTTCTTCCTCAGAGCCCTTCTCTGTCATCTCTGAAAGACTGCAGGAACAGTGGGCAATGTCTCATGTCAGTTGCTTTGGGCTTTTTTGAACAATGTCAGACTTGATTCCTAGAAGTCTGGGGATGGGCCTGAGAGAAGTTGGGTAAGGTGAGCTCCTCTGGTGCTCTGCTTTTCAAATCAGAGAGCAAGTCTAACCAGGGGCCCTTTCACACCACAGAATTATAGCACTATGATTCCACTTTAACAGCCATAGCAACTTCCTATGGAATCTTGGGTTTTTAGTCTGGTGAGGCACTAGAATGCTCAGCCTGAGAATTCTAAACTTCCTTCTCTAAATGCCAAATCCCAGGATGTTGTGCGAAGTTGCCATGATACTGGCATTTGTGTAGTGTGAAAGGCCCCTTGAAGTATTTACGCGAGTCCAGCCATTGTACCTAACTACTCTAACTTGAAGCTGCTTAACAGACTACTTACTCTGCCGGTGTGTTGTGTTATTATGGATCTCTCTCTTGAGTTTGGTAGTGTCCCAAGAACTAAAACACCAAGGGCATAGAGTCAGTGCTCATGGCAGTGCTGGCAGTGCCCATGGCAGTGATGCAGTGATCCCATTCCGGGTTTTAGACTCTAGACGTAAAGGTAATATTCAAGGTGCTGGGCATGGGATTGCTAATTTCAGCCTCCCTTTGTCGTTTCTCCATCTCTACCTTGAAGGTTGCTGATTATGTCTTTCTAGGACGGATGTGAGTCATGTGACTGGCTCCTTGGGATAGCTTGACTTTATAAAATAGTTTGGTCTTGCAAATACAGGAACATGGAACACACATAGATTGCACTGGGGCCCTCTCGGTAATCCCCTCCAGGGGCCGTATTTAGAGGAAGACGCAGCTCAAAGAATCCAGGAGCCAAGATTTGCCATAAATCATTCTTCTTCCTGTAAAGTCTCCAAGAAGATGTCATCAGAAACATGGATGAGAAAGAGGCCGGTGTTTGGGGAAAGAAAGATGATGATGAGAGAGTTCTGGTTTGGACAGAAACTTGAACTGAAAGAGAAAAATAGCCTCCTGGAGGAATAAGGGAGGCAAAACATATTGAAATGAACAATACACATTTTTAGGGTTGTCTGAAGGTTAATGGATTTTAGTGCAGCACTCCAAATACTCTTTGTTTAATATCACTTTCTGGTGTGTGGCCAGAACCTACAGGTGAAGTGCTCTCAACAAGATCAGAGCCATCATGCAGCAAATGTTTAAGTGGTCACCCTGTAGCAAGCGGGTGAATGATTCCACCCAAAGAGTTTTGAGCTTGAACTCTTGAATTTCACCACTCAGCCACTCTTATGTGTAAGTGGAAGCAAAATAGAGTTTTCTACTGTAGTTAATATATCACTATCTTAACCAGTAGTAGCCACGCTCACAAGCAAGATAATTCTACACCAATTGCTCAGAACGTAGACTTATACAAGAATGGATACTGGAATATTAATGGAAATTAAAAACTGACCATTTGTTCATTTTGCTCTTGTTTCTTCTTTTTAATAATAATTTGGAATACTAATGAAAAGATATGACTCAGAAAAGACAGTAACATTTGGGCCTGAACAGACAGGCCAAAAGAAAGCTGCTTCGGGACACTTTAGAAGTGTGGTCTTTAAATGACACATGCATCCTAAGAGGCCGGAAGCCACACCAAAGCCACGCTCCAGTCCTATATATATATGAGACATATATCTCACTTTTCTCCCAGGAGCTGTATTTAAAACATCTCACAACAAAATTAAAGGAAGTACAGGTAAAAACAGATGAAGACAAGTTCAAAAGAAAATTACCAGCAAATGTTTAAATGAATGGAGCTTTAAACATTAACAAGCCAGCCAGCCAACGCTTAAAAACATATTTTTTTCTGAATAAGGTGGGGGGTGACTTAGATTGGTACAGTATAACCACAGAAATTGCCAGCCCTGTATACAGAAAGTCTTAGCTTTATTATTTAAACCTACTGACTCAAAAAAAAAAAAAAAAAAAAAAAAAAAAAAAAAAAAAAAAAGGGGGGGGGGGGAAGGATCAGCAGAAACAGCAATAAAAATAGGCTTAGCTGGGAGTTTCCCATTATATCTGTAGACAAATGGATGGGAGAGTAATCCTAATCTTGGCTCCTTCTTTTATTAGAATGTCTTAGAAGAAAAATAAGGGAGGTGCAGAGCCCTTGAGAGAAGTAGGGAGGTGGACCAAGGCTTTTTATTTGCTTCACATATATTATGCTCTTCCTCCAAAGTAGCATGGTACCTTATTACAATTTTATGAGGTAGATTATGTGAACAAAATTTGGCTACCAGTCCTGAGGAATAGCAAAATAAGGACTCAGCAAATGCAAATGGGAAACCACTCAGAGTCAGGGGCTTTCCCAACAGATAATGATCACCAATTAGCAGACACTAATCCTCTTTTGCATTAGCCTCCCAGCCTGAGGCCTGCCATCAGCAACAGAACAATACACATGCAAATCACTCCTGCCTTCTTAGGCTCACACAGTATCGTTCACCTTCAGGTCAGTTCAAGAGTGGGGACAGTACAAAGAGCAGAACAAAAGGACTCAGCTGTACTTGCTCGTCTTTATGAAACCCAACTGAATGACCCACCGATTTCACCTGCCTGAGTTATTTGAGCGGCTGACCTTTCAGCTCAGGGTTTACAGGATGAAGGGCTGTGTTTAGGGATGTGACAATCAGGAAGGTATGGGTGGGGATGTGCCGTGAGCCTCCCAGGTTAGCGAAAAGTGCATACATCTGCCTTGTTTTATCATTCCAGTCGAGATATTCAAATCCACTGCTAAAAAAGCTGGTTTCCAATCCTAAAACCCAACCCAAAAAACCACATGATGACCAGCTTTAATACATGGTTGACAAGCGGAGACGGGGAAACCCATTGCTTCCATGAACTACTGTTTCAACCATCAGTAAACAAACCAAGTGACAAGGGCAATGTGGGGTGACGCAGCAGCACATGGAACAAGTCACGCGGATCATCACTCCTCTCTTGCCAAAAGCACCAGTGTCCAAAAACTCTGAATTCACAGATGCATTTTCTTCCCAGAGAAGTTCACCTGCCACCTCCAAACAGAACTGGGAGAATAATCTTTAAGATGTCTAGTAACAGTCAAACCACGTATGCATTGTTCCTTTTCTTTGTAATCCGTCCATGATTTCTGAATAGAATTATATGGCAGAGCTGACTCACTACAGGAAAGGAATACAGAGGAGTAAGGTTAAAAGTAAACTATTATTCCAATCTTTGGCTGGCCCTTTGAGCAAGAATCCTTGAGAAGGGTTTTCTGTTGAATATGATTCTATATATTTCGTTCCTCTTTGGATCTCTTCCCTCATGAGTCTGGTTCAGCCTGGAAGAGGCTAACTAGACACATTTTTTGCTGGAAGTGGTGTTTATAATGATTGCTGTTTTTGCTGTTGTGACTGATTCTTGCTTTTATTGGATAAGAGCTACCTTGGGGTGGGATATTGGCCCTCCATGTTGTGACGAAATGTGGCAGTTGACCCACACGCCAACGGTGAAGAGTAGGGTTGATCACCATGTCTGAGAGGACTGCCTGATTCCCATGTGGTCTAATGTGATTGTGTCACAACCCATCCATTAGAACATGACTGCTGTTGCAAATCATGGGAGCTGAGGTGGTTTAAAGCAAAAAAGTGGGAGATAAAAGTTGACAGGGAAAGGTGCGCCCTCCCTCCATTGCACCTTTTTATTTTATTTATTAGACTTAATATCACATTTCTCCAAATGGGATTTTTGTTTGCTCTGCCTGAGCT
Organism: Sceloporus undulatus; assembly: GCF_019175285.1. Classification (NCBI taxonomy): domain Eukaryota; kingdom Metazoa; phylum Chordata; class Lepidosauria; order Squamata; family Phrynosomatidae; genus Sceloporus; species Sceloporus undulatus. The sequence goes on along the minus strand of NC_056523.1, from coordinate 73,224,841 downwards.
GCAGTCCTTCAAGCAGGGCTTGATCTGATCATGGAGCCATCCAGGAGAAGGGCTGCTGGGGGAAGGAAATCCTTTTACACATTCTACAAGTGGGATTGTTCCCCTCCTGGATTATACCTCTTTCCTGGTCGCCTGTGTTTGAAATATGTCTCTTTCATCACATAATGCTGTAGAACCTATTGCCACACATAACATAATAGTTCCACCTGCAGGAACATGCTACACCTGGCCATCAACACCCCTGCGACTTAACAATGGGCTGCGCTGCAACTACTATCGCCCTCCTGGGGTCTAGTGGAAAGAGTGGGGAATTGGAGACTAATCTGATCATGTCTCCATAGCAGGCACAGGATGATTACATCATCCACTGGAATCAAGATGTTCTTTCATAGGTCTCAGTGGGGACTGATCATTCTGTATCTAAACTAAGGGACCAGCCAGGTTTCTCCAGCCCCTCACTCTTCACCAGCTCAAAATGGCTGTGCAGGATTCACTGGCTCAACAGTAAATCTGGTGGCGAGGTTGGTCACGGAGAGGGTGGCATAAATCCTGCCCTCAAGTGGACAAAAAAAGCATATGCTATAGGTAGACTGGCCTGCATATGTCACAAACAGGTGCAGTGATGTTAGATTCTGAATGCATGAGCCTCCATGTCAGTGGGATGGTGGATCCATTCTGGGTTTAGACCTAACTTAAGCAGCTATCCCAGGTGCTGAATCCTTTTCCCCTGATAGGTTCAGCTCTTTGATGTGCTTTACAGTGAAATGGATTCATCATGAAATGCTTAAAAGAAAAGCATGCACAGACTGCAGACACACCGGTTCTGTTTCTAAATTAAAATGGCCAGGGATCAGAAAGAGAGGTTCGCTTTAAAATGTTTGCTGCATTGGTGGAGATGGCTCAGATTTTTGTGTTTGGCTCTGCAAGAAAAGAAAATCAGACATAAACAAGGAGGACAAAAGGGACAGAGGCACGAAGAACCGGTGCCAAACATGGTGTTTCCATACTGTGCACCACTGAACGATGTTATATTGTGCATCATTTAATATAACACTTCATCGAAAGGAGCCCAAGTTGTTACAATAACAGTGAGATACTCAGTGAAGCGTGCCAAACAATATTTTGTTTTCCTTTCCCAATGGCTCTTGAGGGCAGGGTGTGGGAGATAATTTTCCTCTCTGGGTGACATCAAGTTTGGAAAGTTTCAAATGCTCAACTATATTTATACTGGAGTGTTTTAAAAATTATTCTTAAAAATCAGCCATTATTGAGAACAGAAAACTAGTACTCTGCATTAAAAAAGACATAACTTTAAAAACAACAACATGGGAGCTATGGTAATTTTTTTTAAAAAAAAGCCTGTTTTATTTATTTCTTGAACAACTTTAAAAAATACTTTGTGAAATAGTTTTGCCTTTTAGTGCACTGAAACCTATTGGAAATCCAGAAAATTTAGTTACAACTTTGAAAGTGTAATACACCACACGTTGGTGTATTATTATTCTATTTATTTATATCCCGCCTTCCTCCTCGGTACAGGGACTCAAGGCGGCTAAACAACAACTATATTTAATAGTTTAAGACATTTAATCACATACCACTTATTCAGTTTTAGCATTTAACCACCAAGTGTAATACTATGAAACATGCAGTTTGTGTTGCTGCTCTGCTCTCGGATGGCCATCTCACCTATCCTCTATCTGTAGAATCACACAACAGTTTTCAAAGGTTACTCAGTCCATGGCAGGTTGGGCAGCATACCCAGATGACTGCTGTGAGAAAGAGAGTCGCCTTCCAGTGTTACAAATACATGAAGGATGAGAAACAAAATAATCCACAGGGTGTCAGTGTAACTTTCCTACTGCTGCTCTGTTGTTGTATGCCTTCAAGTTGTTTTTGACTTAAGTCACCATAAAAAACCCTATCATAAGGTTTTCCGGCATGATTTTGTTGAGAGAGAATATGCCATTGCTTCCTTAGGCTAAAAGAGTGTGATTTGCCCAAGGCACCCACTGGGTTTCTGTGGTGGGGATTCAAACCCTGGTCTCCAGAGCTGTCCAACATTCAAACCATATCTATGCTGGCTTTCAGATAAAGTTTACACCTGTATTATAAATAAAAATAAATAAATTTATTGATCCCCCCTTTTTATTATAATAGCAATCAAAGTGGCTTAGCAGTTTAAAACAAAACCATACAATACATATAAACACTACATATGAATTATCTTACCCCCCCTAAAAAGGAATTAAACATGTCAAATTTAAATATGTCTATTAAATCTATTTAACAACAACTGTCTGTTGGGAGGGAGAGGCAGCATAAAGATAATAGTGGGGGATTTATTTATAGCTGAGTGATTTTATTCAGGAAGACCGCCAAAGAGATCTGTCTTGATAGCGTTTTTTGATATCTAGTTACCAAATGGAACTCCTGCACCTTTTTTTGGCATTAATTTGTGCCATCAGTAAAACAAGAATAGATTTTACACAGATAAGATATTAAACAATTGCACCCTACATGTAATCGTACCCAGCATTTTGTTACTGGAAATGTGAGATAAACCAGTTCTGGAATCAAGTTTTCAATTCTTTACAAAAATATAACTTTTCGAGTTGAACACTGTTATTGGTATGGCTAAGAGGCAATTAGGGATTCCTTTTTTGGACTGAGTCAAGATAAGATCTGCACGTCAATTAGGACCTTTTGGTTCTCCTTTTTGAACACTGAACATTTAGAGCCAGATATTTGACTCAACTCAGTTGCCTATTAAGAATTGCCTCATAGAGCTACGACTTCAATTAATGCTACTGCGGTTCTAGATGGACCTCAACAAGTGCCTTTTGAGAACAGAGTATGATCTGTGCAGTCACCTCAGGTGGAGGATATTGTTCATTATTGTTATTTGTCCATTGTACAGCGACCCTAGAAGACATTTTCACCCCCTTGCTGACCAACAAAAGTGGGAGCTCTCTTTGTTGAGTTCGGTCCAATTCCTTTTGGTACACCAATGACTATGTACACATAGAGTGGTTTTTTGCCATGGCTGCCAAAAAGATAGAAAGAGAGAGTTAAATAAAATACCATAATTGCCAGGGAGACCCCAAGTATTAATAGTTTTATGATTATTCATATACGTGGTACCTCGGATAGAATACCCAGGTACGAAATTTTCGGGATAGAAAATCCCATAGGAATCATTTCCGGTTACGATGTTTTTCGGGTAGAAAAAACTTTGGTGCTTTTTCGGCTTTTCGCACGATCGCGGCTTTCCCCATTAGCGCCTATGGCAATTCGGTTACGAGGCTTTTGCGGTTACGAAAGCGGGCCGCGGAACGATTAATTTCTAACCCAGGAAGCACTGTATGTTTACTAATATGCAGGAAAGGTATCTCTTTTCCTTTTTCCTTTTAAAGTTAAATTTTTAACTGCCCATAATGTTGGCATTTTTGTCCTTTGTATTCTGTGCCTTTGTTTTAAATGTAATGTTTTATGCTTTTTTAGCTCACTTTTGTCATGGCTTCGACTTACAATTGTTACTTTAATAGAATTTTTTTTTGTGGTCTCATCGGCAGGCATTCTTCAGCGAGCAGTTGCAGAAAGGTCTTGGAGGTGCGTTAACCTAGTCTTAGAGGCTGCCATAAATTCCTCAGGACCTGAGTGTGTGGGGTGGATTGCAGGAAGTCTTTGATGTGCTTGACATCTTCAGAATGTTTTTGTTGTTCTTCAGAATTTATGGGCTAAACTTATCGGCCAAAAGACTAGCACTAGAGTGGGTGGGGGTATGGCGCCACACAACGCATGCCCAACTCCTCCCAGCTGCCATCACACTGCCTGCCTGGCAAGCGGCATCAGGCACTCTTGGCACAGAAAGTGCTGATGGTGCAAAGGTGTCCTTTCCCTCTCCAATGAACAGCCTTTGCGGCTTCTTTTGGGGCCAGAAAAACCTGGATCGGCAGTCTTTTGCCGCTATGTAACCTCCTAAGGAGCCATACTGTGGAAGGCATGCTTTTTGAAGAAACATCTGAGAGCCACCTAAGGGTGTGAAAAAAAGGTTGTTGGGTGTGCATTGCCAAAAATAGCAGACAACAGATCATTTTTCATTATCTAAACAAACAAAAACAAAACGAAGAACACAGTTAAATACAAGCCTCACGACACATTGAGAGGAACCCTAGCAGATATCACTGGTTATCTTCAGACCTACTGTCAGGCTGCAAAGCCACGGCAGATGCTTCCCTCACTTTATTAAAACATAAACTGTTGAAACAAAGGTAATGCTCTGCCAACCGCGCACCGCTGCACATTTCCAACCCTTCATGAATGGAAACCTGAATCAGATGCACGGGGTACATAATGTTGCAGCAAGTCAAGAAATTCAGTAAATTGGTTAATTCAAGCTTTTTGCTGTACCTTTCAATTCAAAATGAATTCCTGGCACTGCAAATTAGTAAACTGAAAACAAAAATTATAACACTGCCTTATTCTGTGTTTTTACAAGCTTTATATAGTGGCTGAGAATTCCAGCTTATGTTTACCAACAGAAATTTAGTTTAAATGTGTTTAACTTTTATACTAAGAGTTTTTAAATGTATTGTGCTTTTAAAATTGGTGTACACTTGCCTGGATTCCATGATGGGAGAAAGATGTGATATAAATAAAAGAATTAGATAATAAATAAGAATTTCCAGCATTAATAGTGTAAATTAGAATAGCATTCTTTTTGGAACTGCCAGATCTTTGGAGCTGCTGCTCAAAACAAGATTACTATGGTAGGAAGCCAGGTGAGTGGCAGTATCATCAAACAAAGTGGATAGCATCACTCCATCAGCATGAGAAAACAGCACACTGCGAGACTTTGACGTTGGAAGGGGAGAGCAGGGCAGACTTTCCTATGCTACCTACTTAAAATAGTTTAAGACTCACATTTCACTCCTTGACCCTGCCTATCTCTGGAATGCGTCCTTGAGATGTTTCACTCATGGAATTTAGCTCTTGGGTTGAGAAAGGTTGCCCAGCCCTGGTGTAGGGATGTCGTAATGTGGCTTCTGTATTCTTGGCACAAAACTATTCCTTTAAAATGAAATAAAACAAATTCTTAGCATGGGGGGAGGCAAACAACTTGGTTCTCCCATGTGCTTTTTTGGGGAGGCCTGTGCTAGTTCTGTCTATAACATTTGATGTTTCTTGCCTTGGTGGGTCTAGTATCTTGTTAAAGCCTTCCAGAGGGTCCATAGAAACTCTCATTTATTGGGAGGATCCATCTGGCAAGCCCAGATCTGTCAGTTGAAGCCACGAGAGATCCTGCATAAGAGTATGACAAGTGAACAGTGGCACCACTAAAAGGTGTGAGGACTGCACCAGGTGACACTTCAGAGGCAGGGTTGACCCTCCTCTCCCTTCGGTGCAAGAAGGGCAATGTGCGCCCTTCCTAGCTGCTCCATCACAGCTTTCTGGGAAGAAGCCTGATGGCAAGCATCAGGAGGAGCAAAGGAAGCGCATCCCGGGTGACACCCCTTCACACTGGGTGACATCCTAGCTAGTGACATCATTGTATGTAAGAGTCTGTTGCAAGGCTTCTTTGTAGGAACCTCTTCCAAAAGACAGCCAGGGCCAGGCTTCTTACAGTTTGTGTGGCATCCAGACCTGCTCCCATTTGGGAATTCTAGTCCATCAAGTGAATTTTCCAGGTTCTGAAATCTTCTGAAGCACATCTTGCGTTAAAATAATAATATATTCAAATTTAATTGCTTTTCCCCTCATAGCCAGTCATCAGAAATAGCTAGATGTTGGAAATCAGGTGAGCTAACAATAGCAATTGGTGGAAAAGAGTTGGGGAGTTTGGCCTATGGAGAAAAACTCTCATATACAATAAGAAAACTGTAATAGATACAAGAGAAAGACACTTCTATGATGCTGGTCCAAATTTAGAAATAGCAATAGCAAAGTATATTTCTATACTGCATATTGATGTAAGCATTTTACAAAGTGTAAGACTAATTGCCCCAATAATCTGGGTACTCATTTTAGCGACCTACAGAAGATACCAGGCTGGTCGACCCAGGAGCCCTGCCTGGATCGAATTCACAACCTTGTGGTTTGTGAGTGAGTGGCTGCAGTACAGGCATTAATCCCTGGCCACAAGGGCAATTTATTCATATATTAAAATCATTCACCGCGATTGCAACCTCCAGCTGCTCAAGTGGACCTATGGAAAGATACATTGTGTCTTGGTTCCCCTTCCAACAATGACACTTCAACATTTATTTAGTATATCTCTAGTGCTATTTGGCAAAACTATGCTCATATCACTGTTAATTGTTCTTTGTTGAAGTGTCTTCTATGTATGGCTGATGTCATGTTAATCTACCACATGGTCTCTTCCCCCCCCCCCCTCATTACAAAAATTGAATAAAAATTAATCAAAAATATATTTCCACTTTTCCCTTAAGCCCAATGATATATTTTTGAAATGCCCAATCTGTTGTTTTTTTCAGTCCCAATATTACTAGTATTTCAATACTTATGTATGTTATTTTTCATTTGACAGCCCATTGTAGACCATTAATCTACTCATCACTTTTGTGTGTGCCTCCAAGTATTTGTGTGTTTTTTACTTATGGTGACCCTAAGGTGAACCTGTCCTAGGGTTCACTTGGCAAGTTTCTTCAGGGGGTTTGCCATTGCCATCTTCTGAGGCTGAGAGAGTGTGACTTTCCCAAGATGACTCAGTGCTGAGTGGGGAATTAACACTGATGGCCCAGAATGGTGTCCAACACTCAGACCACTATCTCATGTTTTACTTCATTTTATTCCCTGCCCTGTGAGCTGGCCTTATTCAAAGTGATTTTTAACTTACTTTTCAAGAAGTATTATCTAGCGCCAATCCATTTGAACTGGATTGTTGGTTCAACTACTACAGCTAAATGTGATTAAGTGAAAACTTTTAAGCTTCTAAAACAATCAAGTGCTTTTGTAATTTACCATCCACTGTGTTCTCGTTGCTCCAGGGGATTCTGGCATTTGTTCTGCATATCTTTTACTTCTTGCGTATTCCTAAGTGCTTTGCAAGCCTGTTACTCCTGTTACAATTTGATGCAGAGCAGGGAAGAGCACAATGAGCTAACACTTGAGGTTCAAACACTGGAGGCAGTGATTTCAAGATGCAGCTCCAGGAAAGTAGGCATAGAGATGGTATGAACAGTATACCTCTATATACATATATGTACAAGATATACAAAATACACGTACAAACCAGGCCCAGTTAGAAGACATATTGTTTTATCCATGATTAGACTATCTTAGGTAGAGTCATGAATAGGTTGCCATAGCGCCGGACCTCAAAAACCGGGAAACATGTAGGACAAAATTTCAAATGTAGGACACACAAAATGTGTCCTACATTGAAAATTCTGTCCTACATTTTCCCTGGCGATCGCGGCAGGGAGCGAAGGCCAAGCGGCGAGGGAAAGCCTCCACTTAAGGAGGCTTTCCCTCCCCGCCTGGGCCCCAGGCCTCACCGCGAGGGAGGCCAGGTCGGGGCCTCCCCTCATTCCTGGCCCCGGCTGGGACCAGGAAGGAGGGGCGGACGCCGCGGGCGATCGCGGGGGCCTCCCCTCGTTCTGGCCCCCGTGGGGCCAGGAAGGGGGGGGACGCCGGCGCGATCGCGGGGGCCTCCCCTCGTTCCTGGCCCCGGTGGACAGGAAGGAGGGGGAGGACGCTGGCGGCGATGGCCGCAGCCTCCCCTCGTTCCTGGCCCCGGCTGGGACCAGGAGGCGGGGAGGACGCCGGCGGCGATGGCCGCAGCCTCCCCTCGTTCCTGGCCCCGGCTGGGACCAGGAAGGAGGGGAGGACGCCGGCGGCGATGCCGCAGCCTCCCTCGTTCCGGCCCGCTGGGACCAGGAAGGAGGGGAGGACGCCGGCGGCGATGGCCGCAACTCCCTCGTTCCTGGCCCCAGCTGGGAACCAGGAAGGAGGGAGGGACGCCGGCGGCGATTGCCGCAGCCTCCCCTCGTCCTGGGCCCGGCTGGGACCAGGAAGGAGGGGAGGACGCCGGCGGCGATGGCCGCAATCTCCCTGTTCCGTCCCCGGCTGGGACCAGGAAGGAGGGGAGAGGCCGCGGCGATGGCCGCAGCCCCCCTCGTTCCTGCCCGGCTGGGACCAGGAAGGAGGGGAGGATGACGGCGGCGATGGCCGCGGCCTGTCCTCCTTCTTGGCCCCGGCCCCTGGGGGACCAGGGAAGGAGGGAGGAGGCCTGCAGCGCCGCGCAGCCTCTCCCGTTCCTGGCCCCAGTTGCGGCCAGGAGGAGGGGGAGGACTGCAGGGGGAGGGGGAGGGGGGAGGGGAGAGGGTTGGCGCGGCTGCGCCCAAGCGGCGCCGCCTCCCTGCAGCCTCCTCCGCACCAGGCCTCGCTGCCTTCCTTTTCCTCCGCGCGGCCATGCGCAGGGAGGAGGAGGAGGGCAGCGAGGCCCCAGGGTTGCCCAGCAACCCCGCTGCAACCAGGCTTTTTCCGGTTTTTGGCTGCACCCGTGCCGTGACGGCAGGTGCAGCCAAAACCGGGAAAAACCGGTTGCAACCGGGTTATGGCAACCCTAGTCATGAAACTTTCTGGTGTCTTCTCCAAATTTAAAATGTTAAACAGTATTATATTGGTGTCATTCCACAATGCCAGGACTGTGATGTGAATAACTAAAAGCTCAGATTTTTAGATTATGACTCTAAGATTTCACTTGTAGAAGGGATGAAATTTGAAGGAGCAAGTCGGTCACTGAAAGTTAAGCAGATCCATGGACTCATAAATGCCAGGCCACCTTGGGAAAGTCACACTCTCTCAGCCTCAGGAAAGACAATGGCGAACCTCCTCTGAACAAATCTTACCAAGAAACACCCAAGATAGGGTTTGCCTTAGGGTGCCATAAGTTGGAATGGCTTGAAGGCACACAGCAGCTACAAATGCTGATGCCTGTCCTCTCAAATAACCGGATTTTACTTTCTTTTTATCAGGAAAGGGTTTTATTCATGAATTCATCCTACTTTTTCTAGAAGTTAATCTACTGTTCTCAGCTTTCTTTTGGCCCCATGTTGGAAGGAATAGTGGCTATTGAGCAACGGAATATGTTATCTTCGCCAATTGTGTTAAAATATTCTTCCAAGAGAACAGCAGCTGTTACACGCTGGTTCATTCATTCATTCATTCATTCAGGGGATTTCTGTTCTGCCATAGAGAACCCAGACTCTTATCACTTCCCTTGGAGTGCTTGAAATGAGGGCTAAGTCTGTTACTAATCTGATTCCAAACTAGTTGGCCAGTAAACAGCCCCCTGTAATAGGAGTGTACACATTTGATGGTTCTGTTTATTTGTATGGCCTAATAAAGATAATGTGGTTTTTGGCCAACATGCTGCTGCTGTGTTCTTTGTAACAGTAGGGGAACATTAAGCAGTAGTAAATTGCTTAATGGTGTAGGGTTGGCATAAATCCGGTGCAGTAACTATGGTGTCACACCCCTCTCCGTTACTCTTCCCATATCACACCATAAAGAATCCTTAATAATGTTTTTGTACTGAAGTTCCTTGTAAATTGTAATTCCCGTATATCAATGAATGTAATAGTAATAGTTATGGCAAAATTTAAATTATACCTTTAAATTATAACAATCACTTGCACAGCCTAAATGTATTTACATGCACATAGTTTCATGTGGTTAAAGTGAACATTTTTTAAAATGTGAAGTTTTTACATAAAAAATACATAAAATTTAGCACCCTCCTAGTCATGCTCTGAGTTAAGACTATCGTATTTGGACCATTAATGAAATAACATGACACCCTAACATAAACATGGAGAAAACACAAACAATGTGAACAGTGAAAAAAGAGAAAGGATTAGATATGATTAAAGACCTATTGTTATGAGTAAATCCTATCATAAGAACAAATTTTGGCAAAGCTTTCTGACACAGAAGAAGGATGGTACCAAAGAATACAAATTCAGCCCTTTACTGATTGGCTGTATTGTAAACATTTGGGCCACAAAGGGCATTGCCTTGGATTCACCAGCATGTACTTCTCCTTCCATTGTTAATGGGCTAGTATATTTAATTTATATAAAGATATAATTGAAGAAACCATTGGAAGGGGGAGGGTCAAGAATTTTATGGAACTGACTTTACATTTCTATTTCAGAAGCACAGTGGAATAATACCATGCTCCTTTACAAATAAGTATCAGCTTCCTCTAGGGAAATGTCACTTGAAGACATTCATAGGTAGCAAGTATCGCTGGTTAACTTCTTACAATAAGTAGTAATATTTCACAGTAATATTTCACACTGAGCTGTTGAAACAATAGTCCATATCTGCTGCAGTACTCAAAAAGGTTTATTTTTGGAATAAGATAATTGATTCTGAAGAAAATAATTCATCACCAAATTATATCCCAGAGAGGATGTATTATTAACTATTTTTGTATGATGACTGTAATAAAGGTTTGATGATGAACTATTTTTGAAGGTGGTTATAATACAAATGCACTGCATGAGACTTTATTGCTATATTTGAGATGGTTAAAAATTACAAAACATGGAAAAACCTGGAATATATTTCATTTCAGTGTGGCTAGATCATGTTTGGGGAACTGACCTTTCAGAAAAACTGGCCTGTATATTAAAAATGCCAATGGGGAACTTTAAAAAGACACATTTGCTACAATTTGGACACCTTTCACTGCTTATTAACTGAACAAGATTTCGGGGTGGGCCACCATCATACCAGTTATTATTGGGACTCATCGTTTAGGTAGGTATTTGTGTACAGTAATTATGTTTACAGCTGATATGGAATTATGTTTGTTTACTTGCTTGACTGTGTTGTGGTTTGCCCTTATCTGCTTTTTTTTTTTTTTTGCTTTAAAAAAACAGCTTTTCACCAAGTATTACTTTGAGTGATATTTTACTATCCAGTGACATACCAGTAAACAAAGAAGTAAGTAACAACATCACTGCAACCAGAACAAACTACTGTGGCTCTAAGATGGAGAATATTGTTCTACATATAGCAGTTTTGTAATGCATAGAATTATTCCCCCAAATATTGGAGATTGCGTGCAGTGAACTGGAAAAGAAGGTGCAAACAGTAGGATGGAATGGATTTTGTCCCTTCACTTCCGCCTCATTCTCTTTCTAACTTGGACCTTTCACCTCATCTTATTAGAAAGCAGTTTTCCTGACATCAAGGTTTGTTTCAGGAGCTAGTTCTTAAACTACGTATTTATTTCCACTTGCAGCCCACTGTTATTGGTGAGTGCCTTCTCCAGGTTGTGAGGACTGAGTTTACACAAAGGCTGCCTTTTATTCGCCCTATAAATCGGAAAGACAATTTCTGAATGTTTATAACCACAATGAAGTCTTGGAAAGGCTCTAGCTAAGGTTAGACAAAAAAGTTTCATTCTGTTACTCTTTCTGCCGGATTGTCCTACAGTAGGTATAAACAAAAAGAAGAGCTGCTCAAGGTCAAGGCACGAGTTACAAATTGTTTAAAAGATGAGATTACTTGCCTGAAAAATGCTGGCAATGATGATTCTGTCCACTAATAGAAAGATTCATCGGTGGTTCACAGAAGTCTGTTGGAGGATTGTTGGACAACGGACAGCAATGTAAGTGACTAATAGTTCATACCCAGATCAGAGAATTTCCAAATTGACACAGTTAGCTTAGCAGGTCCATTTGCCAATAACTTGCTTGCACCCACTTCACGGAAAGGCAGTGGGGCATCTGTGCTTTTCATGTCCGTGTTGACCCAGTTTATAATGGCACTGAGATCTTAATGTATTAGTATGAGCACTGGTAATCCCAAGGGAAAGACAAAAGATATGTGTGTCTACAGATTGAATAACATATCAAAAACAGCACAATCTTCAAAAGGTCTACATTCCTCAGTGCTCTTTACATAGGGATTTCTTTATGTGGGATGAAACTGACACTTATCACTGTCTAACACATGGCTTGACATTTAGCTCACAATCAAATTCCTGGTGGACACTTGATGTTGCCAGCTGAGAAAGCTTCTTGCCGTTTCCTTTGTCAGACACCACAAATCACATTCCTGTAAACTGGTGGGGATATTACTACAGTAAACTGGGTACAAGATGTGGTGGTGGTGTGCCTTCAAGGCACTTGTTAATATGATAGGGCAATATAAGTTCAACCAGTGTCAGCTCTGTGTGAGTTCAAGGTGTGTTATTTCTAACCACCTGATATGTCTGTAACATGTGCCTTTTATGAGAGTAGGGGACGATCATCCCTGGCCTTCTAAAGCTGAGATGGTATCATATAGCAGTATTCTCCATGATCAGAATCATAGAGAAACAGAGCTGGAAGGATTGCAAGAGCCACCTAGTCCAGCACATTGTGCAGAAATGCATAACGAAATGTTTCTGAAAAACGGTCAGTCTACCTCTGTTTAAGACCTGCAAAGAAGGGGGTTCCCCAACCTCCAAGGCAGCCTATTTCATTCCTAAGATGGATGGTATAAACAAGGATGGTTGTTCATTTCTTGCCAATGTGGTTAACAGAGTTTACAGGTTTTCAAAAAACAACAAAGTCTGCATTACAGGGAGAATGAAGGGATAAAATGTGCTACTGAATACAAAGGGTTTCAAATTATCATAAGCAGCATATGTTTTTATTTTCCAAGGTGATTTTAATTGTGACAGCATGACAGAAAAGAGTTTACAAGAAGGAACTAATATGGATGTTAGAATAGGTGGAAGGGAGGTGGCAAAATGTTGAGACCAAAAGGTTTATGAAGGCAGGATTGGAATGATATGAAGTTTGCAGGTTAGGCCCAAGGAACTTTGTGTGTGGCCTTATGTATACAACTGGTGTCTAATGCAGACAAGCATTTTCTGCCTGTCCGTGTCATGAGAATGCCTTGAAAGGGCAGGTAGAAGAGAGCCTATGATTTGATATAGAAGATTTTCACCTCAAGGTCATCTGCTCAAATCTGGAGCAGGTCAACACATGCAAGGAGTCACTGTGGCTGCTGGCTGTTCAATGGTTTCACGAAAAGAAGGGGTGGTCTCTGCCACCTTCCTAAGCGAGCCATTGTCACCATCAATCTTGCTCCACACTGCCCACATTAGCAAGCTAAGCAGAGGAGGCCTGAAGATGACATCAGTTCCAGAATTGTCTGTCTGGGAGGGTATGCTAATAGGGGGAAAGGAGCAGGTGGAATGAGGGGAGCAAGCCCTATTTGCCTCCACCTGTTTCAGGAATTCTATAGCTGACTTTGTGAGCCCTCAGCTAAGAGTGCCACTGTCCAAACATGATTTCAAACTGGAAAGCTTATGAAGGAACAAAAAATAAGTCACGTTTAAGGAGCATGTGCCTATCGATTGGGAGCCTCTAATTCCCATCCTTTCAGGCTGTAGAAGATGACCAGTGCGTTTTGGAGCCCAGTGAAAGCGCTCCGCCTGTGTTTGTTTTGAAATCCCACTTCTGAACTCCTCTCATTAAGTCAGCCTCCCTCCCTGATTCGAAACATGAAAGCTCTACAGTGTTTTCCTTCCATCAAAAAGCTTTCTCCCTCCTTCCACGTATTCTCTCCTACATCCTGCTGTAATTGGAAGAGCAGAGGGCTGTGTAGGAGGCTTGGTCAGGGTCTGGGTATTTAATAAGCCCTGGGGGGAGACAATGCGGGTGATCCTTTCCTGTTGTCTGCTTCCTGTCAATTTTTTCCCCAGCTGAAATATCTCTAAATAATGGCCTGGGTTTGGAGGTGGTCTTTTTGAGCATTGGGTTCTCAGAAGCTGGGCTCATTTCTTTGGCACACATTATCCTTGTCTGACCTTTGCCATTCCTGGAATGTGTTCTTCCTCACAGCCCTTCTCTGTCATCTCTGAAAGACTGCAGGAACAGTGGCAATGTCTCATGTCAGTTGCTTTGGGCTTTTTTGAACAATGTCAGACTTGATTCCTAGAAGTCTGGGGATGGGCCTGAGAGAAGTTGGGTAAGGTGAGCTCCTCTGGTGCTCTGCTTTTCAAATCAGAGAGCAAGTCTAACCAGGGGCCCTTTCACACCACAGAATTATAGCACTATGATTCCACTTTAACAGCCATAGCAACTTCCTATGGAATCTTGGGTTTTTAGTCTGGTGAGGCACTAGAATGCTCAGCCTGGAATTCTAAACTTCCTTCTCTAAATGCCAAATCCCAGGATGTGTGCGAAGTTCCATGATACTGGCATTTGTGTATGTTGAAAGGCCCCTTGAAGTATTTACGGGAGTCCAGCCATTGTACCTAACTACTTAACTTGAAGCTGCTTAACAGAATACTTACTCTGCCGGTGTGTTGTGGTTTATTGGATCTCTCTCTTGAGTTTGGTAGTGTCCCAAGAACTAAAACACAAGGGCATAGAGTCAGTGCTCATGGCAGTGCTGGCAGTGCCCATGGCAGTGATGCAGTGATCCCATTCGGGTTTAGACTCTAGACGTAAAGGTAATTTCAAGGTGCTGGGCATGGGTTGCTAATTTCAGCCTCCCTTTGTCGTTTCTCCATCTCTACCTTGAAGGTTGCTGTTATGTCTTTCTAGGACGGATGTGAGTTCATGTGACTGGCTCCTTGGGTAAGCTTGACTTTATAAAATAGTTTGGTCTTGCAAATACAGGAAATGGACACACATAGATTGCACTGGGGCCCTCTCGGTAATCCCCTCCAGGGGCGTATTTAGAGGAAGACGCAGCTCAAAGAATCCGGAGCCAGATTTGCCTAATCATTCTTCTTCCTGTAAGTCTCCAAGAAGATGTCATCAGAAACTGGATGAGAAAGAGGCCGGTGTTTGGGGAAAGAAAGATGATGATGAGAGGTTCTGGTTTGGACAGAACTTGAACTGAAAGAGAAATAGCCTCCTGGAGGAATAAGGGAGCAACAACATATTGAAATGAACAATACACATTTTTGGTTGTCTGAAGGTTAATGGATTTTGTGCAGCACTCCAAATACTCTTTGTTTAATTCACTTCTGGTGTGTGGCCAGAACCTACAGTGAAGTGCTCTCAACAAGATCAGAGCCCTCATGCAGCAAATGTTTAAGTGGTCACCCTGTAGCAGCGGGTGAATGATTCCACCCAAAGAGTTTTGAGCTTGAACTCTTGAATTTCACCACTCAGCCATCTTATGTGTAAGTGGAAGCAAAATAGGTTTTCTACTGTAGTTAATATATCACTATCTTAACCAGTAGTAGCCACGCTCACAAGCAAGAATTCTACACCAATTGCTCAGAACGTAGACTTATAGAATGGTATGGAATTTAGGAAATTAAAAACTGACCATTTGTTCATTTTGCTCTTGTTCTTCTTTTTTAATAAATTTGGATACTAATGAAAAGTATGACTCAGAAAAACAGTACATTTGGGCCACAGACAGGCCAAAAGAAAGCTGCTTCGGGACACTTTAGAAGTGTGGTCTTTAAATGACCTGCATCCTAAGAGGCCGGAAGCCACACCAAAGCCGCTCCAGTCCTATTATATATGAGACATATCTCACTTTTCTCCCAGGGCTGTATTTAAAACATCTCACAACAAAATAAAGGAAGTACAGGTAAAAACAGATGAAGACAAGTTCAAAAGAAATTACCAGCAAATGTTTAAATGAATGGAGCTTTAAACATTAACAAGCCAGCCAGCCAACGCTTAAAAACATATTTTTTCTGATAAGGTGGGGGTGACTTAGTGGTACAGTATAACCACAGAAATTGCCAGCCTGTATCAGAAAGTCTTAGCTTTTTTTTAAACCTACTGACTCAAAAAAAAAAAAAAAAAAAAAAAAAAAAAAAGGGGGGGGGAAGGATCAGCAGAACACATAAAAAATAGGCTTAGCTGGAGTTTCCCATTATATCTGGAGACAAATGGAGGGAGAGTAATCCAATCTTGGCTCCTTCTTTTATTAGAATGTCTTAGAAGAAAATAAGGGGGTGCAGAGCCCTTGAGAGAAGTGGGAGGTGGACCAAGGCTTTTTATTTGCTTCACATATTATGCTCTTCCTCCAAAGTAGCATGGTACCTTATTACAATTTTATGAGTGATTATGTGAACAAAATTTGGCTACCAGTCCTGAGGATAGCAAAATA
>NC_056523.1:73171364-73208697 GCF_019175285.1 Sceloporus undulatus | reverse complement strand
AAAATTAGGACTCAGCAAATGCAAATGGGAAACCACTCAGAGTCAGGGGCTTTCCCAACAGATAATGATCACCAATTAGCAGACACTAATCCTCTTTTGCATTAGCCTCCCAGCCTGAGGCCTGCCATCAGCAACAGAACAATACACATGCAAATCACTCCTGCCTTCTTAGGCTCACACAGTATATATATACCCAACTTTTTCCAGGCAAGCAATCTCTGAAGATGCCAGCCACAGATGCTGGTGAAACACCAGGAAGAAAATTTTGTGGAACATGGCCACATAGCCCAAAAAACCCACAAAAAAATAAAAATAGAGATTTGCCTGCTATTTTCCACTGAGGTTCACAACATAAGGTCAATTTTCATTTGCCTTATGTTAAAACACTGAGCATTTTGAAGTGCTAACTGGGAGATCCATGCCTCCATTGAGAGTAACAATTAGGGAACTATGGCGGATCCACCATTTGTGACACATGTCTTCAGTTGTTTCATAGAAACACACACTTTCCCTTCTAATGCTTAACACTTCAGTCAGCTAACTGGCATGAAGCATAGAATCATAGAATCATAGAATCATAGAGTTGGAAGAGACCACTAGGGCCATCCAGTCCAACCCCCCTGCCATGCAGGAAATCCAAATCAAAGCATCCCTGACAGATGGCCATCCAGCCTCTGTTTAAAGACCTCCAAGGAAGGAGACTCTATCACCTTCCAAGGAAGTGCATTCCATTGTCGAATAGCCCTAACTGTCAGGAAGTTCCTCCTAATGTTCAGGTGGAATCTCTTTTCCTGCAGCTTGCGTCCATTGTTCCGGGTCCTGTTCTCTGGAGCAGCAGAAAACAAGCTTGCTCCCTCTTCAATATGAATTGGCCTTCAGCAGAAACCTGAACCTGGAGTTCCCACACTGCAAAACTCTCACTCTAATCTGTCTGTCACATTGGCTGTTCAAGGGTTCACAGTTGTAGAAATTATCTCTATACACTTTAAGTCTCTCTTCCTTCTATGTAAGTAAGGAATGACTGGTTACAAATCAGGGAGCTATTCTTGCCCTATTACAAACTGTAGGTCACTAGATAGTTACAGCTGGAGGTTGCTTGCAGAGCCAAGAACAGGAGGACAGGCATCTGGAGATTACAGCTGAAAAGAGCTAATTTGTACTGTATATGGACTTTGGGCCAGTGGAAATTCATTATTATTGACACAGGACCCCAAATGTTTCTTAGTGATACTATTAAGACAAAAGCTTACACAACAACCTTGTGTCTCTTTCAAACGTTCCTGTTTAATATGTAACATGACTAACTTTGTACTGTATATAATAGTTGCTTGAATGTACCAGATTTGTATACAAATACTGTAGCCTACCCTCCATCACTTTACTTATATCCTGCCTTGCTCCCAGCCTGGAACTCAAGGTAGCTTGATACCATGATATCTATCTGAATAAAAGTTCTTCAGTTTTCTTTCTTTGAGAAGGGATCTAACAGTTTTGATAAAAGACAACTGTGTTTTGAAATACTATACTATACTATACTATATATACTATATATATACTATACTATTTAAGAGCTATGCCAAACTGAAAAATAGGTGATAGTTTACTATAGCTGAAATGGTATCCATACACACAAAAGAACTTGCTTCTGAGAAAACATGTATAAGATTAATAATAAACAATTTATTATATACTGTCTGGCTGGAACCCTAAATACACTTTACTAAAAATAAGGCCCCATGAACACAGAAAGGTTTACTCTGAAAAAACAACAACATGTATATGAGTGCAGCATTAAGAGTCTAATCCTATGTTTATTTCCTGGGAAGTTTATATAGGTTTATAATCCAGAGGCTAATTAACATGTTTACTAAAATTAAAATTCTGTAATGGCAAGTAAAGCCTTCCATATCTTCAAGACTGTTCTTTTCTTCGCCATGAAAAGCTGCAGCCATGACATGCTAGAATTGTTTTACTCATTTCTACCACACTAGTACAAATTCAAGATTTAAAACAGGCATTGTTGACTGTTTGAAACACCTCCAAAATCACTCTTCATCCAAAAAACAATAAAGGAGGAAACAAAAATATAGTATAAAAGAATAGTATATTCTGTAGTACTTACCTGTCCATAAATGTCCAGCTTGTTCATATACAGACTGCATTCTAAGAACAGACCACTGTACTGTTGTCCAGGCTGTAAATCATTCTCAAACCCAGCAAGGTCTATACTACTGGATAAGAGGCTGGCACACAAACACCTGAAAACTACAGAGACTCCAAAGTGGGAGGAGGATGACTATGATGTCATTTGGAGACAAACTCCATTCATAAAAATCAGTAAAAGCTGTTGGTTAGCACACCATCTGTTCTGACTCATTTTCTGCCTCAGCTCACTTCTTTGGGTATATATATATATATATATTGAGTTCTGATGACATCTTGTGGCCAATTGATGTTTTTCCAAATAGGTATTTCAACACAGTTTCTGTTTTGAGGATTGACATGAATCTGCAAGCTGACTCTTGCTGGTGGTAATTGACTTATAAACATGTTTATTCCATGATAAATCATTAACCATGCAGCACAGTCAAAATGTGATATATAACAGAACATCCCTAGTAATTATTTTTTACTGGTGAGAAATCAAACAGCTGAATTATGTCATTATCAAAATGGAATATAGTATAGAAGGTGCTTGATATCCAGATATCCACTCACATGATTGTATTACTCATGGCTTGAAAAGTGTGTGATGCTCAAGAATGTGTTCCTGCTCTCCATAGTTTTTCAACTATTATGGCTCTATAGCAGGGCTCTGGCAGTATTATGTCAAGGTAAATTCACTATAAAATAAATTGAAATACAAAAATAGAAACACAACCCTGAAGTCTGTAAGTGAAATTCAAGAATGAGGCTAAGGTGTTTATTTATTGGGCCACTCAAATACCTTTCAAAAGGTGAGCCTTCAATGATTAAATGAGCAAAAGATCTGGGGAGACAAATAGACCCAGAAAGTTGGCATCAAGCTAGAGAAATACCCACAAATTTACAAAAAATTAAAACAGCAAAGAAAATTACTTAAAAATGGAAACTCGATGGTATTTAACCCCAGTTAAAGTTAACAATATATATAAGTCTGGACAAAAAACTGCTGAATTTGTAAAAATGCTACTGGATCTTGGTTTCACATATGGTGGACAAGTCCAGATGCAAAAGAATATTAGAAGAATATTCCCAAAACAATATGTAAAAGCTTGAAAATAAAATTCCAAATGTTACTGGAAATTTACCTTCTAAATATGGTAAACAAGGTCTCTAATCCAAATGTAAGCAATAATTGGAGGCAACTGTTGTATATGCTCTCTATGGCAAGGATCTCATGCACACAAGTGTGGAAATAAAGTAACACCCCAGATATAGATACAAGGCTTATAAAGACACTTGATACCATAGAAATGGATAAACGTACACAAACATTAAATGGAAAATCTATAGATAAGGTAGAAAGAAGAATGGGAACCCCTGTTAAAATTTTGTAAAGAAAAATGGAAGTAAACAACCTAAAGGTAAAAGAAGGTACAAAAAGGTGACAGCTCTTCATAAATTTTTGTATTGCAAGCTGTAAATGGCGAATAATGGAGCTAGAAGCAACATTGTAATTTCAAAGATAATTTTTATTGTCAATTCGAAGGATTTCATGTCCAGCATCCATAGTTTTTTGTGGGTTTTTTTGGGCTATGTGGCCATGTTCTAGAAGAGTTTATTCCTGACGTTATCTGCTTTTGTGTTATTTTGATATGGCCTAAGGGCTAATCAATAAACATTGATTGATTGAACATGTAAGTTGTTTAACAACCGATTAAGTAATTGGTAAGTAGACTGTAAAATGCTTTTAATTGGAAAAAAAATAAAGTTAAAAAAGGTGAGCCTTCAAGTCCTCAAGGGTCTAATCTTGCAGAAATAATTCATCTTGACACTGCTTTGACTGCAATGGCTCAATACTATGGAATTATGGGATTTGTAGTTTTGTGAGATATTTAGCCTTCTCTGTCAGATAGTTCTGGTACCACAAAACTACAAATCTCAGGATTGCATAGCATGGAGCCACGGCAGTTAAAACAGTGTCAAAGAGCATTATTTCTGCGGTGCAAATAAAGCATAGGACTCTTCATCAGGTTGGGTGTGGGGAAGGAAGTACAAAAATCCCCACATCATCCTGGCTAGATGTTGAAGCCACAAGATCTGTACTTTGACTAAAGTCCCAAGATGGGTGCTAGTTTGAAGAGTCAGGTGAGATGTGCTGTTATCAGGTTTCATCTCAGGGGACTGGGATACAATTGGCTTGTTATAGTTTGATTTTTATAATAATGGAAAAGGTGAGAGCAACGTAAACAAGGGGGAGAGCAAAGAGACAGAGAAGGGAAAATAAAATAAAATAAAATAAAGGGCAGGACAAGACAAGAAACAAAATAGCAGGGTGCAGTATTTATACATTGACTTGTGTGATCCAGTTCTAGCTGTTCGATAGTAAACTGAGTTTATTCTCAAATGAATGTTCATAGCCTGCTTTATGAAGCATTTTAGAAGCATGCTGACAGCCACTGATACAACAGGTTATGTAACAATCACAACCCACCCTTTGAGAGGAAATAGTTCTTTGAGAGGAAAAAGTGTGATGTTGTGACAGAAATATGTAAGAATTTTTTCAAAAATGATACTGATCTGGGCAGCTGTGTTGATGAATCTTATTAGCATTAAAAGTGCATGCATGGATGCATTTATTATAGGAGGATTCTGCGGCTGTTATTTTTTTCTTCTTGATATTTACTGTATTATTGACATATGTATCAGTAATATTCAATCGTACTATTACACTTGTTGACAAAAATAATTTTTAAAGAAATATTGTTTAGAAATAAAAATACTATGCTCACATCTCTCTCGTAGTTCTGCTGATTTTTCATGGTTTGTCATGTTTATGGCTTTTTCTTCATTAAGCGTTTTTCTCATTTGCACAAATATCTGCATCCCCCCAATTGTTAATAATGGCTTTAGCCACAAGGGGTCAGATTTTTCTTTTATTTGACTAACTGCCTGGAGTTATGCTCTATGACAGGGGTAGGCAAATGTAGGACAAAATTTTCAAATGGAAGACACTTTTTAAAAAAAAATGGAGGACATGCGAAAAAATTTGCTGATTTTTAAAAAAATGTTAATATAAATGCATGTTTCTGAGGCTTCTATAGACAATTGCCCCCCAAAGGCCCCTGTGGCAATCGGCGGCAGGACCGGGCTGGGGCCGGTCCCAAGGCCTCGCCGGGCCGCATCCGGCCCACGGGCCGCAGGTTGCCTACCCCTGCTCTATGATCAGCATTCCCTTTTCGATAGTTTTGTTTCCTCAAACTTCACTATGGTCCAGTTCAACCCATTACCTATCCTAATTCATGGCTTAGGGCACAGGTTGGCAAAATGCAACCCTCAAGATGTTGCTGGACTGCAGCTGTCACCAACCCTAGCTAACATACCCAGTGGTGTAGAGTGCTGAGAGCTGCAGTCCACCAACAGTTGGAGGGCTTCACCCACTCCTAGTTTACGAAGCTGAGACTACAACAAGATACAGTCAACTTCAGGTTTAGATACTTTAGATACAATAGAAAAGATTTTAAAGAAACTTAAAATTACCTTTAAAAATATCAATTTGGCATGTTGTCTTGACTCAAGGAAAGGTGGTTGTATTGTAGTAACAAATGTTTAACAAATTAAGATCTAAAAATACATCTAATCCTGTCAAGAGCACTGCTGCTTGTTCTCTGTCAACTAAAGAAGATACAATGAGAAGTCGAAGGCTTTCATGGCCAGAACCATAGTTTTTTGTGGGGTTTTGGGCTATGGCCATGTTCTAGAAGAGTTTCTTCCTGACATTTCTCCAGCATCTGTGGCTGGCATCTTCTGGAATGGAAGAATACAGCAATGGAAGAGAGTGGGTATGTGTGTATACACACACACACACACACACACACACACACACACACACACACTATGTGACCCTGGGTAGGGAGGAGCGATTCCCATGTTAATCTGTGTATTGTTCTGTTGTTGATGGCAGGGCCTCAGAGTGGGAGGATATGCAAAGAGGATTAGTATCTGCTAATTGGTGATCATTGTCTACTGTGAAAGCCCCTGACCCTGGGTAGTTTCTTATTTGCATTTGCTGAGTCCAGATTTTACTATTTGGCAGGACTGGTAGCCAAACTTTGTTTACTTTAAGCGTTTCTTCTTTCCTGTTGAAGTTGTCCAAGTGGTTGGAATGCAAGTACATCTAAAGAGCTAGAGCAGAGCAGAGGAACTCTCCAATCATGAAGTCCTAAAGACTAGCATTGCTTGACAACCTACTGACATATTTTGCTCCATCTGGATCAGAGAGGGAGATAGGTTCCTAGACAGCAGATCGTAACATGTGTCAACTTCTAACTACCAATGCAGCACACGTTCCTATCAGATTTTCTTTTCCAGAAGAAACTTAGAATAGAGTACAGTTCACTTAGAACACTGTTGTGGAACATAGAGGGGTTTTTTTATGTTGTTGGACTTCTGCCTGGCAGTCAGCACAGCCAAGGGTGAGGAGCGATGGGAGATGCATTGCAATATCTGGAAAGACGGTACTTCCCATCTCTGAAAAGCCCACAGGCAGGACCAGGCTGTTGTCCCTCTGCAACTCATTAGCAACTTTGCAAATTCTCCTTGCACTGAGTATGGATTCTTTCTGGATAGATGTTCTGGAATGGAAAGCGGGGTGGGGCTTGACGGTGAACATGTAAGAGCTTAAAAAGACATAATGGAATGCAATAGTATCTTTAAGACAAACTGGGAAGAAGAACTTTCTAGGATACATTTTGGTGGACTCAGTCCACTTCATCAGATGCATCAGAAACATCTTCCCAGTTAGTGTTAAAGGTACTACTGGATTCCTTTCTGCTTTTTTTCATGTTAAAAGACATGGCTATCTCTTTGAATACTACTCCCTTGTAAGAACTTGCTCCTGTCTATTACAGAATTTTCAGATTACCTGACTAAACTGTATATGCAATGTTTCAATTAAAACAACTCATGTAATTAGTGAAACAACAGGAGTTTTGTGAGACCCTAAATACTAATAGTTATTACAGCATGAGCTTTGACAGACTATAGCCTTAGATGCACAAAATGTGAATTCCAGGTGCATACAGTATACAGCAACACATGCCATGCTTGGGGATGGGTCTGTAGACATAGGGTTGCCATAACTCCGGACCTCCAAAACGGGAAAAATGTAGGACAAAAATTTCAAATGTAGGACAAAGAAAATGAGTCCTACATTCAGAAATTTTGTCCTACATTTTCCCGCGGAGGGGAGCGGAGGCCAAGTGGCAAGGGAAAGCCTCCACTTAAGGAGGCTTTCCCTCCCCGCCTGGGCCCCGGGCCTTGCCGCGATCGGAGGCTGCGGAGGAAGGGCCAGGCTGCGGGCGATCGCCGGGGCCTCCCTTCCTTCCCCGGCCTCTGCAGAGGCCACGGAGGAAGGGCCAGGCCTTGGGCAATCGCCAAGGCCTCCCTTCCTTCTCTGGCCTCCGCAGAGGCTGAGGAGGAAGGCGCGAGGCTGCCGGTGATCGCCGGGGCCTCGCCTCTTTCCTGGCCTCCGCGGAGCCCAGGAAGGAGGGAGGAGGCTGCAGGGAGGTGGGGAGGTTGGCGCGGCTGTGCGCAGGAGGCGCCACCTCCCTGCAGCCTCCTCCGCCCCAGGCCTCGCTCCCCTCCTCTTCCTCTGCGCGGCCATGCGCGGTAGAGGAGGAGGGCAGCGAGGCCCCCCGGGTTGCTCCGCAACCCCGCTGCAACCGGGCTTTACCCAGTTTTTGGATGGCACCCGTGCCAGGAGCGGGCAGGTGCCGCCAAAACCTGGAAAAACCAGGTTGCAGCCGGGTTATGGCAACCCTATGTAGACAGTATGGTCAAAGAGAAATTAAATATAGAAAGTACTGACCATAAAAAATCTTTGTATTTGTTGACAAATGCCAAGTAATTCAAGAATGAGTAATATGGTATATAAATGCATGTGTAATTTAATTATAAGATTGGCTGGCAGAATGGGATTTATATGCCTAATGGCAATGGAGACTCTGATAGTGATTGAATTTGTCAGAATGTCTAAGAGTGAAAGGAAAATTATTATTTTTGTAAGAATAAAACTCCACACAGATGCTAACAACAGGAGTACCTTTTTGTGCAGTCAGCTGAAGACTGGAACTGCTCCCAGTAAACAAGGAAGTCGACATGAAGGGAATCTACATGCAAAGTAGCTGAATGAAGCATGCAATGGATGCAATGGAATGAGAAACAGGCTGAAGGACGTATCAAGGGAAGCTTCAAGAAAATTATAGAGAAGAGTGGGAGCTGAGGCAATTTAACATATTAACTTGATTTTGCTGAGCAATGCATTGATGCTTTAATTAATATCTGCTGTTATTGTAAGCCATGCAATGACAGTAAACAACCTAATGGGTGGAGCATTATACAGTGGTGCCTCGGGTTACGAAAGTAATTCGTTCCGCGGCCGCTTTCGTAACCCGAAAAGCCTTCGTAAGCCGAATTGCCATAGGCGCTAATGGGGAAAAGCCGCGATTCCGTGCGAAAAAGCCGAAAAAAGCACCAAAAGTTTTTTCGTAACCCGAAAAAACATTCGTAACCCGGAACAATGATTCCCTATGGGATTTTTTCGTATCCCGAAAATTTCGTAACCTGGGTATTTCGTATCCCGAGGTACCACTGTATATATTAAATAAATTCATATAACATGTTAAATACATTTCTAGTTACAATTCAGCTGATAATAAGTTGTTGTGACTATTATGGCAGCTATATCTTGAGCAATTGACATACAAGTCTGGAAACAATATAAGTTTAGAAACAATCTCTGCTGAACTCAGCATGATTTACATCTGACTAAACATGTACAAAATGGGCTACAGTTTGAATCTTTCTTCTCTGTAATTCTGAAACCTGAGATACTCCAAAAAACCAACACTTTTTTCCTGGGTGGCTTGTCGCTGTGATAGTGACACCTCTGCTTGGTGATGTTTTAATACACACAGACTTTGTTTCATGCATAACATTATTAAACATACTATATAAAGTTACCTTCAGACTATGTATATAAAGTGTATATGAAACATAAATGAATTTTGTGTTTAGACTTGGACTCCATCTCCAAGATACCCTGCTATGTACATATAATACAAATATAGGTACAGTGGTACCCCGGGATACGAATTGATCGCGTTACGAAATTTCCGGGATACGAAAAAGTTAGATTGGAAAAAACTGTTCCGGGATACGAAGGTTTTTTCGGGTTACGAAATTTTTTTCGGCGCGAAATTTAAACGCAAGCGCGGCTAGTGGCTTTCCAGCGCTAACGGAAAGCCTTTTCGGGTTGTGAAATGCATCGGGTTACGAACGGGGCGGCGGAACGAATTAATTTCGTAACCCGAGGTAGCACTGTATTCCATAATCCGCCAAAATTCAAAATCAAAAACATTTTTGGTCGCAAGCATTTTGGATAATGGACTCAACCTGTAAAAGGTGTAGAGTGCTTTTATGTTCTTTGCTACATCAAGGGTAAACCTGACCATCTCCCAGCGAAGTAAAAGGGTTCATGTGTCAGGAAATGGCCATTATGTTAAATTATTGAACAGTTTAGGGGGTTGTTTCCCCCTTGTATATGAACTCTCATTATCATTTTTGGAACAGATGCCATATTGTGCTACGATGGTCTTTGTCTAGCCTAAATCCAGTTGCCAATCCCAAGACAGACCCATTGAATCAACCAAACTGCCCACCATCCATTTAATTTTATGTGATATTTTCAATTAAAAAAAAGCAACTGGATCAACACACAATAATCGAAGCTGCAGAAGAGAGCTGTTGCAGTTGTGTCATTCAAGTCATTTCCAATTTATGGTGACCCTGAGGAAAATCCTGGCAAGCTTCTTCAGAGAGGGTTTTTTTTTTTGCCATTGCCATCCTCTGAGGCTGAGAGAGTGTGACTTGCCCAAGGTCACCCAGTGGGTTTACATGGCTGAACTAGAGTTTAAGTTCTAGTCTGTGGGTGTAAATTCACATTATGCTATATGTGCCTTGACTTCTGGGGCTGGGAAGAAGGATTCCAGTTCCTGCTTCACTTCAGGCAGCAACACTTCTTGGTAACTGAATAATGGAAATTTATTTGGGTTAACATTTATTGTTGTTGTGTGACAGTCATTTCTGATTTATGGAGACCCTGGGGTTTTCTTGGCAAGCTTCTTCAGAGGGAAGGTTGCCATTGCCATCCTCTGAGGCTGAGAGAGCGTGACTTGTCTAAGATCCCACGGCTGAGACGGCATTTGGACTCCTGTTCTCCAGACTCCTAGTCCAGTGCTCAAACAAAACAGCAGGAATACACTCTTCTAGAACATGGCACCACAGCCTGGAAAACCCACAGAAAACTATTCCTCTGAGTGTTTTGAGCTTTTGTTTTTAGTCGTGTCCTCCTTTTTTCTTTAATGTCCACCATTTTGAGCATTTTGAGTCTAAGCAGCAGGAATTGAAATTTCTTTTCAGTGTTTTGAGCTTTTATTTTGCCCTGTCCTCCTATTTCTTCAACACCCTCCATTCTGAGCATAAGAATAACGAGTTGACATTTCTCTGTGCTTTGAATTTGTATGCCCTCCCTTTTCCTTCAATGTCCTCCATTTTGAGCATGTGCAAGCAGCACGGATAGACGTTTCATACGTTTCGAGCTTTTATTTTGCCCTGTCCTCATCCTGCATTTATTTATTTATTTATTTGCTCCCTCTGGAGCCTAAGAAGCACACATTGACACTTGAGTGTTTGGAGCATTTTATTTAGGCATGTCCTCCACTTTCCCCTTCGACGTCTTCCTTCCTTTCTTTTTTAAATTTTATTCTTTGGGGGAGACTGACTGAGGTGGGTTCACACATGTCAAGAGGGGTGTGTTTTGAACGTTTCACTGGGGCCTCCATTTTGAGTGGGCCTTGTCGTCGTCGTCGTCTTCCTTTGCTGAGGTAGGTGAGCTGTGAGGAGGAGGAGGCGCACCACCTTTGGCCACTTTCACAGGCGGCGGTTTGGCTAAGACTCAGACGGACATCTACGGCGCGAGGGGCTTCTGCGCATGCGTCTCCCCTGGGGCTGGGGCCACAACCGCCTCCTCCTTCTCTGTCTCTGTGAGTCAGGGACGCCGCCAGAACGTCGTCGTCGAGTTCGCCTCATCCGTCCTCCCGCGCGCGCCCCCGTCGTCGAGCTCCACCCAATCCCGCGGGGGCTCTCTCTCTCTCTTTCGCGCGCGCGCGCGCACTCGCACGCGGCGGAGGAGCGGGGACGCGCGCTCCTTGGCAAGGCGCGTCCCCGCGAGCGATCTGTCTATCTCGGGAGCGAGCCAGAGAGTCTCGACTCGAGCCGGCTCCAGGCTGCTGCAGGGGGTGAGTCTTTGGGGGGCATCGGAGGCGGAAGTAAGGAGGAGGAGAGGGATTGACAGGCCCAGGCGGGGAGAGAGGGTGCTTGTGGAGGGCGACCCTGCCTCCACACTGGGGAAGATCACCAAACATGCTTTTTTGGCACCGCTTTTAACTCCTCTTCTTCTTTTTATTTCTGGCTCAAGGCTGCTATGGGATTCTGGGAGCTGGAGTTTGTTGTGGGGCCCAGAGCCTTGAGGGGAACCTTGGACCAGTCACACTCTCTCAGCCTCAGAGGAAGGAGCAGGCAGACAACCACCATCACCAGCCCCTGCGAAGAAACCTTGCCAGAGGGGGATACTTTTGTCCCTGGGTTTTCATGGCCAGGTTTCCTTACAGAAGGGGCTTCTTTTTAAATTTTAAAAGGAAAACTCTCCATATATATATATATATATATGTATACACACACGCACACATATATCCCTATATGATTGGACCATTCCCTGGAGAGCCAGTTATTTTTTAATTTTTTATTAATATTAAAAAAAATAACATAGTTTACAAGATAATAAAGAGAAAGATAATATACAGAAAGATGATATGCCTTCCCAAGTGAAGCGGCTGCTTTTATTATTTTTATTTATATTAAAAAAAATAACAACACAGTTTAGAAGCTACAGGAAGATGATACACAGGAAGATGATATACATTCCCTGGAGAGGCAGTTATGGCAACAAGGCATAGACAACAAGTGGCCCCAGCCTCAGGATGGGAGCCTTCCCTTGTGAGGCTTAGCCTTGGGTTGTCTTGGCAAGACTTCATCACAGAGGACTTTGCCTTTGCTTTCCTTTGAGGCTGAGAGAGAGAGAGAGAGAGAGACTGACTTATATTCTTTCTTTCTCCCAGGAAGGGGCCTCAAGGCAGCTTACCAGATAAAAACATCACCCCCCAAAAAATACACAGTGAAAAATTTAAAAGCAATTAAAACAACCCAATTAAAACACTGTACACTTTGACATAAAAATATGCAAGAGTTAAAAAGGTTTCCATGGCTGACTGGAGATTTGAACCCTGGTCTCCTGAGTCCCCTGGCACTAGGTCTCCCAGCACTAAATGTGAACTGCGATTTGAACTGGGACACACACACACAGATACAGTTGGCCCTCCTTATCCACAGTTTAAGTATAAATTCCAAATAGCAAACCTTGATTTTGCCATTTGATAGAGCATCCACAGGTGTTGTTATCTGTGGGGATCCTGGAACCAAACCCCAGGGGATAACAAGGACCCACTCTATGTATATATTTTTAAAAATCCCTATATGATTCATGAGAAAGTTGCACAATAAGACTCAGAGCAGATTTGTGCTGAATGTAAGCAAGTGAAAAGCTCATGTTGGACCATCGTTTATGGTGAGTGAGCATAGTGGGAACTGAAATCATGGGATCTCCCTTTTCCTGACTCCTGCTTCTCCCAAGGAAAAATTTCCATCATGAGACTGCCATCACTGGCTCTCCAAGGAATGACCCAAGCTCTAGTAGGAGAGTTTTCCTGTATGGAAATTCACCAGTTTAAACAATTATTAATTTCCTCTGAAAATGCCAGCCACAGATGCTGGCGAAACTTCAGGAAAAAACCTCTTCTAGAACAAGGCCACATAGTCCAAAAAACTCCCCCAAAAACTATAGTTATCAATCTGTTTAGTACAGGTTGAGTCTCCTTTATACAAAATGTTTTTGACCAGAAAGTGTTGGGGATCCCCCCCCCCAGATTTTGAAGTATTTGCATATACATAATGAGCTATTTTGGAGATGAGACTCACGTCTAAACATGAAATTTATTTCTGTTTTCTACCCACGTTGTGCACCCAAAGGTGAATTTATACATAATACTTTAAAGAACTTTGTGCATGAAACAAAGTTTATGCACAGTGAACCATCAGAAAGCAAAGGTGTCGCTAGCTCAGCTGTCCATGAAAAACAGTTTGGGTTTTGGAATACTGTACAGTATTTCAGATTTTTGTAATTTAAGATAAAGGAGACTAGATCTATAGAATAAGAAACAAGATTCCTATTTGGCAAATGAGCCTCTTAGGTCCCCCTCCCCCCTTTACTACCTTCCCTAGTAACTTCTGTGAATCGCAGCTCTTCCTTTATGGACACACTTGTGTCATTTATCACCACAAGGATTATCCTGTTGATATGTTTACATTATTCTACAGTGGGCTCTTGTGTTTTTCCTAGCTCTCTCAAAAGCAGAAATTCAAAATATTTTTATGACTGCGACTACATTTGTGTGCTGGCTAAAGCTTTTGCTACTGAAATTTTGCTGTCACACAGCTATTAGGGGCACAGGCTCCACTCCCCCAGCAATGTGACATAACCTCAGTTCAGACAGAGGTTAATAGCCCAAACTCACTCAGTACCAACATAGCTCTTTATTTCATGCATTTATTTAGTTCAGTTTTTGCATATTTAGTCAGTCCTATTTAGTTCAACGGTGGCTCCTTCCAGGTAAATCTGTATAGGGCTCCATCTTTTATAAAACCATGTACTGTATTCTCTCAAGATATTTCTTTTAAAAATCACCTTATGGTCTCTAAACTTGTGGATTCCTCTGCATGCTCTTCAGTATTTGTCTCTACAACAGGGAAAGTGTATGTTGGAGCAGGGCAGCAGGGCTTGAGCGGAGTTGGGCTATAAGGGAACGAAAGATAGGTAATTTCTGATCTTCCCTTGAATTGTGGAGCCTTGCAAATACTAGCTGCCCAATATATTTTCAAGCACATCTCTAAAATTCTCATTCCAGGACATAGGAAACCCACCTATACAATGTGGTCTGTTGGAAAATCCACCCCCACAAATGCCACTGCCTGCACATTGCTCTTTCTGCCCGTGGCTGGCAAGTGGAAGTGGACAATTTCACATAGTGGGCGCCTTTTGGCCAAGTGTCTTCTGGCTGCTGTTTACAGCCTAACATTTATAAACACAGAGATCTGCGTATTAAAACATAATGCATTTTTCCCATCTTCATCTTAGTTCTGGCGAATATGTTTTAAAAGTTAACTTGTCCTTTTGAATGTCAAAATAACAAGTTTTATGGCTTTTTAAAAAATACCTTGCTAAATGGTTTGGTCGCCCTTTCTGCAGACTTCACATAAAGGTCTCTTCCAAATGTTATTAACTGACAGAAGCTCTGCTTAGTTAAAAATTAAGGAGGCAGCAGCTTGTGTGTGTAGTTGTTGTTGTTATGTGCCTTCAATTCTGACTCTTATGATTTTTGGTAAGATTTCTTCAGAGAAGGTTGCAGTTGTCATCCTTTTAAGTTGACAGAATGTAACTTGCCCAAGGGATCCCAGTGGGTTTCCCTGGTTGTGCAGGATTTGAACCTTGATCTCCTGGAATCTTAGTTCACCCAAACACACTGGCTCCACAAACACACACACACAACACAAATATGTTGCAGAACAGATTGTAGTGCCACATTGCCATGCCATTATTATGATCATAAACTATATTTTTCTCTTCAGTGCAATTGTATTCCTGTCAGTAGACAGAAGTTTTTCTTGAGTCAAAGGAGCAGCCACAAACTATGATGTAAAACTGGGTTGAGGTGAGATTTGGTAAACATGGTTAAGTATGTAATTATACAAACTGAACCTGCGAGTACATTCAGGATCAGGCTGCAGTAAAGTTTCTCTGCTTTCTCTCTCTCACAGATAACAAATGTGCTGGCTGTGGACAAGTGACATTGTAATGCAACACATCTGCCCATCTTTGAATGGGCCAAAAACATAAATTCTACAGGCAGGACTTAGTTCTGTAAACTAAAAAGTATATGTTTGGAATATTGACAAACCTTCATGTAACTGACTGATTAGCATAGCAGTAGTATGTCTAACCTTGCTTGAGAAAGAGATGGTGGTTGTTGTGTGTTGAGTTTACCCCCACTTATGGTGACCCTAAGGCAAACTTATCATGGAGTTTTTTTGGAAAGATTTGTTCAGAGCAGGGTTTGCCTTTGCCTTCCTCTGAGGTTGACAGAGAGTGACCTGCCCAAGGTTTTCATGGCTAAGGTCCAAACCACATTGCAGAAACAATCCAGTTTGAGACTGCTTTAACTTCCCTGGCTCAGTGCTAGTTAATTCTGGGAATTGAAGAATTATTGTGGCACCCGAGATCTCTGACAGAGAAAGCTAAATGCCTCACAAAACCAGAGTTCCCGGATTCCCTACCATTGAGCCAGGCAGTTAAAGCAATCACAAACTGGATTATTTCTGCAGTGTGCTTGGGACCTGAGTGGGGATTTGAACCCTGGTTTCCAGAGTCACAGTCCAGCACTAAAACAACCATACCATGCTGGCTCTCTGAAGAGAGTGATGTCATATAAAAAGTGGGTTAAGCAGAATATCAAGAATTCAGTGTGTTGGGAACTTCTCTTCCCGTATATGCCTGCCCAAGGATTAAGATCTGTGGGAGGAGGGCACCTCTATGTCCGACCAGTAAAGTCAGTAGACTGTGTTGGGACATGGGAGAGGGCTTTCTCAACTGTGGCACCCCAACTGTGGCATGCTGTCTTTTTGGAGGCCTGACTGGTGACAACAGTCATGCCTTTTAGATGCCAAGTAAAACTCACCTGTTCATCAATGTCCTTGGGCCTCATTAATTCAGCCATAATATTGTCATACATAGTTTTAAAAACTTTTAAATCTTTTAAACCTGCTTTTAACTCATTGCATTTTTAATTTTTTTACTTATTTAAATTATTTTGCTGTTTTTAAACTATTTGATGTTTTTTGTAATGCTATTTGTAAGTTATCCTGAGATCTTTGATATCTTTGACAGGATATAAATATTTTATTAAATGACTGAATGAATAAATAAATAAGCTAATTGCATTGGTTTGTTCTGGGGCATTTTTAAAGAAACATGTAGGCATAAAATGTTGTTTGGTACCTTCAAGCAGTATCACTCCCTGACACATTTCCAAGAAAGAAAGAAACCGTTGTGGCCAATGGTCACAAATAAGCTGTTGGTCCTTACATATTGGTAAAAATTGGTGGTCCTGCACCACTTCTCAGATAGCCTGAGAAGCTTTAAAGGACAACTTGGACTCTCCTTCACTTAGCTACAAGGCATGGAGTCATGAGAGATGGCTGCAATAGTGCCAATATAATTGAAACTTGAGGCGGTGCAGAGAGGATTTAACTGATTTAACACAACTCAAACAACACTGTCCTAAATTGTTTAGTAGTTTAAGGCCTTGGGAATATGCACTGCGCAGTGGCTGTGTCGGACCCTATTTGAATGGAAAATCCCTCTTTGTTCTGGCTAGGAGAACCGGGTGAGTGACTGCTAATAACCTGGCTTGTAACCAGCACTTCTGTTTTGATGACATTTCCAGCTCGTCCCCAAGGTTCATTTCACTTTGTTTAGTCTTTACCTACAGCTGTAAATAGTCTGTTTATATCATGACAGTTAGTACTAAGAATGTCACAAGCATAGGACTGTGGATGGTTCATGTTGGTAGAGAGGATAGCTTTGAACGGAACAAGGACATCTCTTCTTCCTTGCAGTTTTCAGAAAAGTAGCTGTGTTAGTCTCTTGCAGCATAAAAACAAGAGGAGAGGGAAGAAAAGAAAGAAACAAACGTGGCAGCACCTTTGTAATCAACTGGTTTTTATTTTCACATGATCTTTCATGGACATAAAACCCACTTTTCTGAATGCAGTACAGAATGGTAGTAAATATTCAAGTGTAAAGCTTATTGACACAGTTGTGGAAGTGGGATGTAATGTAATAGGATCCAGAAAAAGGCAAATCATGACCCTTGCTCTCAGTTTTCAAAGAGATGTGTAAGGTGATATAATTCTTTCAAGTTTTTATAGTGGTCAGTTAGTGTTGATGTGTGAAGGTAAGCAGATTTATTGTTTTCACACATCAACACTAATGGACCACTGCAAAGATCTGAAAGACCCACATCACTTTACACAGCCCTTTGAAAATTTTGGACCAGGGTCCTGGTTTGCATCTTTTTGCATCCTATTACAGTCTATTCCACTCCCACAACTAGCCAAATACGTTTTATACATGATCGTTTATTATCACTCTGTACTGCACCTGAAGAAGTGGGTTTATATCCACAAAAGCTCAGGCAAAAATAAAAACCAATTGATCTTAAATGTACTGCCACATTTCTTTTTCTTCTCCCTCC
The DNA here is from genome assembly GCF_019175285.1 of Sceloporus undulatus. NCBI lineage: Eukaryota > Metazoa > Chordata > Lepidosauria > Squamata > Phrynosomatidae > Sceloporus > Sceloporus undulatus. The sequence goes on along the minus strand of NC_056523.1, from coordinate 73,191,010 downwards.
TGCAGGGCACTCCTGTAAATATTTGTTGCTTTGATTCTTCCTTTCCACAACACTGTGATGACAACACAGGGAGAATTGCTTTGACAGCAAACCAGATTCAGAGGCTTCAGTAAAAGCATTCTTGTTTCTTTAAGGAATGTCTGTGAAAGTGCTGTGTGAGCTGGGCACGAGCACCGTGATCTCATCAAGCTGGTACACATGAACCAGGAAGTGGAATACAGCTGAAATAAACAGGATCAGTTGGAAGAAACAAAACAGCTCTCTGAAGAAAGATGAATTTTGTACACAGAGCATACAGGCTTAGCAGTCTTGTCTATCTCAGTTCTTTAGAATGTGATTTCATTCCTTTGTTTGTGTGGCACAGGTTTGGGGAATACACTTTTAGTGTATTTGCGTCTCCCATTAAATTTCAGAGTTAGAAATGAAAACATGAAGGATGAAAACCTGTTTACATGGGCTTGCTGTCATGACTGTGAACAGGGATTGCAAAATGTATTTGCACTTAGTCAGTGATCAGTGGTACAGTACAATATCAAACTGCAATTTAAACTCCAGTATGAGTAATTGTGCTGTTTTGTCTTTAGTATTATTTTTTTATTCTTTTAAAAATTTCATTGCACCATTCTTGTTGAGGAAAAAACACAGTTGTTAAAATTATCCAGAATATCTACTCATTTTGGCTTTAGGCAGCATCATTCCTCCCTGCCTTTGTTGCCCAACTATCATTAGAACTGAAGGTGTCACCCCATCACACTATCCATTAGTTTTGCATTTCTATTGTTACTCATATAGTCTGCTTGTAAAGGTCTGTTCTTGGACTTTTCACTCCATACATCTGAGGAAGTAGGCTGAAATCTATGAAAGCTTATGCTAGCAGTTTCCTTCTTTCAGTTAGTCTCAAAGGTGCTGCAATACCCTTTGCATCCAGATTTTTTGGTACTCGTTTGATGGTATAATAAAATAAAATAAATAAAAAAAATAAAATTTTTATTTTTATACCGCCCTTCCAAAGATCAGGGCGGTTAACAGCATAATAAAACAGTAAAAAACACAAAATATACATCAAGATTAAAACGAATACAACAAGAAGGAATAAAAACCCCGTTAGCCAGTCCTCATGCCAAAAAAGAGGAAGGGAGGCCCACTGAACTTTAGTCGGGGAATGCAACCTGAAATAGAAAGGTTTTTAGGTATGAGGCAGAAACCCTGTTGAAGCAGATCTGGAGCTGATCAGTTCCTAAAATGAAGAAGAAGCTAGATGGCTACCCTGTGCATACCTCAAATGGGAAAACATGCTTCAAAATGGGTGACATTTGCTGGAGAAAATTAGTGGGCAGGGGAAGGCTTAAGCCCTCACCTACTGCTTGCCTTCTGACATTGGTTCTCCGTTGGTATTGCAAGGGAAACAGGTGGTGTAGAACCAGTCAGTAAGTCTAAATTCAATCCTTCTTGTGTTTAGCCAATTCTAGATGCGGTTGCATTTTTCCCACAGCAGGGGTGGAAAACATGTGAGTTGTGCTGGGCTGGAGCTCTCATCAGCCCTTGGCCAGCATGTGGAATTAAGACCAGCAGGGTCATACATTCCCCACCTCTGCCTAAAAGGATCAGATAGCAATCTGGTAGTTTGGGGGTGCTTTTCAATTCAGCATTGTCACTGAAAAAAATTGTCTCTGACAAAGATTTTGATCTGCCAATTGCATTCTTACCTGGTTCACTAATTTCATTTTAAAAAAAATATTTATATCCTGCCTTTCTCTCAGTGAAAGCCCTAAGGAAGCTCAGAACATAGACTGGACCAGAATTTAGCTAGAATAAACCATCATAATAATGAACAATTACAATGATTAGATAGCATACTAAAACCAGCATTGAACTGACAACGGTTTGCAAGCATATAAGGCATATCAGAGGAGAAAAAAGTACAATATTCCCCATTAAAGGTCCTTTTGGCACAACCAGTCAATGACCAAAATCCTGTCTAGATAAAAGGACCTTTGCTGCTGGAAAGAGAGCAGGGGGTTGGGGGACTACCTTAGCTCCCCTTGAGAGCAAGTTCCAAAGCCTAGGAGAAGCCACCACAAAAGCCCTGTCCTATGCCTGTCCTGTAAAGGTGCTGGAATGAGAGAAAGACCAAGGATCTCAAAAGTTCAGCTGGGTTGCCACGCACTCTCCCTCTCCCTCCAGTTTCTCTGAGTCTGAGTTTCTCTGGGTCCTGCCCTGGATATCCTTTTTTCAATTAGAGCTCTCAAAGTGTCTTACTACATACATAAATTGTAATGGAGAGAGAATCATACAGCGCGCCTGTGCCATACACGGGCTCGCCATATGCGGACTTGAGGTCATGCATACAATGAGCCCTAATATGGTGAATGGAGTGCACACCTGTGGCGTACCGTGCACTGCGGGGATGCACCCCATTCAAACAAATGGGGCTTGATTTTGCATGGAATTTACCTTACATGGGGGGTGGGTCCGGAACGGATCCCCTGCCTAAGGCGAGGGCACACTGTATATCCAAAAAACTAAACTGAACTCAACCAGCTCCACAGGAGCAAGAGCTGGAATTGCTTATTTCTTCCTGTAAGGCAGCAGGGTGCCAGAGTGAAATTTTAATGCAAAGCCAAGCCATACTAAAAAAAAGCCCTCCTCAAAAGCTAAACAATTTTTAGTACAGTATATTTTTCATACTCTGTTGCTAATAAATGATTTATAAAGATAGGCGAAGGTGTCACAGTTCCACCACAAAATGTTGCTGCTTTACCGTGGATTAGTGTGATTATAACTCACATCCAAACACTTTGTCAGCCCAAGACAAGCTGAAGGGAGAGTGTGCACGTGCCTCTGGCGTTCATGCAGTGTTGTGGTACGCTTGCCCAGACCAGGCAGAAATACAAATATTGCCAAATGTAACTGAGCACACAACATTTCACTTAAAGGAAAATTATTTAGAAAAAAGATGCTATGTAATGTTCAGGTTCATTTTACATTTTAATATTAAAAAAGCTGGGGGGGGGATCCAAATGAATTTTCTGATGCCAATCAATATTTTAAAAGCCAGATTTCTGGAATTTGGCTTTAAAAAGCCAATATAACAATCTTGTAAGGCAGTTGGGCCTGTCCCACAAGGCAACTGGGTGCAGAAGGAGACAGGAACTGTCCAGCTGGAGAAGAGCCTGATACTGCCTTTGCCTGTGCTTCTTTCTTTCACTCTTCGCATCGCACAGTTCATGTGCAAGGAGGGCAGTTCAACTGGAGTAGGCCCTGCTGTTATCTTTGCCTGCATCTCCTTCTGTGACATAGTTTCAAATATTTGCAAATACAATTGTATAAATTTATATAAATAAAATTGTATAGATGAGTATATTAATGTAATAATAATATATATTTTAATGGTTATGTAACATAATTTAATGCAATTAACTAATATAGCTAGCTTAATTTACACAACTAAAAATTATGTAGTTGGTGAAGTGAATGAGAAGATGTGTAGACATTTTTGGCTACAAGCACTAACATGAAATGGTTAACTACCAATATTTTCTCACATGTGATTTTTTAGAGATTTTATCAGGGTACTGTTGTACCTTGAGCTAAAGGAATATACAGTATTGGACAATAAATCTTAATGATACTGAACTTTTGTAGAAAAGATGACACACACACTCATATAGATTTGTGTTAGCTCTTCCTTGTGGCAAGCCAGTTATGTTTGTTGCCAGTGCAGAAGGGATCAGCATCATATTAAGAAATGGCTGGTTCACCATGGGCTAGTGGCCTCTACATGCAGGCTTTATATTAGGTGTTTCCTCATGTATTCAGCATTTATATGAATAGTTCCTATGCCACATATAATTATTTCAATCCAGTGGTGTGCAATCTTAGATGTAGACACAAAGACAACACTAATCAAGAAACAGTTGGTCAAATTCACTAATTTTGATTGTGCAGTGGGCCCTTGGTATCCACAGGGGTTTGGTTCCAGGACCCTGTGTGGGTACCAAAATCCCTGGATGCTCATGTCCTATTAAATACAGTAAGGTAGTAAAATGGTGGCCCTTATATAAGATGGCAAAATCAAGATTTGCTTTTTGGAATGTATATATTTTAAAAATATTTTCAAGCTGTGGATAGTCGAATCTATGAATAAAAATGCCGTGGGTATGGAGAACCAATTGTACTTAAATGGACATATAGAAAAAAGTGGAAGTGGGGAGACATAGCCTTCTTGCACCTATTAGACAAAAAGATTTATTTTAGAATGGGTTTTTATGCATCACGATCATCTTCCTCAGATGCATGCTAAAATAATATCTGTTAGTCTTAATGTACCTCACAAGATTCCGTCTCCCCCTTTCTTTGTGTCTTTTCCTACTGAATCAGACAAATACAGGCCTCAAACAGATGGGACCAAAGGGCCATTGTTGGGCCATGTTGGGGTCATGGCATTTAGACGCCATACACCCCAAACACGGCCAGAAGCCACACTGTGGCTGCCTCCGCCAAGAAGAACCAGGCCAAAAAGGAGTGGCTGAAAGCCACTCCTTTCTGGCAAGGCCAATGTGATTTTAGGCTGCATCAATAGGAGTATAGTGTCTAGAGATCAATGGAACTAATAGTGCCACTGTATTCTGCTTTGGTCAGGCCTCACCTGGAATACTGTGTCCAGTTCTGGGCACCGCAATTCAAAAAGGATGTGGAGAAACTGGAGTGTGTCCAAAAGAGGACAACTAAACTGGTGAAGGATCTGGAAACCATGCCCTATGAGGAATGTCTTAGGGAGCTGGGTATGTGTAGCCTGGAGAAGAGAAGGTTAAGAGGGGATATGATAGGCCTGTTTAAATATTTGAAGGGATGTCATATTGAGGAGGGAGCAAGCTTGTTCGTTGCTGCTCCAGAGACTAGAGCGCAGAACAATGGATGCAAACTGCAGGAAAAGAGATTCCACCTCAACATTAGGAGGAACTTCCTGATAGTAAGAGCTGTTTGACAGTGGAACAAACTCCCTCAGAGTGTAATGGAGTCTCCTTCCTTGGAGGTCTTTAAACAGAGGCTGGATGGCCATCTGTCAGGGATGCTTTGATTTAGATTTCCTCCATGGCAGGGGGTTGGACTGGATGGCCCTTGGGGTCTCTTCCAACTCTATGATTCTATGATTCTAACCCATTCAAGAGTGCAGTGAAAGCCCAGATCAGGGCCGGGTGTGTGCAATTGCCACATCCCTGGCACAATCAGCTCTGGCATGATTGTGAACTGCATTATCATTCCTGTCTGCTTGACCCCACAGTTATCTTTCTGAAAATAGCTGAGGGACTAGGGAGCAGCTTGCTCAACAACATGGTCAGTGCTGAACCAGAGAACTTCAACGGAAAGGAATAATTAATACTTTTATTAAAATACTTTCTTCATGCTCCAGTTGGTTTTTGGATCATACACCATCGGAGTAAAGATACTGTAAATACAATTAAATCCCATTAATATATATTTGAAAACTGTGGCCTTAGCTGAGGCTTATGTGCAAATGTGTGTATCTGACCCCCATTTCAGGAAAAGGTGCTCTGGGAGCAGAGAGTTTAGACTGGAGAAGCAAAATTATGCATGTAAGTTTAACCCTTTCCCTGTTCACCACTTCTCCAGTCCAAATCTTTCCAGTCACATTTATGCAGAATACCAAGCATATATTTCTGTAGCAGACACACATTTGGAACCTGGGGGGGGGGGTAAAAACAGCTGCAGAGAGGACATGATTTGTAGTAGACATTTGAGTGGATGGGGGAAGGATTAACTAAAGGAGGCTTCACTGCTGTAGTTCTCCATCCAGACTGCCACATCACGAAGCAGAATTTCTTTGCCAGAGGTGGGGTGGGAACATTACGGGTGAGTTACATGCACTTACATCTAATCTGTAGTTATAGTCTTACAAAAAGGAAATGTTACACTAATGAAAAAGACTGATTTTAGTAGTTTTAGCTTCTGGAGAATTATCTATAGATATTTTAACATGGGAGTAGGGTGCAACGAGAAAGTGACTGAGAGGGAGAAAGAATTTCACACTCTTAACACGCACTACACTAAATCATAATTTTAATTTACTTACTTGATGTAATTATCATAGTTTTTATAATCATTAGATTGCTTGAGAATGGGAAACCTTGTTTTAAAATAGAAATGGAAAGTACATTCAGTACAGGAGCTGTAAAAAGTATCTCAGGCTGCTTGTGTTTGAGTTTGGGGAATTACCCTTGGAGCAGCATGTATTTTTCCAGTAAGATATGATAACTCTATTCCAAAATTAAGTGATATTTTTCAAGGGCAGATTCCTTTTCTCAACTGCTTTTCCTCTATGTTAATCTCACCAGTGTGGTTAGTAGCAGGCCTTCTCTCTGCACTGTGAACTAGGATGTGGTTTTTATTCATTGTCAATCTCAACAAACAGTTACTGAGGTAGAATATTTTTCAGAATGTTTTCATTTGTTAAAGGTGTATGTCTGAATTTGGTTTAAAAATCAATATGACTTCATAAAAGCTTTTATAAAATGCTTGCTGGTGGGGGTTGGGGTGTCGACCTAAGCTAAACTTCTGTGTAAGCTGTAGGAGAAAGTAGTTTGTGTTGGCAGTGTCTGATCTTTGTCCTTCTTTCTTATCATCAGTTGATACCTGCAGTTTGAGGCACCAGGAGACATGTCGGACTGGCTGTTCATTGGATTGTTCGTGGCACTGGTTGTGCTTCTGCTGCTGACGCTCTTTGGTTTTGCTGTGTATTCAGGACTCTTTTCAGAAGTGATTGTCAGCGCTGGTTTGCCCCCAGTTGGCAACATCACTGTAGCATACAAATTTCAGGTGGGACCTTATGGTGATAGTGGAAGGCTGTTTACGGAGAGCTGCAGCATCTCTCCAAAATTGTGCTCCATCGCTGTGTACTATGACAATCCTCACACGGTAAGTCACAGTGAGAGCTCTACCAATATTTAATTTTCATAATACCCTACAGTACTGAAAGGATTTCATTTTTTTGTTCTTCTAATTTCAGCTTTAATGCTATTTAATAAGACCTGTATTTTCTTCAGATTCCCACCCCTACACCTTTATACCTTTCTTTCTGAACAGATATTATATGCTGGAGGCTTCCATTCAACATGTTCTTTTGTTTCCCAAGGCTTTCTATCACCATCTATTTTGTGTGCATATTTCTTCAAAGTTCTCAGTATAATAATTTCTGTTCCTCTGTGCATAGTCTGAAGTGTGGACATTCACACTCACAATTTTCTCAACGTTACTGGTTTTATTTTTCCTTTCTCACCAAATCAGCAAAATGTTTAGGAAATGCTAACCATTTGAGCAGAAGCCTCTCCACTTTTCCCATTCTACATCTACAATCCATTCTGTGCCCCCAACTGTTGTTGCTTGTCCTTCCAAATCTTTACATTATGTGTAGACTGAATTTGTTAGGGCTTGGAAGTGACACATTACAAGTACTGTAACAACATTACCTGTAAGATATTACTTTTGATGTAATGAGAGGGGGTAGTAATGTAATGTAAAATAATAACTGGTATATAATCATGGTTTTTAGTGTAATTAATAATATTTAATTATTACTACTGCAACATTACTTTTTGGTGGTGGGTGGGTCCTTTTATGGCTCCTTTCCCCCTATTTTGTAAAAGTGCATTAAAAAACAGAAAAAGTCACTTAAAAGTAACATAGTGATATGTTAGTAACATGTTAAGCAGGTTACAAAGGATATTTTAAAAATAGTGTTCCAAGGCCAGTCAATACATCTCTTTGAGCACAACTGTTATTCATGGACACAGACTGTTTTTTAGTCAATTTGATATTTATTTATTTACTAGCATGACAGCCCACGCTTCTTATAAACAGCTCAAGGTGATTTGCATGGTTCTTCTGTACTCTGTTTTCTCCTTTCTGAAATAGATTAGGCTGAGATAGAAGGACTGACCCAGGGTTGTCCAGGGGTGTGGCCTGCAGATGATGCACACCCCTGGAGCAGCCAGAAACCACTCTGAGGCCACGTAAGGTGGCCTGAATCCTCCGGCAAAAGAAGTGGCGAAAATCTGCTCCTTGCTGGTGGCTTGTTTGGGGCTGCAGCGGTGGCCCATTGGTCAATGAGATCCCGGGCTGATCAGGGACTGATAGCAGCTGGAGTAGCCAGAGACCACTCCAATCCGTCTGTCAGTTTCACCCCTTAGCATCACTGCTGAGTGCTGATTTGAATTTTGATCTCCCCAGTCTTAATCTGACATTATGAGCAGTAGGTCACCATAGTGCCCTAGTACATTTTGAAAAATATATTATGAGGTTTCCAAGTTGGTTTCATAACCAGAAGCCATTTGTCTTTTTATTTAGATAATTTAGCTTTCTCAGAATTACATTGTTTGTGTTAAGAAAGCAAAATCCTGGCCATCAAATAATTTCATATGAGAGGATAAAATATTTGGACTGGAGAGTACATAGTCAAAGAGCAGTTTTCACATCTATGATGGCTTTGCTCTTTACCCATCCTGTGCTTTCATAACTGACCTGCATCTCGCAAATGGTTTGTGTTTCCATTCTCTGATATGCCAGCAACAGCTTTGTTAAATAAATTTGATTTTGTGTCTCCATTCATTTAAACTGTGAATTTTAATTTAGGATATTTAATTTATGCTAGATGATTTTAATGTTCCCTGGGTTTATACGTTTATTAACTATGTTTTACAGTGTTTTTACAGAGTTGAGTAAGAAATGATGATGATGATGATGATGATGATGATGATGATGATGATATAATGTGAAAAGCCAGGTTATTTCATTCAGCACCAGCTCTATAAATGGAGAGAATTTTAGTAAACTGCAGAGTTTCTGAACTATGGACTAGTTTCTTCTTGTTCAAGATTTGGATGGCATTGATACATCCTTTCCCTTGTTCAGAGACAGGATACCGTATGCTGGGCATAACCAATTCGGATGGTATTGCCTTCTTGCTGTGCTTCTAAGTCTCCACAGGCATCTGGAGGGTCCTTGTTGGTCATCAGAAGAAGGACAAAATAGGCCTGTGGCTCAATCAAGCAGGAGTATTCTTCTACAGACCTCCATGTTCTGTGGCTAGGGAAAAGCAGAATTTGGAAACCTTTTGGACTACAGCTCCTGAAATCCTCTAGCTAACATTGTTACTGGCTGTGCTGACTGGGAGATTCTGGAACTTGTAGTCTCAAAAATGTAACTTTTTCAGTCTCTCAAGTGAGGGAAGCCAGGCCAGGGGGCTTGTACCTTCAGTTCTTTAGTGGATCATCAGTTGACCATCCATTTTTGTCACATTTGTTTTAGTATTTTAAAATGGGTGGTCATGGTGGTAGAATGGCGGTAAATGAAATGTATTGCTGTGGATTAATATTATTAATATTATTTATTTATTTAGGGCATTTATATAGTTAATCATTTTCTGTTGCGCTGAGAAATTATTGAATTGCTCTTCAGATTTTTTGATTCTCTTTGTTGTTTGATGCTAACTGACTCAAGTATATAACACTGCCCTCAAGTCGAGTATATAACACGCAGTTGGCAAGTAGCATGACAGTAAAGGAAAGAGTAACAAATAGGTTGCCAGACCTCCCATAAGGCTGAAAGACAGCTTTTCAACTCCAGTAATCTCTGTGGGTAATGGCTTCCCTTAGGTGTTCTCAAACCTTTCTAAATTTGTAAGCACCAAGCATATGAGAGCTTTATGGCATATTTTATCACTTCCATTTTCTGTGGAATTGTGAAGTCTCAAGGAAATAGCAACATATTTCTGTAAAACAGACTGGTGACTCACCACATCAGTGATTCAGAGAGTGATCGAAGGTCTGCTAAGTGCCTGCTTGGATTCATGAATGGATTAAGCCTGAAAAGACTAATCAGACTTGGTAGCCATTTCCATCAATTTGGCTTACTTCTTTGGAGAAGATACTCTCAAGGATGTTTTTGAATGTTATCACTTATTGACAACTTGAGGCTGGGCTTCTCCTGTCTTTTGGCCACCAAGAGGTGGAAGTGTCAAGAAGTAGTGTTACAAGTTGTGACAGTAAATTATGAAACTTGCATCTCACAGCTCAGATGCCTTTCCCTTCCTTCCCAAGACTATTTCTTTTGGTTGTCTGCCTTATGAATCTCTCCTTATCTGAGGCATAGATCTTTTAACAGTGACTACAATTCAAGGAATTGTACAGCTAACTCTATGTGTCAAACCATCTCTTGATTGAAAACAAAAACAGCCTTCTGTGACTGAGTGAAGTAGCTTCAGCTGTTTGTGATGCAGCACTGGAGATGTCATTCCGGAAAGAGAATCAGATTTCCCACTCAGCATTTTTATGTCTGTGCACCTCCTCCTCGGTACCTTTTCTTTAGTGAGGAAATGTTCAGATAGACTTGGAGCTATCATTCTAAAACAGTCACTTGCAGGTTGACTGCTGACAGCTTGATTCTCTTTAAAAAATAAATAAAATAAAATTGGTATTCTCAACAAAGCTGGGAGGTGTGCTTGTTTGAACTCTGGACATCAACATTACCTTGTCTTCTAATAATCCGAGATCTGTAGAAACATACAGATCAGAGATCTTCCCTGTTTCAGTGGCTTGAATTTTTATGCTGGTGCACAAATTTGAGGAGACAGATCACATCAATGAGTTAATAGAAGACCGAGCAGTTAATGAGATAACTCAGGACTGGCATTTCTGAATCTGACTATTATGTCCTTAGTTTTGAAATCATTGTAGAGACTGTGGGGTGTCTGCTTACTGCCCTCCCCCCTCACATTTCTGGTAAATTTGATAAGTCTGTAGGTTTTAAAATTTATTGTATGAATTTGAAGAAGAAGAAGATGTGGCTGTGATTCTGCACAGCAGGTGAATACACATACTGTTTCCTGAATCTAAAGTTAAATACAGGCAGAGCAGAGTTAGTCAAGTCTGTTTTACACACATTTGCTCATAAGTTAGGCGGCAATCCTATATTAACACATGGATGCCCAATGTGATTTACTTTTGGTAAGACTTGTATGGAATTGCACTGTAAATTTATTTACCGTATGTATTCTTAGTTGTACTTTTCTTGCACAAAGAACCTAAAGGAAGTTCATGTCTCTCTCTTTCATTTTTCTATTGTCATAAATAGGACAAATAGTCTTGATAAAGCTACCACTAATTGATCCAGTAATGTCCTGTTTAATCTTCTTAATACTCCTTCATAAGAACTGCTAGAATAGCCTTTGGAGGGCACTATAGGAAGTCAGTTCTATAGCAAGATAGGCCTGGAATCAGCACCTCGGAAATCTGCTTGAACAGCAGCCAGCACTGGCACTGAACTGTCCAGAAGCCCCACCCCCACCCCCCAATGTAGTGTTGCCTCAGGATATTGTACTGTATAGAATTTAAATGCCCACTTTCTGTTCTTGCCATTCCTGCCAGGCAAACAAGAAGGGTCCTATTAGAAGGTCTCTTGCCAAGGGCTTCATCGAAGCTGGACTGTCCATCCTTGAAAGCCTGTGTAACTCTGAATGTCTAGCTTTCCCTTTCTAGTCTCAAGGCATGTATTGGACATAGCCAAAATATCAAATTTCCTCGTCAGTTCTGAGGACTAGAAACATATTTTTCTTTAAAAAAATAAAAAATAAAATTAAAAAGTATTCTTGAGACTCTCTCAGAGTTTCTGCATTCTTTATTCAAGGCAATATTCTGCAGCATAATCTCAGCTATGTTTTTTTATTCCCTGTGCAATGCTAAATGGTGAAACAGGTTTGGAAAAAAAATCTGTATATAGAAAATAGTCAGGGAGCCAAGGCACCTGATGGAATGACCTTCCTCACTAACCACATTGTTTGTGTTATAAATACAAAGGGCTTACAGAAAGAGTCTTCTGCTCAGTGTGAAAGGAGAGTATTTATCTCTGGCATCTAGCCATCTTATTGGAATAAAGTTATTCTGTATAAGTTAAAGAATCAGGAAGAAAAATGTCATTGTGCTTTATCTTAAGCAATGTTTAGTTTGACACTTGCCAAGAATGAGTTTCCAAATTCTTAGAATGCAGTCCCTCAGTGTGATAACACCAGTTTCTTTTGCTTCACCTTCCTTAATTTTTTGGTCCATAGGAAGTACTCTCCACATTGGCTGTAGTCTTGTCTTACATACATAGTGACACTAGCTAATTCCTTAAAGTTAAATATAAAGTTCTGTGCCTTTGCCTACCAGCCAGTAAAGCTAGATTTTCAGCACTGAACTGCCCTCTGCATTTACTGATGTGGAGGAACTGTTAGGGCTTTGGTCCTGGGGATGGTCTTTTATCATAGTGAGTTGGGATGTGCTTATTGTAGAAATTCTGTAGTTAACAGCTGTGGCCAAATGACTGACTTCCCTGCCTGAAATCTCTTTGCCATGTTATTGTGTTAGGAGCCCATCTGTCCTTGATCATTCACTGTCATGTCAGTTGATCAGTTTGCAGAGTCAGTAAGGGGAGGGAAAATCCAGTCCTGGGACAGCACACGGTCTGCAAGGCTCTTTTTGCAGCCTTCCAACCTTAGACATCCCAGACCATTCTCTTCCTGGCCATAAAATGGTGACTAGCCTCTCATAGTAACATGTAGGAACTATGATTTACCTTTTAAATATGTTGCAGTTGCCTTCCCTCACAACTGTTGAACATGAAAAAGATCCCAGTATTCAAAACCAGAAGTGGACATCTGACCATTTCTGCTTTTGTTTGTTTGTTTGTTTGTTTTTGGTATCATCTGTGGCAATTTGTGTAGCTCATGGAGAATCCCAGAGACAGAATACTGACCCTGTAATACACCACAATTGTCAACTTAAGGCAAGAGTCCTCACATCACTATTGTTTGTAACTGCTATAGTAGTACTGCTATGACATGCTGCTTGTAAATTATCAAGGTAGTCCTGCACACTCTTTAAGTTTCCAGGCTCAGCACACTTGTAACAATAGCAAAACAATGTGGGGTTGGTTAACTTAATATACAGTGTCTTTTGCCTCTTTGTAAACCCCCCCCCCCCGGCATTACTTTCAAACTGCTTTCATTCGTTCCTGAAGTATAACTTCTGATGTGTAAATTTTTGCTGTGCTTGTTTTAACTTTTGTAAGCTGCTTTGAGTGTTGGACTTGGAAAAGGGTTGAGGGATACATAATAAGCTTTCAACCTACCTTAGATATGAAGTCCTACTGTCTCTGTTGCCCTGTTCTGTGTTCATATGTATATGCATACAACTCTCAGTGGTCATCTGAACCCTAAAAAAAATAAGAACAATGGGATAGTAAGTAGTGTTGTAGAATGGCTCAGGCTGGTATTTAAGCAGAACAGGATGGGCAGAGGCTGCAGAGAGAGTGTACTGATCCCATAATGACTAGAGCTGCTAGCACAGTCAGAATTTTCACTACAATAAAAAGTGTGCTGTGAAAGCATTCTTCATTATAGTGGCTTTTGTGGGTACATTATATTGTTTAGCTTGGAGAATGCAGAAAATCAACTTATGCTCATAATAAAAATGCAGCAGAAGGATACTAGGGACTAAATGTTAGATTCCAGAGCCCTATGGTTTTTGAGGACGAACAAGACAAAACAACACATAATACTTAGCTGCACTCAGAGTCCTTTCGAAAGGTACTGCTCTCTGGGCTTTTTATTCCTGTTATCTAAATTGTGGGTAGGCAACATTTGATCCTCCAGCTGCAAAGATTGGAGAAGTTATTTTGGAGGTCCTCTAACTCTCAGAATTTCCCATCCAAAATGGCCAGTGGCTGGAGGATTTTGGGAATTATAGTCCAAAAATAACACTTCCAACCTCTGTCAGGTGCTGGTGATTTCCCTCATTGCTGTCTATGCTGGCTCGATCTGACTGGTGTCCATGCTGGCTATTGGAATTGCAGTCCAATTTAAATCAGTTTGGGGGTGGTGGTTTGGAGGTGCTGGATATTTGTAGCATTTGTAGAACCTTCACCATTATTTATAATGTAGATATGTCCTCCAGTTTTCATCTTATCATGTGCATGTTGATAGCACATATTCCATGATGGCTGGAAGAGAGTCCTTCACTGCTAATTGGGTTCACAAAATGGTTTCAACTCTATAGTGTAAAGAGCAGCTGTGCTCAGCTGTTTCTATTTTTGTAGAGTGGAAGGAAAATGGAAGAGCATCACCAGGGATGAGGCCATGTCAAGTCCTTTGAGCTGCATACAAAGGTCTTCTTTTCTGGAATTCTACTGCAAAGGACAACAAAATTGCATTGTGGATATAATTTTTAAAAGGTAGTTCACCCCATCCCCAAGGTTTAGTCTGGGTATCAGCATTTCCATTTCATCTTTCTGAGTCCAGACCTGAGGCGAAAGTGGCAGTAATTTCTAGTTTACAGCTTGGACCATGACCTGTCCAGAATTAACCATAGTTTGGAGCTAAGTGTAATTCCAGCATGCAGAAATGGTACCAGCTGAATGGAGCCAGTGTGGTGTAGTGGTCTGAATGTTGGACTAGGCCTGTTTTAGACCTGGGCTTGAGTGTCCACTAACCCACAGCTGGATGAACTTGGGCAAGTCACACTCTCTTAGCCTTAGAGGACCAAATGCAAATCTCCTCTGAATAAATTTTGCCTAGAAAACCCTATGACAGAGTCACAATACATCACAGTTGACTTGATGGCACATGACAACAACAACAGTTTGTTGACAAGGCTTACTTCCTTTGACTGAAAGAGCCATATGTTCCATCCTCATTTCTCAACCTCATTCGGGAGGTGGTTCAACTATTTTAAAAATAAAAATAAAATAAGTAATACATCCCCCCCCGATACAGTTTTTCACAAAACCTAATTCATAAAATTGCGAGCCAGCTTGATGTAGTGGTTTGAGTGTTGGACTGCGACTCTGGAGATCAGGGTTCAGTTTCCTGCTTTGCTATGGAAACTCATTGGGTTATCTTAGGCGAATCGCACACTCTCAGCCTTAGGGTTACCATAAGGCAGAAATGATGTGAAGGCATACAACAACTACAGTGTTGAGATTAAGGTACTTTGGGATAGTGATGGAAAATACTCTTATTTTCTTTCATTGGTATACAAAGGAGTCTTGTAGCACCTTTGAGACTAACTGAAAGAAGGAAGTTGTTAGCATGTTCCCTCCAGTCCATCTGCCTTGGTCCAGGCCTCAGAGGGAGAGAAGACCTGCTGGACCTGATCCCCTTCCCCACCACCATTTCCTTCTCCTTTTGTGTTGTGGCTTTTTAGATTGTACGCCTGAGGGCAGGGAACTGTCTAATTAATAATAATAATAATAATAATAATAATAATAATAATAATTGTAAGCCGCTCTGAGAGCCTTTAGGGCTGAAGGGCAGGGTATAAATATCATAAATAACAACAACAATAACAATTAATTAGCATGAGCTTTTGTAGACTTGACCCTGCTTCCTCAGATGCATGAATTTTATCTTTCAGTAGGATGAGTATCTGTGTCAGTCATCTGTCATGCAGTTCCTTTTCATTATTTGGGCCGTAAGGCTAAAGATTTTAATGATGTTCACAATAAGTGTAAACTAGCAGTAGTGCTTTTGTTCACCCAGTTCTTGAACATTTTGTCCTGTTCATTTAAAATGGCTGTTCCCTCCTTTTCTCCCTCTCATGGAAAAGTTACATCACAGGACAGTATTGGAGTGTGGCTATTACTAACACACTAAGCTAATGGAACCAAGAAAAACAGCCTACCTCCAAGGCATCCATTGTAGCTGCTAGACAGAAAACCTCAAAAACTTGGCAGAGTCACCTTCTAGTAGGCTTTGACTCTTATGCATTCACCATGGAATGTGTTAACTGAAGCCCAGCACCACAACTCCTGCAGCCAACGGATGTGGAAAGGCCAGCCAGACTGAGCTGCTCCATCAGGTTCTGTCTCTACAGCATTGGTAATGTGGATTCAGAAGGCTTTTGTTTGTTTTTCCTAAGGCTGTTGTGCAATTATCCAGCTGAATAATTTATTGATATCATACCTTGTCTGGTGTGAATGGGAAAAATAGTTTGCCCAGAAAGCTAAAGAAATAGTAGAAAGCACTGACTTTGTACAAGAATGTCCCAATATATTTAGAAGATGCCTCTCCCCAGAATAACTTGAGTTGCAATTGCAAATCACATGAGGAGGGGTGTGGAAAGAAAGAGATGGCTTTTGCACTCTGTTTACATATGTGTGCCTGTACCTGTAAGAGGTTGCAAGGAAAAGTGAATAAGCATTCTGCCTGGGCTGATTCAGGAGGGCAGAGTGAAGAGAGTCCATTCTGAGCTCACCAAGTGGAACCATCTTGTCATTAGACATCTGTCTTCCATTTTGTTGTAAATGTATTTCTAAAGATGAGTGGTCACATTCCCAGTGACTTCTGAATGTGGATGAAGCTGCTTTTGTAGGAAGTAAGGTTCTAATAATTTTCTAACCTGTTAATTAAGACACTTGAGCCTAAAAATATTAGATTTTTTTAAAGAAGAAGGTAACATTATCATCCTTTACAGACTGAAAGTGATGTTATTATTTCAGGAACATAAAAGGCACTATGTATAACTTGGCTTGGCTTACAACTTGGCTTTCAGTATATAATACTTGATATATTAAAGGTATAGATTACTAAAAATAATAATTGCAAAATTGAGTTTAAAAAAAATTATTGCTAGTAATAGAGCTATACAGTACTGTATCCTGAACTGTAAGGAACACTTGAATGGTAAGGAACCGCTTTGCTTTTGCCATTTTATGCAGAACAAGCAAACAAGCGAAACAACAACATTAAAAATAGAAGAAACCATCAATATTAGTAATATAAAGAAGATGATTTTGTCTGCTCTAGTCCTCCACAGCATTAAGCTGGTTTAAAGCATTCATTCCCACAAAAAGAATCAAGAAAAGAAAATCAAGAACAGGAACTGCAATATGAGATACTGTATGTAGTTATACATAAATGCCTGCTCAGCTGCTACATAGTTTTTAAAAACAATGCAGGAGTGTGTGTGTGTGTGTGTGTGTGTGTGAGTGAACACCTTGTCTTAAATATTCGATTTGTTCCATAATTCAGATTTTAAACATTTCATAGGGGGAAATTGCTTGTTTTTTGAATTTTTCCAGTTTTAACTCAAGCCTTCACATCTCTGTCTGATAGAGTTAGGTTTTCAGTGCTCACTTCTTACTGATAATTCTGCAGTAAGATATACTGTGTACTCAGTATAAGAATATGAAGATTTACATGAGGCTCATTAATTTGGCTTCAAGCAGAGTGGATGGAACAGATTTCAACACATGCCAGGAACGATATCTGTGGACCACAACTCCCTGCTTGGGGTATGCTGTGACAGTTTGGGTTGGTTCTGTGCATTTTCAGTTTCTGTATGAGCTAAAGGGATTAGATAGTTGCTGATTCATGTAGGCTCAAGCAGGAATAAAGAGCTGAGGGGGCATTTCATGTGAGTAGCAAAAACCAAGCCGGATAGAAGTTACCAAACTGAAGACTGGGCAAGAGATTCAGACATGTCTGAGTGTGAAACTCTGAGCTGCTAGTACAGAAATTGCAGAGAGAATGATCTGGGAGAGCTGTCGTTCAGATCCAGGAAGATTTAGTACAGTGGACTTTTCCTTTACGCGGGGGATCCGTTCCGGACCCCCCCCGCATAAGGGAAAAATGTGTATGCTCAAGCCCCACTGAAAACAATGGGGTGTGTGCATGCGGTGTGATGTGGTGCGCATGCCATGGTTGGGTGCACCATTGTTTCCCCTGCAACACAGATTCAATGCAAGCTGAAAGCTGCATATGGCATGCCTGCTTATGGCGCGGGTGCACTGCGTAGGTTTCTCAAATATTAGAAGCCTGGGCTGGGAGCTTGTCAGAATCTGCAGTACTTCTCTATCAGAATGCTCTTTCTGCCACCTTGTTTAGTAACTGAATTTCTGGTGCTTCAGCCAGTTGATGCAGTAGATGCATGACAGCTCATTGTGGGTTGTCAGACTGGGAGGAGGCAACAGCAGACTCCGTATTTGTGCAGACACAAATTAAGCCATGTACTTTGCTGTGGACTAACAACTGTCCTGAGTGGGAACACAGATGTCATCTTCCGTTTTCCCTACTACTATTACTCCTTACCTTTTCCATTGCTATACTCACTTCTCAACAAGTGTAAACTGAACAGACATCATATGCATCTTGTGACATCCATTTAAAATTGCAAGAGATAGTTGTTGAATTGCAGGGAATTTAGTATACTATGCTCCCTAAAGAAAAGAAGCCAAAATAGGCCACTTGTTTTAAATAATAGTAAGATGTAAAATAGAAATCAGCTGTTAGAGTTAATCTTTGCCAAACAGATAAATACTGTACAAATATTTTCCATTTAATAAGCATCCTCCATTCCAGAAGTGCAAGTACTTTACTGTAACGATTCTGTGATTCTATGATTCTATGATCCAGTGTCAGTTTTGTCCGTCTCAGCCGTTTGAGGGAAATAGACTTTACAGTATTGCTTTAAAATATTTACAAAAGGGTTACTGGAAGTCAGGAATGACTTGAAGGTACATAACAGCAACATAATCAAGTATCACCCAATACATCTAGTGTGTGTTCATAATGGTGATTTTTTTGCATCTTTTAAAATGCATTTGATCACATAACATGTGTTTATTTGTCATACTTCTGCTCTTCCTTGGAAAATCAAACTGTTAAGAGGGAGCTCCAAATGAGTTCCCACTAAGAAATTGATTAAGACCCTGTCTTCTTAGTTTCTGACAAGGGATACTGTTTGATGCTAGAACAAGCTGTCTGTTTAGCCTAGGACCCTGTCTTCTGTCTGGCTGCAGATCTGTGGTCTCAGGCAAAGGCCCAACCTTGCTACTGTACCTCGACAGGCTGCTTTTTAATGCTGAGCTGTGATCTTTCTGTTTTTGTATCTTCAGCATTGCTACTGGACAACTGGTTAAGCAACAATACAGCACTTTATTACTGTTGATGCTGAGTATGGTTTCCTTAGCCTCAAGCTCAATGACTATTACAATGTAATTGCCAACACAGAAATCTGAGAGCCTTTTACTATCATCAGAGCAACCCCCCACCTTGTCCCAAACTGTATTGTTTGATGGATTTGTGCTTAATGAATTGCTACTTTTAGGTATGTTCTTCCCTCTCTCCTCATGCATATGCCTCTCTGGAAGTTTTTCGGGAAGATTTGAGCTATGCATCATGTGACAAAACAAATTCCAAAGCCACCATGCTTTTTTCCAGTTTGATCATCTGATGCTTGGCAATGATTCTAGAAAGCTTCCTTCCAGTTTTTTTTCCAGAGCTCCAAACAGCAACTGTGGAAAGGCTGACAGAGCTGCCACCCGCCTTCCAGTTGCCTGTTATAGGAGAAACCTGAGTAGCTGGCAGGATAACGAGAAACCTACTGGTATGTTAGTTCTTTTTTATATGATGGTAGTAAGGCATTTTGTTAAAGTAAACAGGCTAGAAGTGCTAAATATACTTATACTACAGCACCCAGATCACTGATCCATCAGTTTAAAATATATAGTTTTTACAGTACAGGCTTCCCTAACTCACTCACTCTCTCTCTCTCTCTCTCTCTCTCTCTCTCTCTCTCTCTCTCTCTCTCTCTCTC
>NC_056523.1:73166204-73171354 GCF_019175285.1 Sceloporus undulatus | reverse complement strand
GATATATATATATTAGAAAGAATAATTTTATTTAACTCCTTTGCATCTTATCACCCTACCTATTCAACTTATATGCAGGACATACTGTAAGAAAACCGGGCTTGGACAAAGAAGAAGGAGGAGTGAAAATAGGAGGAAGGAATATCAACCATCTAAGATATGTAGATGACACCATAATACTAGCAGAAAATCTCCTAGACCTGGAGCAACTACTAAGAAAAATCAAAGAAGAAAGTGCAAGGGCAGGTCTATTGTTGAACATAAAGAAAACAAAAATAATGACAGTGGAGAATCTTGACAAATTCAACCTAGGCAACGAAGAAATGGAAGTAGTAAAAGAATTCTCATATTTGGGATCAAATATTTATAGAGATGGAGACAGCAGCCAGAAAATCAGAAGAAGATTAAGAATGGGGAGAGCAGCTATGAAAGAACTAGAAAAGATTCTTAAATGCAAAGATATACAACTCAGCACAAAAGTTAGAATTATATAAGCCTCCGTATCCCCTATTACCATGTATGGATATGAGAACTGGAGAAAGAAGAAAGTGGATAGGAAGAAAATAAATATATTTGAGATGTGACGCTGGAGAAGAGTGCTGAGAACTCCTTGGATGGCCAAGAAGAAAAACAAATGGGTCCTAGAGCAGACAAAGCTAGAGATCTCCCCGGAAGCCAAGATGACAAAACTGAGGCTGTCATACTTCGGGCACATCATGAGAAGGGAGGACTCATTAGAAAAAACAACAATACAATGTGCCCGCATCATACGTAGGTACATTATATGCTGCTTTCAGCATACTCTGAAAGCAGCGACAGAAGAAACGGCACCGCACACTGGAAGCTGTACCGTTGTGAGCATCAGCCCCATTACTTCTAATGGGGCTCAAGCATAGGCAGAATTTCTTTTACGCGGGGGGGGGGTACAAAACAGATCCCCGCGTAAAAGAAGGGACCACTGTAGTAGATAAGATGGAGAGAAGTAGAAAACGAGGAAGGCCACATGGTAGATGGTTGGACTCTATTAAAGAGAACACGGGTATGAATTTACAGGAGCTAAGCAGAGAAGTGGAGGAAAAGGAGTCTTGGAGATGTCACATCCATAGAGTTGCCATGGGTCGAGATCGACTCAAGGGCAGTTAACAACAAAAGTTTGAATTAAGATTCAATGCACCTAGTAGGAAGACAGGTAGTCATGTCAGTTATTGGGTGTCATAACAGTCCAAATGTTCATTGGAATGTAAGGAAACAGGTGATAATAGGGTCTTGTCATGCTGAAAATGTTTAGATGTCTATCACTGTTGTATGAGAAATGGCACCATTCCTGCACTCTAGATACTCTCTAGAAATGTTTATTGATTAGCCCTTAGGCCGTTTCAAAATAACATAAAATAACACTAAAACAAGTAAAACACACTATAAAATCCTATAGAAATTCTATAGTAATTAGAAAAGGGCTAAAATGTAATAACAAAGAATCTGAAATGTATATAGAGTACCGTATGGATGTCATATAAATGTAAAACAATATAAGCACTCCTGTTGTTGAACTTTGGATATGGAAGTACAGCGCGCCCTTCTCTTACATGGGGATCCGTTCTGCCCCCCCCCCCCCCCCCCGCAGAAGAAAAAACGTGTATGCTCGAGCTCCATTAGAAGTATTGGGGCTTGTGCCTGCCGCGCGCACGCCATGGACGTGCACCCCGTTATTTTTTCTGGGATGCACAAGGCTTTTTTCTGATGCGGCTTCTAGTGTATGCGGGCGCACTGTATGCTATTAGACAGATTCAGGCATCTCATAACAATTACGTTTATCACACATGGCAGGGTATGTAACAGGATAAATAAATGGCATCTGTATGGAAATTTAACTTGTGTGAGTTGGTGCAAAGAAAGATGAATGAAAGAGCAAGGAATGAATAAGTATGTCATTTGGTTATGTGACAGCTGGATTTTTTTTCATCACTGTAAATATTTCCAGGAGGAATAACTATGTTAGCTTGATGTAGCGAAAGGAACAAAGAATCCTTTGACAATTATGTCATAGGCTCTTGTGGATGCCAGCCCATTTCATTAGAAGTGTTCTGCTGATGACAACAGCTTATGCTTAAAAAAAATAAAAATAAAAATTAGTCTTTAAGATGCCACAGACTTTTTGTTGCATTTTCATCAGTATTATGAGGATCCTCAATTGCCTTTCTGTTTGGAAATGAGGGAACATCATAAGATTCCTAGATACCTGGCAGGTGTCCTCAGTGTGAGCAGGTGTAGTAGAGATACATGCAATATACATTTATTGTTGTATGCCTTCAAGTCATTTCTAGCTTATGGTGACCCTATCCTGGGGATCTCTGGGATTGAGATTGTATGACTCACCCAAAGTTACTCAGTGAGTTTTCATGGCTGAGCAGAGGTTTCCAGAGCCATAGTTCAATGTGCAAACCTCTACACCATGCTGGCTGTCACCAGAGAGTATACTGGAGAGGTTAAAAGGGAACATAAAAGGGAGCTGTGAGAGAAGGGAACACAATTTTATGAGAATCAAGGAGAAAATGGCATGAACTGTAAAGCAGGGTGATGAATTTGTGGCATTCCAGATTTTTTTGGCCAGCCATAACCAGTATAATTTGTGGATTATGCAGATTGTAGTACCAGCAATATGTGGAAAGCTTCAGTAGCTCGCCACTGCTGTAAAGCCAGGATGTGCCAGTGCTAGCAGGCCAGAAATCTTCAGCTGGACAATGAAAAGCCTTTAACAGTCACCAAAGTAGTAATCCAAAAATTAGTGCTGGTCCATGGATCATTGGCTGCCTGTCTCTGGAAAATTTCAAGGAAAGTAAGAAACAATGGCACCCAATGGATATAAATTTAATGCCTGTCACTGGCACAATGGAAAACATTAATGGGTGGTCTCCCACATCAGATAGCTTGAGCAGCACTGGATTAAAGAAAGCAAGAAGCTGATCAGGTAGGAAACTCCTTTTGGGTTTCCAAAAGAGTTATGCTTCATCAGATTAAGGGTCCCATCTAGTTTAGCAACCTGTTTCCAGTGGTAGTTGACCAAGTTCTTCCAGGAAGCCTGCAGGCAGTTATGAGGACAACAGCTCTCCTATAAAACCTCCAGGACTATACTGCTTCTAAACATGGGATTTTTTCTAATCATAGACAGATGTCTAGATAATCTGATACTGAGGAGGATGGGAAGTGCTGATTGTCTTTTTCAGAGATCTAGCAGAATTTAGTCCTATGTCATCTAGATTGCCAAGGACAAATGGGAATGTGGGTGGTAAGGCTGGATTGGGTAATATGAACATCAAACAGGCAGGGAACAACAAATGAGAATGGGCAGGGTAAAACAAATGTGAAAATAGGTATCAGGCATGTCCAAGGATCTTGAAGCAAACCTGTTGACCAGTGGCGGTTCTTTCTTCCTTTTGTAGGAGTTGCAGGAAGGTAGGAGTCAAAGAAAATGGGAGTCTCTTTTAGTAGCCTTAGGTGAGCTTGACATCCATGGCTGGGCAAGACAAAGCAACTGCTCAAGAACACTGTGGGATTTGCCTCTTCACAAGTCCCATTTTATGTTGAGCCATTCATTACTCATGCAGGTCACATGTTAAGGTGATGACGTAGCCATATTTTTCTCAGTCATATTTCTAGACAAACCTTAGGGAAATGTTCAGGTTTTTGAGATCCTTGCAGTTCTCTAAACCATAGGATTCTTTTTTTTTAAAAAAGTACTGAATTATATCTATTGTTTGGAAAAAATGTTATGACATGTTATTAGAACCTAAACACTGGCATCATAACATAGGAGGATAAGGTTGATGTGCTTGTTGTCATAAACAGCATGGCAGTTGCTTTGTCCCTCATTCTGGCACTGTTCCTTCACTCCCATTGCTTCTGGTTCTTGGATTTCTCCCAAGTTCTGTATAAAGTTCAAGCACGATTTAGTATATTTGGATAGCACACACATCCTTGGCCATTTTTGAATTCAGCATAGGTTGCTGCTCAGGTGCTCATCTGTCTGCAGTTGTTACTTGCCCAAAGTAAGCACATATGTGGCAATTACAGGTTGATCTCCTGCCAGCAAAAGGCAGGAGGCCAGGCTGCACGTGGCACACAAAGCAGGATGTGATATAGATGTGGTCTTTCCAGCTGTGGCTGAGAAGTTGACGTGGCCCTCCGATTAGTTCTGAGCAGGTTTGAGATAAGTTGGATATGAACAGATTACAGTCCATGCACATTTTCTTTCCTAGTAGGGTTTTTTTTTTTTTTTTTTTTGCATGACATGTTATAAAAAGATCTGGCCCTGTTTTTTTCCTTCTGTTTATAGTTTGCCATCACTGTGCCTGGTGTTTGCAGAGTGCAAAACAATAGAGGTTTCTCTCCTGAGGAGGTTACAAACTAAAATTCAATACTGGGGAACAAGCAGAGGGATGGAAGAAAGAGGGGATAGTAATCAACAGGGAAACAATATGTAGTTATTTTTGCTTAGGCTTAGCTTTTAAAATTTATTTATATTAAAATAGTTCTTGTAGTTTGCCTTCTGTCTTATGGTGCCGATCATGGGGTTTTCTTGACAAGATTTGTTGAGAGGGTGTTTGCCATTGCCTTCTTCTGAGGCTGAGAGTGTGACTTCCTCAAGGTCACCCAGTAAGTATCTGTGACCAAGCAGTGATTTGGACCCTGGTCTCCTAGAACCTTAGTCCAACACTTGAACCACTGTACTGCACTGGGTCTCTAAAATATCTGTACCCTACACTATATTGAAGGGTGTCAGGTTGGTGTACAGTAACACCTGTAATGGTACTCCATTCCTGATTGCACATACATGTAGTTTCTGAATGTTCTCTTAGGGCTGGTATCTGCTGGGGTTTGGTTTCAGGGCCCCATGGATACCAAAATCTGTGGAGTGATTTGGACCCTGGTCTCCTAGAACCTTAGTCCAACACTTGAACCACTGTACTGCACTGGGTCTCTAAAATATCTGTACCCTACACTATATTGAAGGGTGTCAGGTTGGTGTACAGTAACACCTGTAATGGTACTCCATTCCTGATTGCACATACATGTAGTTTCTGAATGTTCTCTTAGGGCTGGTATCTGCTGGGGTTTGGTTTCAGGGCCCCATGGATACCAAAATCTGTGGA
>NC_056523.1:73151308-73166194 GCF_019175285.1 Sceloporus undulatus | reverse complement strand
TGCTCAAGTCCCATTAAATACAATGGCATAGTAAAACGGTGCCACTTATATAAAATGGCAAAACCAGGGTTTGCTTCTTGGAATGTATATATTTTAAAAATATTTTCAAGCTGTGGATGCTTAAATTCATGGATAAAAAAATCCATAGATATGGAGTACTAATTTTGGACTGTACTAATTTTGCTGTGGGTCACTGCTTTATTTCATTTTGCAAAATTTGTACTTGTGCTTGACTTGCTTCTTCTTAGCAGGGTTAGTGGCAGTGTGGCATGGTAAATGTCACTTTTTGCCCTGTGCCTGACTAGAGCAATGCCATTTACAGCACTCTTGCAGATAATTCATGTCCTACAAACAGTCTTGCTGGGATGCAACATACAGAAATGGATCTGCATTAATATTATACAGGTTGGCTGTGCAAGACTTTTCATCCAGTTTGACAGTAGAAGAAAGGCACTAGCCTGCCAAACTAGGATTCAGAAATAATGGTAATTTGATCTAGGAGCCTTAGTTGACCACAGGCTAAACCTGAGTCAGCAGTGTGATGTGGTGGCCAAAAAAGCCAATGCAATTCTAGGCTGTATCTGTAGAGGTATAATGCCCATATCAAGGAAAATAGCAATAGTGCTTTGGTCTGACTCATCTGAAATACTGTGTCCAGTTCTGGACACTTCAATCCCAGAGCGATATTGACAAGCTGAAACATGTCCACAGAGGGGTGACCAAGATGATCAAGGGTCTGGAAACCAAGTACTATGAGGAATTACTACAGGAGTTGGGTATATTTAGCTTGGAGAAGAGAAGATGGAGAGCCCTGGTGTTGCAGTGGTTAAATGCCTGTACTACAGCCACTCACTCAAGTCAAGTTTGCAGTGAGTCAAGTTAAGTTTATTGTTTTAGAGCAAGGGTGTTTGCATAGAACTACAATAGATACATACAAAATACATGTAAAATACACAAATGTTGTATTTGTAACAAAATACAAAAAGATTTATGAATTTAACAATTAAAATAACCATTATATCTCAAATACAGTTATTATATATGGTCATCACCCTTACAACTAATGGCTAATTCAGATATATATTTCCTCCTAGGTTTTTTTGCTGCTAAGGCAAATAAAGCCACTCTCCAGGTCACATATGTGTAAGAGTCCATGAGACGATGAAAGACGGTTTCTTGTGGACATTGGCTAAAATTGGTTACAATTAGAGGTGTCACAAAATGTTCCCTGAGTTCTTTATAAAGTGGGCAAGATAATATATAATGAACAAGGTCTTCTATGTCTGAACAACCGTATATACAAGTGCGATCTCTTATTGGGATGCCTCTGTGCCTTCCAGATCTGTACGCTGAATCCATCATATTCATTCTTAGCTCTGTAAAAGCTTTCCGGAGTTGGACACATGTCAGATTGTTAAAGTACTCTACATGATCACAGTTTTCTATGAATTTATAATATAAAGGAGCACATGGGGAGGAATACGCAATATATAAATCCCTTTGTATGGCTACTTCCCTTATTGCATTCTTGATGGTTTTTTTCTGTTCATCTAGATGAAAACCTTTGAGTTTATCTGATGTGAGCCCATATTTGATGTACAATTGGGAGGCATAATGCACCCAGTTTTTAATTGGAATACCAGTAGACAATTCTATTAAACATTTTTGGAGGGAGTCTGTTATTATCCATCCTCTGTACTTTAATCCAATACCATAATTCTTTTATCTATTTGGCTTTCAAGGCTTAGTGTTCCAGTTTCCAATTTAAGCATAGCAATTAAAGTATCTTTAGGTAGACCTAATAATGATCTCAAAAATAATTCTGGGTGATTTCCAGGCTTGTTATATTTGAGGTGCTAGAAGTACCCCAAATCTTGGCTCCATAAAGGGATTGTGCCATTGTTTTAACTATATACACTGTTAGAGCAGGATTTACTAAATTGCCTCCTTTAGATATTGCCTTTGCTGATCTATGAGCTTGTACTTTAACATTTAGCAATTGTTCTTTCCATGAGGTTGTATCTGAGTAAAGCAGCCCTAAATATTTAAATTACTTGCTTTATAATTTTACTGTCAATATGCCAGGTATGTTTTTCAGGGTGCTTTCCAAATACCATGACCTGAGTTTTATCATAATTAATTGTCAGTTCGTTTTTTTTTTTTACAATATAGTGAGAGCTTCGCAAGAAGTCATCTAAGGCCCACCTCAGTTCTAGAAATCAAAACTAAATCATCTGCATACATTAACAATGAGAGTTTCATGCTGAGGATTGTGACAGGAGCATATTGTAACCTCCTTTACCATATCGTTAATGTAGAAGTTACAAAAAAGGTGCTAGTATACACCCCTGTTTAACTCCCACGAAGGTATTAATCTTTTGGGTGAGATGGCCTGCCAAATCGGCTTTAACTTGAAATGTTGTATCAGTATACAGTGATTTAATAATAAATAATAAATGACAATCAATATCAGTCTTCTCCAGTTTTTGCCACAATAAGAATCTAGAGATTGAGTCAAACGCAGACTTCAAAGGCAACAAACAATTTTTGTTTCTGATTATGAACATACTTGCACATAAGAAAGTTCAAAACAAAGCACAGATCCATTGTTGATTTACCTTTTTGGAAGCCAGCTTGTACTTCTGACAATATGTTATGGCTGTCTGCCCATTCTTCTATTTTTTCAAGTAAAAACCTGGCATACAGTTTAGAGGAAATATCCAAAAGACTAATAGGTATAATTAGCAGGGTCCTTCCTATCGCCTTTTAAAAATATTCCATCCCTCTGGAATGCGGCCAGTAAGATGTATATATGTAAACAATTTAGCAAGTATCGGGGATCAATATTCTAGATTTACCTTACTGTATATAATTCTACAGGTATCATATTTTCACCAGGAGCTTTATTGGCTGCTTGTTTGGCAATAATCCCTTTAACCTGACTCAAGGAGACATCCAGCCATTCTTGAATGTCTAGTAATGCATTTGGGTAAATTGGTCTATTTGAGGCTTAGATATATTAGAAAAGTAATTCTCCCACTCTTTTCTTTGTACTGCGGCTTCTAAAGTATAACTCAAGCAACTAAATGCCAAATTTTCTGAGAGTTCTTTTCATTAGCTGCCTCCCCTAGTTCTTTCCATTGTAATTCATAATATTTTTGTTTCTTTAAGTAGTTTTTTGTAACTTTGACGTAATTGAGTTATATGAGTTGAAATTTTTTTTTGTCCTTTGTTGTTTTCAAAATCCTGAGTTCATTAACTAATTTTAATTTACACTCTAGGCAGTCTTGATTGAACCAGGTACAAAGCTTTGTTCTAGAGTTTTGGTACACCCTGGAGGAGCTTAATAAGGGTTTTATTTGTAACATAAGGTCCTGATATGCTCCAATGATGTTACTGTATTTGATTCTTGAAGAATATTTTCCCTTACTTTCTCAAATTTGGGAGAATCGAGAATCATACTAATTTACTCCTGGAGCTGGCCATTACATTTTAACCTTCTGCTTCCCAGTATCATATACTGAGTTTGATGTATTGCTCTTGGGTCTAGTTTAGGGATCCTTCGTGGGAGGGTCAAAGCTAGAGGAAAATGATCGCTCTCTGCTCTTGTAATTATTTTAAATGTATTTCTGTCAATTGGAGTGTTATTGGAAGTTAATATATAGTCAATAGTACTAAGGCCCGGAACAGACGGGCCTTTGCGGCA
Source organism: Sceloporus undulatus (assembly GCF_019175285.1). Lineage (NCBI taxonomy): Eukaryota > Metazoa > Chordata > Lepidosauria > Squamata > Phrynosomatidae > Sceloporus > Sceloporus undulatus. The sequence continues at coordinate 73,162,488 of NC_056523.1, read as the reverse complement.
CCCTCGTCATGTGCGAGGGTTGCCTGGTGGGCGGCGCACCCACCAGATGCGGCGCATAACGTTAACGTCGCAGCTTCTAGACGGGGTGGCGCAGCTGTTACATCATCGCGATGTCTCTCACGCTTTGAGGTGTTGCAGCAATGTCACAAAGAGGAGCCGCTTCCGGGTGCTCCCTTTTTGCTCTGCAGGACCGCCGTGCAATTTGGTTGCTGCGGCGCTCCTGCGGAGCAAAAAGAAGAGCTGGGGAGGCACCTCTTTCTGGTGGTGTGTACCCCGTCTAAAATGACCTTTAGGGGAGATATGTGTAAAATTCTGTTCTTGATCCCCGACTCCATGCCCATTGCATAACAATAAGTTATGTTTCATTATAAGTTCACAAAGATGTTTCCCAGCGCAATTGTGAGTTGTATCCATATTTCAGGAGCATCTTCTAAACTAATCCCAAACGCCATATTACTTGAAGAAACAGAACCTATACGGGCATTAAAATCGCCTCCTATGATCATCCAGGAGTTGGGGGACTGAGAATCTATTTCTTTTAGCACGTGATCAAAAGTTTCCCACAAAAATCTCTCATCAATACCTGATTTTGACAGGGAGACATGAGTACAAATTAGATAGATAGTTTCAGGGAAGATATTAGCAATAGATAAAACTAACATACACTGGTACCCCGGGATACGAATGCGCCGCGTTACGAAATTTCCGGGTTACGAAAAAAACCCATTAAAAATAATTGTTCCGGGTTACGAAGGTTATTTCGGGTTACGAAATTTTTTTTGGTGCTTTTCGGCACTTTTTCGCACCAAATCGCGGCTTTTCCCCATTAGCGCCTATGGGGCTTCGGCTTGCGAATGCTTTTCGGGTTACGAATGGCGCTGCGGAACGAATTAAATTCGTAACCCGGGGGAGCCCTGTATTTGCTGTGTTTAAAAGTGGGTGTTGGTAGATTATACCAGTAAGAGAAGTTGAGACTAGTATAGCCAAACCTCCAACTGCTTTCCCAAACTTTGTGGTTTTTAAAGCTGGGACAGAATATGAAGTAAACCCTTGCAATTCAATAGCATTCTCTTTATGAATCCATGTGTCTTGTAAAAAAAATGATCCCATAGGTGTGCAGAAAAGTAGAAAAATTATCATCTTGGACCTTATTTTGCCATCCTGCAATATTCTATGAGATGAGTCTAATTAGAGTGTCATCTGGTCAAGAGGTACCACCCTGGGATTTATTCATGTCCATTGGTAAATGCATATCTTTAATTGTTAACGTAAGATTGTTACCCTTTTTAAGATAATTCTGAATGTCTCCTGTGTTTAATTTATTAGCCAGTGGATTTATATTAATAATATTATTTTGTTTGGTACCCTTTAAAAGTCCAAAATTGGTCTTATCTGAATGGTCTTCAAAGGGGTCACAATTTGCATATTCTGTTTCACAGAGTTTGTTCAGGTGAGCTTGGAGTGAGTTGAGTCTACCTATAATAACCAATTAATCTAAGAGGGGAAGTCTCTTGAATGATCTTATTAAACCTTCCTCTTCTTCCAGTATTTCTGTGTTAGAACTGACCAATAGTTCCTCTATACCATAAGGTTGCGAGTTCAATACCAGCAAAAGGGCTCAAGCTTGACTTAGGCTTGCATCCTTTCGAGGTTGCTAAAATTAGTACCCAGATTGTTGGGGGCAATTAGCTTACAGTTGTAAATCACTTAGACACTGCTAGTTCGATATGAAGTGGTATATAAATGAAGCTGTTTGTTTGCTTGTTTGAGAGGCATGGACGTAGCGAAGGGGGGGGTCAGAGGGGTCCGGACCTCCCCTTCTTGGGGTGCTGGCATGTTCCTCCTTCTCCTCCTCCCATCAAAAGCGCAGAGGAGACTCGGAGACCAGGGAAAGAGGGGGAATGGCAAGGTGAAAGAAGTCAGTCGCACAGGGCCAGGGCAAGGGAGGGAGGGAAGAAGGCCCAGAAGAGAGGGAGAGCCTCCCTCCTTCCCTGCGACTTCTTCTTTCCCCTCTTTCCCTCACTCAGTCTCCCTAGTCCTTCCACTCCTCCTTCTCCTTCTTTTGCCAGAAAAAACTAGTCTCCGTGTGGAAGGAGAGCAAGAGGAGGAGGAAGAAGAAGAAGGGAAGGAAGACATTAAGGAAGGAAAAAAAGGGAGGAACAAGGAAGAATGAAAGGGAGGGAGGGAAGGAAGGAAGGAAGGAAGGACTAAAGGAAGGAAGAGAAGGAAAGGAAAGAAGAGGAAGGAAAGAAGGAAGGCTCTAAAAGGAAGATTAAAAGAAAGAAAAGGTGACTTCTGACTTTCCTTTCAGCAGTTGTATCTATATACAATATAGTAAAATGTACATAACAACAACAACAACAATAATCTCTTATCAGCTACAGGGAGGACTAGATGTATTTTGGAATTTTTCAGTCTGGTATATTTATATATGTCTAATGGGGTATTTTGGAGATGGGATCCAAGTCCAGCCATTAAATCCATCTTTGTTTCATATGCATCTCACAGACATAGGCTGAAGGTAATTTAATACACAATATTTTTAGAATGAGCTGTCAGCAAAATCCTGAGACCACACCAGTAATTCAGTAATTTATCTAAACTTTCAGGATTCCCAGGTTTCCTTGAGTTGGGGATGCTCTCATGGTCAGTTTTGGATTTTAGAATAATTCAGATTTCAGAAGTCCAGATAAAGGAGACTCAGACTCTACTCTGTACATTTCTTCTGATAATGAACTCAGGTTTTCAAAAACAGTCATTTCTGGATTTTTGCAACAACAATAAAGAGGAGGGTCTGTGATGCAAAAAAGCAAGAGGCTTCCTTCCAGCTTTGTTTTTTCCTCTTTTTTTAAAATAAAAATAAAATAAAATAGCTGGCCCCTTTTCAGGGTGTCAATGGGGATGCCTTGATTGAGTGTTCCTGCATGGCAGAATGGGGTTGGACTGGATGGCCCTTCTTGGGGTCTCTTCTGACTAGGATTCCATGATTAATTAATTAACATAATGAATCAATCTAAGTGGGTCGCCAATGAAAGGTCGGCTGCAAAGATCTGGGCCTCTCAGCCCTCCTGCCTTGTAAGCAAAGTCCATTGGCAGACCTCTGGGTTTTACTTTGCAAGGAGTATTTATTTTCCTTATTTTTGCCTTTTTAAAGGAGTTTCCCCCAAATTCTGCCAGAGGATGAATTGGGGCTGTGGAGTCCTATGGCCCAGGCAATGCTAAACTGCAGGTCCTATCATCCAACAGCACCACAGACTGCTGGGAACTGCAGTCTAATAAGGCTGCACACTGCAGAAATAATCCAGTTCGACACCACTTTAATGCTATGGAAAATCCTGGGATTTGTAGTATGTTGTGGTACCAGAGCTCTCTGACAAAGAAGGCTAAATGTCTCATGAAACTACAATCCCCAGGTATTATTATTATTATTATTATTATTATTATTATTATTATTATTATTATTTTCTTATACCCTTTCCCCCAATATACAGACTCAAAGTGACGATTTTCCATACCATTAATCTAAAGTAGTGTCTTTCTACAATGTAGATGGACACCCCAATTACATAATTTGTTGGGGATGCTTTGATTTAGATTTCCTGCATGGCAGAATGGGGTTGGACTGGATGGCCCTTGCGGTCTCTTCCAACTCTATGATTCTATGATTCTATAGCACTCTGATCCTACTGTGATTTTAATTGTTTTTAAAGTTATAACATTTTAAAGTTATAAAGTCTTATAATGCAAGCCATGCACTGATGGACTATTGCACTATCATTTTTTATCGATTGATTTTATACCCTGCCTTTCTTCCAAAATAGGATTCTCTTAAAGGGATTTGTTTTTTATAAAAAGAAAGGAATGTATTATTCTAATGTCTTGAAATTAAAAATTATGATAGATAGATAGTTGGATGGATAGATAGATAGATAGATAGATAGATAGATAGAGTCTTGGAATTAAAAATTGTGTGTGTGTGTGTGTGTGTGTGTAGATAGATAGATAGATAGATAGATAGATAGATAGAGATATAGATATATTGGAATTAAAAATCCCTCTTGGAAGTGGGAATGAAATGTTGTGTGGACGCAGCCTGGGTTCTTAGCTCAGCTCAGAAGTTGGAATGCAGTTCTGTGCAGAGCTGGGGAGTTCCCAGAATCCCCCAGCCAGCTCTGGCAGGGGGATTCTGGGAGTTATAATCCCCCAAGCTCTGGTTTAGCATTTGGAGATGGGGAGTGGGTGAGTGGGAGTGAGAGAGACTCTTTTCTCTCCTCTCTCTTGGGTCCTACTTTGGGAGAGAGGCAGGATATAAATAAATAAATCTGTGGGCTACCAAAACCTGAATGGGAAAAGCAAACTGTGACTGGGAGGAAATCCACTTCCAGATTGGAAAAAAACAGATATCTATATCTGTATCTATGTAGAAATAATAATAATAATAATAATAATAATAATCTTTATTTCTACCCCGCCTTTCCACAATGTGATCAAGCCGGCTTACAGATAAGAAGACAATAAAATACAGGTTAAAATATTACATATAAAAATTAAAACATCATCAGAGGAGTAGGGACGGGAAGCAAACAATCAAAATATCAGGGCAAAGATAAGACAACAACTTTAAGGTAGTTGGGGCAAAAAATAACAGAATTACTGAGGTGGGAATGCCAGCTGAAATAAGTGTGTTTTTAAATCTTTTTTAAAAGAAAGTAACGATGCAGAGGAACGAAGCTGTACAGGGAGCTTGTTCCACAAAGTGGGGGCAAAGATAGTAAAGGCCCTCTGTGAGGTCGTACAAGCGAGACTTAGGGACCTCCAACAGGTTGGCCCCAGATGTTCTGAGTGTGCGGGGCGGACTATATGGGGAGAGGCGGTCCTCCAAGTACCCTGGACCCAAGCCATTTAGGGTTAAACAGTGTATGGTGTGCTAGCAACCACAGAGGCTTCCAGGAAATCCTTTGCCTCAAAATCCTGGCTACGTCCCTGTGAGAGGTGACATAACAGCTATCTTTAAATATCTGAAAGGAGATCATGTGGAAGATGTAGGAAAATTGTTTTCTGCTTCTCCAGAGATTAGAACTTAAACCAGTGGACAAATTACAAGAAAAGGGGATTCTACCAAAAATTAGGAAGAACCTCTTGATGATAAGAGCAGTTTGAGAGTGGTTTGCAGTGCCTCAGAGGGTGGTGGACTGTCCTTCTTTGGTGGTCTTTTAAACAGAGGTTGGATGTGGTTCTTTCAGAGGTGCTTCAACCGTATATTCCTACATGGCAGGGAGTTGGAGTAGATAGGTCTTCCAGCCCTTTCAGCCCTAAAATTCTGTGAGACTATGATACTTGCTGTGAACCAGCGTGGCATAGTGGTTTAAACATTAGACTACAACTTCGGAAACCAGGGTTTGAATTCCTGCTTGGCTTTGGAAACCCACTGGGTGACCTTGGGCAGGTTACCCTCTTTCAGCCTCACAAGCAAACTCTCTCAGAACAAATGTTGCCAAGAAGGCACACAGAAACAACAGTGATACATGCACATTATTCAGTGAAAAGCAGACATTTTGTATGTTGTAATGATGTTAGCTTTTGTCTGTGTCAGTTTTAATTTTTGTAAGCTGCCTCAAGTCCTAGGGCTGGGGAAAGGGCATGATATAAATAAGTGAAACCTTTGCCATCACCAGCATCATTTTTGTGTGTCTGGGTCTAATAAAGTAGTTTACTTGATTGGAAGATTGTGACCATAGCATCACCTGTGCTTATTTGCCTTCTGTTTTTACTTTTATGCCTGGCTGGATTTTCAACTGGTTCCCTGTTTGCTGCATTGTGGACAGTAGAGTCATCAGGTTTCCCTTCAGTATGGAACTTCATATCGCTACTGAATGTGTGTGTGTCTGTATATGCCTCCCAGTCGACTTATGGCAACTCCATGAATTTAATCAGTTTTTTGAAGGCAATAAATACTCAGAGGTGGTTTTGCCAGTTCTTTCCTCTGAAATATAACCTACAGCACCTGGTATTCATTGGTGCTCTCCCATCCAAGTACTAACAAGGCCTGACCATTCTTAGCTACTAAGATCAGTTTGGTCCTTTAAGGTATAACACAGTGATGGTGAACCTATGGCACGCGTGCCAGAGGTGGCACTCAGAGCCCTCTCTGTGGGCATATGTACCATCGCCCCAGCACAGAGTTTGCCAGGGTTTGTTACTAGAAAGCCAGAGTGACATGGCACTTTGCAATAAATAAGTGGGTTTTGAGTTGCAGTTTGGGCACTCGGCCTCTGAAAGGTTCACCATCACTGGTATAACAGCATTAAATTAGTAGAGACCAAAAACTCCATGATTTACCTTGTCTTCCAGGTTTTGAAACACTTTGGGATCATTCTGTTGCCTTTACAAATCTGCAAAAAATTGAGCCACAGATCTTTCAGTACAACTAGAAATGGTCAAAATCTGCTTGGGTCAACTCAGAACATGCTAAGTCTTTACTGTCTTTTTGGTGATTTTTTGAGGAGTGAGTGGGACCTGACCTTGCTTGCTTCCTGTCTCTGTCCTTTCCTTTCCTTTCTTTTTATGCCACTTTTCTGCCAGATTGGGATGTGAGGTGGCTCACAAAATTGGTTTAAAATATACCACTACAGTTTGAAAAACAATTAAAGTAATTTCATTTAAACAGCAGAAAATTATGTTAAAAATACAAAAAATAAACCACAGAATACACCCCAGGATCAGAGCTGAGTCCAGGATTACACCCAGGCTGTGAACCTGAGATTTCATGGGGAGTGTAACCACATCCAGCACAGACAAAGTCCCTATTTTCTAATCTACCCTGTGCCTGAAAGCACGCCATAACAGTCCCCAGTGTTGTCTGCATGATCAGTGGAGCTTCATATAACTAATTGGGCTTTCATACCTGTGTGAATCAATTAGATTATTTATGCCTTACTCTGTGGTGTCATATTGCATCTGACGAGGAGCCCAAGTGAAAGTTGTAAGAACAGCATCTTGGAAATGTTCTGAGCTTTCTTTTGCCCTAAGTCAAGGAAAGTATCATGACCGTTTGTTATAACAAATGCCTAAAAAATCCCCTTAGGGATTGTTAAAAAATCTAATAGAATATTATGGAAGTTTATGCTACAATAATTTTTATATTATAAAGGGCTGCATTTATGTTGCTTGTCCCTAGAATCATAGAATCATAGAGTTGGAAGAGACCACAAGGGCCATCCATCTAAATCAAAGCATCCCCGACAGATGGCGATCCAGCCTCTGCTTAAAGACCTCCAAGGAAGGAGACTCCACTACACTCCGAGGGAGTTTGTTCCACTGTCGAACAGCCCTTACTGTCAGGAAGTTCCTGCTAATGTTCAGGTGGAATCTCTTTTCCTGGAGCTTGCATCCATTGCTCCGGGTCCTAGTCTCTGGAGCAGCAGAAAACAAGCTTGCTCCCTCCTCAATATGACATTCCTTCAAGTATTTAAACAAGGCTATCATATCACCTCTTAACCTTCTCTTCTCCAGGCTAAACATTCCCTAAGCCAGGCCACCTAAATAAGATGCTCAATGGGACTCTTGGAACATTAAACAAACATTAAGAATTAAACTTTGACAGAACTAAACCTCAGACAGTTATCTTTATGTATTACAATCAGGCTCCTGTGGCTAGGTTTCCAGGGCTACCCTTGAATCTCCTTACCATGAAAAGTCATGTGTACCCAGGGGACTAGGCTTATTTTTAATACAGTGAAGGGAAGCAAAACAGGAATATTATACAGAGGTAAAATAAGCATCAGATGCATATAAAAAGGTGTCATAGGCGGGGTACAGACCGCGAGAAAGAGGCGGACGGGAGCTGCCTCTCTTTTTCGCATAGCCACGCCGCAGCAACCAAATTGTGCAACGAGGCTATGTGAGAAAAAAAGGATGGCTAAAAAGCAGCTCCTTTTTGTGCCGCCGCAAACAGTTGGCGTCGTGTGTGAGCATGTCGCTGCTGTGCGGCTCCATCTGGAGGCCGCATAGCAATGATGTCATTGCTATACGTGCCGTCTGTTTGACGCCGCACAGCGAGGATGCCCTTGTCATGTGCCCATCTTTTTGGCCCATCTGTACCAGGCCTTAGATAGTATTCTTACTCTTTGGAAGAGATGCTTAGAATAGAAAACGGAAATATAGATATAGAAGACTCAAGGATATATCTTAAGAATTGGAAATAGATTGTTTAAATGTGGATATAACAGCTTGTGGAAATTTGTAGCCATTGGAGAAAGGAGTGAATCCATCTTAAAGGAAGTAACAGGATAAGATAAGAAAGAGAAGAGAATTTTTTTTAAATATGTTATTGTATTGTATGGTCGATTGTTATTTTGTAAATTGTAATAATTAATAAAGAATTTTATAAAAAAAAAGAATTTTGTGCAGATGGTTGAAGATTAATTTCTGAAAATAGTCAGTGATGCTGATTGTAGATCTGGCCCTCCACCTAGTGGAGAACTGAATAAAATACTGAATATAATACTCCATACCACAGGATGAACACCACTAACCCATACATCTGAAAGCCTCCAAAACCTGAAACTTTTGCTGTAAGCCACCTGCTTCTGCCTTCAGGGTGGCAGCTGCGGTGTTCCTACTTTTTCATCTCTCAGATCTTCACTTTCTTTCCAGACTATCGTCTCATACAGAATACAAGTAGTAAACAAACCATATGGAACGAGATGCAAGGATTTGTGAAATAGTAATATATTTGGATTCCTGCCATTCCACAGATCCTCAGTGGCTCTCCAGCCCTGACTTTCTCTACCCTGCCAAAAACAGTATGTAATGTGATGCTTGTGTTGTGTATTGTGCATTATGTATATGCAAATACAGATATTCCAAAATCCAAAAATATCCAAAATGAACCCCAAAACCGCACACTTCTGGACCCAAGTATTTTGGGTAAGGGAAACCCCATGAATTTCATAGAATTTTCTTAGGAAAGGAATACTCAGAGATGGTTTTGCCAGTTCTTTCCTCTGAAAGAAGTCCTAGGGCTGGGGAAAGGGCCATCATATCAAGTCTTAACCTTCTCTTCTCCAGGCTAAACATCCCCAGCTCCCTGAGTCATTCCTCATGGGGCATGGTTTCCAGAACCTTCACCATTCAGTCGCCCTCCTTTGGACACGCTCTAGTTTTTCAATGTCCTTTTTGAATTGTGGTGCCCAGAACTGGACACAATATTCCAGGTGGAGCCTGATCAAAGCAGACCAATACTGACTGACACGAATTTAAAACAAGAAGCATAACTGATTTAAAATAAACATTATTTTCATCATGTAATGAGTTTTATTGCTATATAAACACATTACTTATAAATTACAGTAGTTTAATAATAATTTCTTTAGTGCTATGATTGTTTTGTATTCTTTTGTTGCTAGAGAGACCATTAAGAAATAAGCAATTATTTTTTCAAATATATTTTTAATTATCCCAGGCAGAATATTGTAGGTGTTTATCTTAAAAATGTTCTCAATTAGCCCACCAATTAGTGGGGTGATCCGTACTACCATAGACATCTTCCAATTTTATGTTTCATAGTTTGCTCTTCAAGGCAGGCGCTGGCATTATGTTCAACACAACTGTAAAAATCTGTCATTGCATTTACTGAATAAACATTTTAATGAACCGCAGTCTCGGTTCACTGGAAGAGGTCAGTTGTTAGACCATTTTCTTATTTATCACATTCTAAAACAAAAAAAATGGAATCAGTTACAGTATACTTGTGTCCTTTTGATGGGCTGTTCTGTGCAAACATAATATTAGGCTAATGAGGCTTTTAGTCTGATCCACCATTGCTGTTCATATATTCTTATGTTGCTTAAGAGTTCAAATTATACAGTCTACCATATCTAGGGGACTACATAGAATTGCTTGTCAAATGAAACAAATGGTCTAATGCTTAGTAGCTTTTAAATTTTCTCCCTGCTATGTTGCTTTTCTAAATAAGAGATTGGTTTATGCATCTCTGAATTTCTCTTTGAATTTATGCTTGTTAACACAGGAACTTGTTGTTGGATACCTTCAAGTTGTTTCTGACTTATGAAGATTCTAAGGTGAATCTGTCAAGGGGTTTTCTTGGCAAAAGTTGTTCAGAGGCTGTTTGCCTTTGCCTTCCTCTGAAGCTGAGACAGTGTGACTTGCCCAAGGTCACCCAGTGTGTTTCCCTGGCTTGCCCCAATGCTGAAACCACTACACTGTGCTATAAACCATATGTAGAGGAAATGAGGAGATACTGGCTGTTTTGCAGCTTCTCTGGGTAATTCTCTTTCTAGCATTTGCTTAAATGTTGTTCAGCTCTTCTTCTCATAGCGTGGTTTGCAGTAACAATACCATCTTTCCTGTCCTTCTCTGTGTCTAATTTTGCATGCTCACTATCATTTCTCATTGGATGGACTCCTTCTTAATATAGAGATTGTCAGTGTAAGGTCCTTCAGTGTCCCAATACACTGTGTCATCATTATCATTATAAATTGGTTCTTACAGTATTGGACAAACCCTTGTGCATGAGTGCTAGAATATGTGGTGTCCCCATTGTTGAATAAATTTTAACCATCTGTGTATGCACAATTAAAGAAGCTACCCTTGTAAAAAGGTACATGCCTTCATTTCTTTTCAGTGAAAACATCTACATTAAATAAGGATTGTGATCAGTACTAGTAACTGAGGACTAATTTTGTTCTCCAGATAATTTGGCAAATCCTTGAAACAAGTTCTCTGGAGAATCTTCTTCACATGGAAACAGGTTCAGCGGCTTTCCCATGAGATTGTAATACTTGAATTTTGGTTAGTTTGAGCTATAGAGAACCATCAGTGTGCATGGTGTCTTACAGACAGGATAATCCTGCCCTTCCTGAGTTTACAGTCTAAAATTAGGCAACAGGGAAAACAATAGGGAGGATAGATGAGAGCAGGAAAAAAGGAAATGTCACAGTGTTGCATATGTAAAATCTGGTTACACATTCAAAACAGAGGGGAGCAATCAAAGACAAAGCCAAGGCCAACATAAGATGCAGGTGATAGATATGGAGAGTAATTGAGGAAAGAAATAATTGGGAATTCTTGCTGTCCTTCTGGGTTAAGGGTAATATGAGATAATAATAATAATAATAATAATAATAATAATAATAATAATAATAATAATAATAATAATA
>NC_056523.1:73117436-73151208 GCF_019175285.1 Sceloporus undulatus | reverse complement strand
TAATAATAATAATAATAATAATAATAATAATAATAATAATAATAATAGGATTTATTTATATGCCGCCCAATCACTGGGAATCCGGGCGGTTTACAACAGAGAGAATAATAGACGGTTCCCTGCCCTCAGGCTTACAATCTAAAAAGACACAACACAAAAGGAAAAGGGAATGGTGAGGGGGGAAGGGGATCAGGTCCAGCATTCTTCTCTCCCTCTGAGGCCTGGACCAAGGCAGATGGACTGGAGGGACTCGGGAGGGCTCTTTTTCTTAATCAAGGCCGGGCCCGATGGCGTTGGGCCTGTCCTTTCACTGCCTCTAAGGCCAGAAGATGACAGTTGGAAGGAGGGAGGGGAGGGCTCTTCCTCTTCAGGCCCGATGGCGTTGGGCCTGTCCTTTCACTGCCTCTAAGGCCAGAAGAGACGTTGGAAGGAGGGAGGGGAGGGGCTCTTCCTCTTCAGGCCGATGGCGTTGGCCTGTCCTTTCACTGCCTCTAAGGCCAGAAGATGACGTTGGAAGGAGGGAGGGGAGGGCTCTCTCTTTCAGGCCCGATGCGTTGGGCCTGTCCTTTCACTGCCTCTAAGGCCAGAGATGACAGTTTGAAGGAGGGAGGGGGGCTCTTCCTCTTCAGGCCCGATGGCGTTGGTCCTGTCCTTTCACTGCCTCTAAGGCCAGAAGATGACAGTTGGAAGAGGAGGGGAGGGGCTCTTCCTTTCAGGCCCGATGGCGTTGCCTGTCCTTTCACTGCCTCTAAGGCCAGAAGATGACAGTTGGAAGGAAGGAGGGGAGGGCTCTTCCTCTTCAGGCCCGATGGCGTTGGGCCTGTCCTTTCACTGCCTCTAAGGCCAGAAGATGACAGTTGGAAGGAGGGAGGGGAGGGCTCTTCCTCTTCAGGCCCGATGGTGTTGGGCCTGTCCTTTCACTCCTCCCAGGCCACAAGATGACAGTTGAACAATTCACATATATAAAAGTGAACAATTGTGTATATTTACCACATCTCATGGAAAAAGTGTGTTTCTTAAGTGGGAATATTGCACACACCTTAGTGATGTCCTCCAGTGGGTCTGGTGGGGGAGGTACATATATCCTTAATATTTTATACATTCTTTGCCAATATCATCGGATCGATTTGCACTTTTAAATTACTCATTAACCAAAATTCTCTGGACAGTGTAGTGCCTGTTAAATGCAGCAAGTACAATAGTACAATAAAACAACACTAAAGAAGTAAAATATAAAATCAAGATAAAATGAACAGCAGAGGATAAAACACTTCAGCATATGAAATGAAATTTAAATAATCAGCAGGATAAGGGCAAGGGCTTAGTTGTTTTTGTTGTGTTCCTTCAAGTTGCTGTTGGGATATAGAGTTCTGAGAAAATGCACAATGTGGTATTTAAATAGTGACTGGGCAACAAAGGGTCACTGGCAGCCATAATGACAAAGCATTTTTCCACCAGTGCTGAGTTCATGAGAAGTGACCTCAGAGAGGATGGTCACCAGGTGCAGTAAAGTGCTGCAAAAGGCTGCAAAAGTGCAAAGTTCCCCTGGACAGGGGACAGAGATCAGTGTGACACAGGAGGAAGAGGCAGAGCCAAAAGGCCGCATGGAGCCCTGGCTATAAAAGGGGAGTGCCTCAAGTCACAGTGTGGGTTGCAGACTGCAGTGAGTCGCAGTAGATGGTAGATATTGGTGCGTTGGACTTGTAAGATAGCCTTGTACATAGTGGAACTCCTGAAGAATAAACGCCTCGTGAAGAGACATCTGGCTAGAGTCTCTTTTGTCAGCTTCTGGAAGGGGAGAGGCATTTGTTCAGTTTGCACACAGCTGTCTGTCGCTCGTGAGGTGGTGATCCTGGCGCAAAACATCAGCGTGACAAGTCACACACTGCGCAACAACGCTAACAGTTGCTACCAACTTATGGCAACTCTTAAGCAAACCACATTCTTAAAATATCTGGACGACTAAATGGTTATTTTATTTTAGTGGTGATGGAAGCCCCAGGAGAGCCTCTTTAGGGACAGTATTCCAGATATTAAATGCCACCACTGAAAAGGTAGACATCTCTTGTAGACATATGCAAGCCACCTACTAGGAGGGCCTTGGAGATATATAATCCCAAACACACCTGCGTGAAAGGATATATGTTAACATTTAAGACATTCTCTGGGAAGTATGCATGTGTTTGTGTGTGCCTTGCTCCCTCTCTTGGATGTAAGTTTCATTGAGGTTTGCTCCTGAGTAGGCTGTTAGATGTAGAGATGGTACCAGCTGGATGAAGCCAGTGTGGTGCAGTGATTTGAGTGTTAGACTAGGACTCTGGGATTCAAGGGTTCATATAGCGTTTATATTATTGCCCAGCCATAGAAATTCACTGAGTGGCCTTGGGCAAGACACTCTCTCAGCCTCAATGGCATGGCATTGTATGGCAATGGCAGACCTCTTCTGGATAAATCTTGCCAAGAAAACACTATACTAGGGTATCCTAAATTGGAGTCAACTTGAAGGCACATAACAAACACCAGTTGGATGTAAATGTTCTTGAAGAACTGAGATTTGGCAAGATTAGCCTAGGAGAGTGTGCAGAGGAAAAAATAAAATAAAATAGAAACAAGAACACGACCCTGCGTTTAGGACTATGGAACAGCGATTGATCTAGACCTCCAGATTATTTAAACCATGTAGAAGATTTTGGTTGTATAGTGGGGACATTAAATACCTTGATTGGGTCACAGCAAAGGCATAAAAACTAATCCTTAGCAACATAATGATAGCCATTTCTCAGTATTTTACCTTTGTCAGAGTATGACAGAGAGCGCAGGAGACTATTTTCCAGAGAACTAGAGGTGAGGAGTGAGAAGAATGGACAATCTCAGGGAAGTTGACAATGGACTTTCCAGAGACAGAAACAATACTGAGTTGGACAGAGAATGAAAGAATGCTTCTACTGGGTTGTCAGTTTACTTGACAGGGTTAGTCTTGGAGTGGAGATCTCTGTCTGGTATGCCTGGAAGCAACTAACATACTCTATTCATTATAAGAATGTGCATGCAGAACAACCAGGCTGCTCACCATACCTGTCATTCTTTCTTAAGAGGTACCATTATGGCCTGGGTGGCATGGCAAAGAGATGGACTCTTGTCAAGTTTCAAATACTTTCTTTGAATATATTCAAAATAAAAATGCTCCCCCAAATGTAGTGTATTTTAAGAGAATTAAATGTGCTTACCTTTTAGCTTTCTTAATAAACATAGCAAGAACTGCTTTGGAGGAATAACCACAAACTCTGACACATGAGAATGCTTTGTTTCATCTCTTTCTAAATTGTGCGGGCATAGTGCCCTCTAAGGGATGGCAGGAGCTCCTGCCAGCTTCTGATGGCCTGTTTCACACTGGAAAGTGTGGTTAAATTGGCAGAGCTGGCTGGCTTCTTTTATTTATTTTTTTAGATTTATTCTTAAAAAATAGATTGGTTTTTATTTATTAATTTAATCTAAAATTAATTAAGATTAATTTTATTCATTTTTAACACATGCAATCTAAATTATAATCAAAATAACATAGAATAAAAAGTAAAGAAACCTGGGGGTGGAAAGAAGAAACAAAGAAAGAAAATGTTAAGAAAGGGAGGGGTAGGAAGAGAACAACTAATATGTAGTAAGGCTCTGATCTCCCAATTCTGACTACAGTATAATGAAAAGAAATATAAAAAGAGAAAAAATATTCTACCATTACAGATCCACATAAATAATCTTACTAAAATTACCAATAACCATAGCCACAGATTATTACATTGTTAGATTTCTTATTCTAAAAAGTCCATAAATGGTTAACAATCTTTCAAAAAGACTGGCCTTATCTTATCCTTTAGAATCCAAAGATATAGCCGTGTTAATCTGTAGAATCAGTATGTAGAGAGATCTCCACCATATGCATGTGAGAGAGTAGACTTTAGTCTACAAAAGCTCATGCTGCCAGCTTCTTTCAGTTAGTCTCAAAGGTGCTACATACCTTTAGAACCCAGATTAATATGGCCATTTGGGCTAATTCAGAAGCTTTAACCATCTATTCTTCCACTGGTGCTTCAGTTTGTTCCCAAGTTTGAGCAAACAATGATTTATTTATTTATTTACTTCTACTTACTTACTTCCTTACTTCCAGGCTTTAGATCCCACCTTTCTCCCACAGTGGAATTCCTCCTGTTGTTGTCATATACTGAAATAGTGATCCATGTTTACTATCCAGTTCTTTATCCACAACACCCACCAAAACAATCCTGGTAACTCCAAAATCTAGATTTAATTTTTTTGAATAAACATATATATCGTAGAATCGTAACTTTTTGCTTTCTTAGAAGTCTACTACATTTATGAAAAAGGAACATTTATCTTGGCATCTCCAACATTGCTTTGAAACATTCTGGCCATTTCTGATAGTTTATTTGGGGTTAGATACAATCTATACGTCATCTTAAGTTTTCTTTTAAATTACTGTACTACCCAAAGTTAATTTTGTATCTTTGTACCACATTTCCCCCATACATCCATATGGACATTATGTCCAAAATTTTGGGCCCACCTTAAGTACTGTTTTACAGGTTCATTTTCTGTATGTTTAAATTATATGGTCATTGCCTTTACACATTTATACATGATCTTTACAAAGAAAAGCCATTTTCATAGAATCATAGAGTTGGAAGAGACCACAAGGGCCATCCATTCCAACCCCTGCCATGCATCCCCGACGGATGGCCATCCAGCCTCTGCTTAAAGACCTCCAAGGAAGGAGACTCCACTACACTCTGAGGGAGTGTGTTCCACTGTCTAACAGCCCTTACTCTCAGGAAGTTCTTCCTAATGTTGAGGTGGAATCTCTTTTCCTGGAGCTTGCATCCAATGTTCCGGGTCCTGTTCTCTGGAGCAGCAGAAAACAAGCTTGCTCCCTCCTCAATATGACATCCCTTCAAATATTTAAACAACCTGTTAAAGCTGCATTTCTGTGTCTTGATTAAATCTGTCCTAAAGTTGCGTTATAAGCAAACCAATTAAAATCTTTGCCTTCCTTAATAATCATCTCTCTTGATTTAAGCTTCCAGCTATCTTGTTCAAAATATAAAAGGCCATCTACATTTTTTACCCATTCTCACCCCCCCCCCCCACCCAAAGGCTTCCTGCAGTGAGGTAGCTAATATTATCTTAGAGAAAAGTCTCTGTTTATACGTATACTAAATATACAGGAGAGCCTAATACTGTATTTTAAAATTCAGCATGTACCATATTTTTATTGTACCAAATGTAACCATGCCGACCAAATCCTAAATGATCTGTCAAGTCTAAGTCCAGGAGCATCATGGGTGGCCAGCTTTCCTGTCATCTGGCAGTGCCCTTACTACTTAGTCACACTGCCTGGTAGAGAGGCAAATCTCCTCTAGCTTGAACAAAAAGAGAACAAAAAGTGAGAACCTTTTTTCCTCACTCATTCTTATCTTTTCAGAAGGCTTCTGCTCTGAAAAGAAAGGGGGAATGTCTACCTATTCTTAAGAGTGAATATCCCCTTTCTCTGTTTGTGCCGTCCCTACTGCTCAGGAAGGTATTACTTTTCCTTGTTTGCTATTTGTGGTTCCGAATGTAGGAGAAGATAGGGAAATGGTAGCAGAAGTATATTCCAGCAGTGCTGGAAAGTACCAAGTTGAGTCTGAGACACATGATAGGTGGAGGAGTGAATACTGTACTGCAATTTGCATTCATAGAAAGAATCATAGAATTGGAAGAGGCCACATGGGCCATCCACTCCAACCTATACTCATATTACAAAACAGAATTTTGTTTTACATTTTATGTTCTTCTTCTGTGACTTTCCCATTTAAAGCATAGGAGAATGAGGAGGGTTTAGTGGTTTGAGCAGGGTGACCAGATGTCCTAACTGCAAAGGAGGATAGGGCACTACAAGATGTAGGACATTCAAGAAAAATGTAGGACATTGCCAACGAAAAGCTCAAAAGACTTAAATGTATGCTTCTTAATCATGTTCAAAATGGAGGACATTTTGGAATTCCTTCTAGACAGAAGGTTGAAATGGAGGGCATGTCCTGGGAAATGGAGGACCTCTAGTCATCGCACCCGCTCAGCCATGGAAACCCACTGTGTGACCATGGGCCAGTCACACTGTCTCAGCCTGAGAGGAAAGCAAAGGCAAAAACCCCTCTGAACAATCCTGCCAAGAAAACCCTGTGATCATCATAAGTTGGAAATGACTGGAAGGTGCACATCACAAATTAACCATAATTCAGTATATAGAAATATAGAAGGCACATAAAAACACAAATTTAAGATAACATCATTTATATCTGTAACATAGCAACCATACTTGGACAAACGAAGTAAAAAATAGAATAAAACTAAGTAAAAATCTAAGTAAAAATAGAATAAAACATTTCCTTCATGTAGAAAATGCACACTAATCTCCTCTTCATATTAAAACATATGTACAAAGAGGAATAAAGACAGGAGAAAGAAATATCTGTAATCTGAGTTATGTAAATGGCACCATATTACTAGCAGACAATATCACATGCTTGGAACAACTACTAAGAAAGATCAAAGAAGAAAGTGCAGACTTACTTCTGAACATAAAGAAAACAAAAATAACGACCATTATTATTATTATTGACCTTTATTTATGAAGCGCTGTAAATTTACACAGCGCTGTACATGCAATCTTTTTAGTTAGACGGTTCCCCTTCCCTCGGGCTTACAATCTAAAAAGACATGATACAGAAGGAGAAGGGAGTGGTGGAGGGAAAGGGTAAGAGACCATGGAAGATCTACACCAGTGGTCCCCAAACTGTGCCCTTTAAGAGATTTTAGATTTTAGCTCCCAGAAGCCTTAGCCATGTTGGCCAATAGTCTGTGATTCTGGGAGCTGAAGTCCAAAATCCCTTAAAGAGCACAGTTTGGAGACCACTGATCTACACAAATACAACCTAGATATTGAGGAAATTGGAGTGGTAAAAGAGTTCTCGTACCTTGGCTCAAACACTGATGAATGGGGACTGCAGTTAAGAAATAAGAAGATAGAAATGGGGAGGGCAGCTATAAAAGAATCAGAAAAGATCCTAAAAGGTAAAGATATCAAACTGAGCACTAAAGTTAGAATTACAGTGGTGCCTCGGGTTACGAAATTAATTCGTTCTGTGGCACCGTTCGTAACCCGAAAAGCCTTCGTAAGCCGAATTGCCATAGGCGCTAATGGGGAAAAGCCGCGATTCCGTGCGAAAAAGCCGAAAAAAGCACCAAAAGTTTTTTCGTAACCCGAAAAAACATTCGTAACCCGGAACAATGTTTTCCTATGGGATTTTTTCGTATCCCGAAAATTTCGTAACCTGGGTATTTCGTATCCCGAGGTACCACTGTACACAAGCCATTGTTTTCCCTATTACCATGAATTTACAGGACCTAAGTAGAGCAGATTTGCACTAAGTATAATTGACCGAGAACTGGAAGACCTTTGATCTGAAGCCAAGGCCATAATAAAAGAAGAATGCAGACAGACACTTTCAAAGGGCAAAAAGAAGGAGAAGAAACCATGGATGACAGATAAATGTTATAAGCAATAAAGGAAAGAAGAGAAGCAAAACAAAATGGAGATAGGAACAAGCTAAGAACCATGAATGCGGCAGTACAACAGCTTGTGCGTAAAGATAAAGAAAACTACTACAAGGAGCAGTGCAGAGAAATAGAAGACAACAAAAAGGGGAGAATGAGTGACCCATTCTACAAGATCAGGGGAATGAAATGAAAGTTCAGACCAAGGACTGGGACACTGTATGACAATAAAAATAACACAATTCAAGACCAGGAAGGAATAAAAAGATGATGGTTGCAATACACAGAATCACTATATAAAAAAGATACCAGAATTAAGGACACATGGAACAAAGAGCCATATGAAGATGAACCCCAAATTCTAAAAAAACAAAAACAAAAACGAGGTAGAAGCTGCAGTAAGAGAAATGGCGAAAAACAAGTCAGCAGGAACAGATGATATTCCAATTGAGCTGCTGCAATCCACATTGACAGAGTCAACTATAATGCTAACTAACATATGTCAACAGATATGGAAAACAAAATGATGGCTGATAGATTGGAAATGATCAATATACATCCCCATCCACAAAAAAGGAGACACAAAAGATTGCAGCAACTATAGAACCAAAGCACTAATATCCCATGCAAGCAAAATTATGCTCAAAATTCTACAATATAGACTCCAACCATACACGGAGAGAGAAATCCTAGAGGTCCAAGTGGAGTTCAGGAAAGGAAGAGGCACTGGATAATGGAATGCACCAAGGAGTTACAAAAGAAAATCAGCATTTACTTTATAGACTATAGCAAAGCCTTTGACTGCACAGACCAGGAAAGGCTATGGAACACGCTTAAAGACATAGGAGTGCCAACACATCTGATAGTCTTAATGAGGAATCTATACTCTGGACACAGAAGAAGGAGGAGTGAAAATAGGAGGAAGGAATATCAACCGTCTGAGATACACAGATGACACCATAATACTACCAGAAAACCTCAAAGACCTGGAACAACTATTAAGAAAGATCAAGGAAGAAGTGCAAAAGCAAGCCTGTTGTTGAACATAAAGAAGACAAAAACAGTGACCACTGAGAACCTACTCAAATTTGAATTAGACAACAAAGAAATAAAAATAGTAAAAGAATTCTCATACCTGGGATGAAACATCGATAGAAATGGAGACAGAAGAAGGTTAAGAATGGGAAGGAGAGCTATGAAAGAATCATAGAATCATAGAATCACAGAGTTGGAAGAGACCACAACGGCCATACAGTCCAACCCCCTGCCATGCAGGAAATCCAAATCAAAGCATCCTTGACAGATGGCCATCCAGCCTCTGTTTAAAGACCTCCAAGGAAGGAGACTCCGCCAGTCTCTGATGGAGTTTTTTCCACTGTCGAACAGCCCTTACTGTCAGGAAGTTCCTCCTAATGTTGAGGTGGAATCTCTTTTCCTGTAGCTTGCATCCATTGTTCTGGGTCCCGTTCTCTAGAGCAGCAGAAAACAAGCTTGCTCCCTCCTCAATATGACATCCCTACAAATATTTAAACAGGGCTATCATATAAATAATAAATAAAAATAAAATCTTTATTTATATCCCGCCCTTCCAGAAAGATCAGGGCGGCTTACAATATTCAATATCACCTCTTAACCTTCTCTTCTCCAGGCTAAACATCCCCAGCTCCCTGAATTGCCCTCATAGGACATGTTTTCCAGACCCTTCACCATTTTAGTTGCCCCACTTTGGACACGCTCTAGAGAAGAACTAGAAAGAACTAGAGAAGATCCTAAAATACAAGGATATACAACTGAGCAAAAATATTAGAATCATACAAGCCATTGTATTCCCTATTGCCATGTATGGATGTAAGAGATGGACAGTTAAGAAGGAGGATAGGAGGAAGATCAACTCATTCGAAATGTGGTGCTGGAGAAGAGTGCTAAAGATTACATGGACATCCAAAAAGACCAACAAATGGGTCCTGGAGCAGATCAAGCCAGAAATCTCCCGAGAAGCCAAGATGACAAAACTCAGGTTATCATACTTTGGACAATTCATGAGAAGGCACGCATCATTGGAAAAAAACAGTAATGCTAGAAAAGGTAGAAGGAGGTAGAAAGAGAGGAAGGCTGTATACAAGATGGATGGACTCTATTAAAGAGATCCCGAGTATGAGTTTGCAGGAGTTTAGCAGAACAGTGGAGGACAGAGGGTTTTGGAGATGTCTTATCAGCAGGATCGCCATGGGTCGAGATCGACTCGAGGGCAGTTAACAACTACAAAGTAGAGCAGTGGAAGATACGGAGTCTTAAAGATGTCTCATCCACAGGAGTGCCATGAGTCGGGATTGACTTGAGGGGGCTTAACAACATCAAACAAAGCTGAAAGGAGAACGAACAATTTGTATTTTTCCTGGTAAATGTTGTTTTTGTTGCCTAGCGCTTAATTTTCTAGCAGCTAGGAGGAGCTTTGAAACCTGCATGGCAATAAAAATATTGTTGTCTTCTAGCAGTGTACATATCTATTCCAAGGAAGATCTGTTTTGACAAAGAGCAAAGGGTACAGGCAAGAAATGTGCATTTTGGGGACTTCCACAATAGGCAATTTAATAAATAATTGAAAATGTCCTCATCTTCACCAGGCTTGCAGGTGCAAAATCTTTGGTAAGCTCTGTTATTATTAAACCTCCCATCCAAAGTAATAGGCTTTGGTGCTGTACAGCTGTAAATTATTTTCTCTCCCCCCCCTTTTTAATTTTATTTTTTTAAAAAAATACAACATTCTTATAATATTCAGAGATTTCACTTCCTTCATCACTAAGAACTCAGGTATCATCTTATGGTTGTAGCAGAGAAGAGCAAAATCAAGTTCACTTAAAAAAGAACTTAAAAAACTATACCAGAAGAAGTTGATTTCACCTTTCCATTCAGTTTCCCCACCTTTACATTTGTTACATACATATATATTTTTCTTTTTAAATAAAAAAATTAGTGTATTCTTCTTTGTACAATATATATGTTATTAGTTATATATACACTATTATTTCATATTTATCTCTAATTTTAGTCTCATTCTTATACATCTTCCTTTCAATATTGCTAGTCCTTATATATGTCTAAATAGGGTTTCTTACCCATTTTAGCCTAAGTCCCAGACTTTGTTGATTTTTCCCATTTCCTTTGAAATTGTTGCTCCGATTTATCATTGAGCATCATTGTTAGTTTGTCCATAATCAGTAAATCATTTAATTTTGTTAACCAGTCTTCTAACATGTGGTGATTTTCTCCTTTCCAATACTTTGCTAAAATTAAACGGGCTGCTGTAATCATGTATAGCATAACCCCTATTTGGTCTTGGTTCAGTTTCCCTTCCAGTCCTTCTGTCACATTTAATTAAAATAATTTGGTTTTTTTTTCAAAGTTTAGTTGAAAGGTACCCTGGATTTTTGTGTGGATTGCTTCCCAAAACTCATTTGCAACCTTGCATGTCCGCCACATGTGGAAGTAGTTGGCACCTGTTTCCCCACATCACCAACAATTATATCCCTTGGTTTGGTTTTTCATCCTTGCCAATTTTACAGGTGATAGGTGCCACCTGTAAAAAAGTATATAATAGTTCTCAATTAAATTAATTTCATTTCCCCCCCAAACTTTCTCCCAGGTGTTGAGGGGTATTTGTTCCCCTATATCCTGCATCCATTTTACCATACAGTCCTTTACTGAGTCTTCATTTAGTTCAATGTTTAATAGGATCTTATAAATTCTGGATACCATATGTTTTTCACCCATAGATAAAAAAAATTCTATATCTTTTATTTTAAATTATTTTCTTAAAGGGGCTGCGACGAGAGATGTAAAATATTGTTCCAAGCCAAATGTTGTCTTTCATAATGGATTCAGTATAGACTGAGGAATCTGCATAACAGTGAATAATCCTACCATTTTGAATAAAGGAGGAATTCTGACCATTTTACTCTGGTGGAGGGGCATGTTAGATGAACAACAGTGTTAATTCTGTAGGTATCCATAAGCATATTTTATGTCAAGTATTTATACAGTACTTTCCCACAAAGTTGAGAAGTGTTGCTACTTAAAAACAAAGTTAATCCCCAGCCCCATCCTCATAATACAATTGACTTAAAACATGTATATCCCCATTTTGTGGCCGCTTCTGTTTGTATATTTTGACTACAGTAATGATTATTTGGGCCAACAGATACACATAAGCAAATTCTATATAAAATCATGGTTAGTTTAAAATCCATTATATGTTGAAATTGGATCCCAAGATATATTTATTGGATCCATGTTGTCTGACATTTCCTTCCAAAAGTCCTTAAGATGAAATGAGAAAGTACTTTCTGCAGAACTGCCTTTTGGGCACATGGTGGCAACAGTAAGCTGTCAAAATTTGATTCTGAGTGTAGTGTTGCTTCATCCAAAATACTTTTTACCAGTTTATATCTGTTCCTGCAAAACCATTTTTATGTGTGTTTCTCAGCATCAAAGTGGATATCTATATGATGTGGGTGTGAAGAAAGCACAATATCCTGTATAGTAGAAGCGTGTGCAGGGAAGAAAACAAAAAAGTTCATTTGCTATAGTGTAATATCTCCAGCAGGAGTGAGCAGACTTCAGGCTTGTGGGATCTATTTTTAAAAACAAAAACAAACTAGAGCCTTGTGATTCATCAGCCAGAGCCTAATTCAAAACTCATATACTTAGAATGAAAGAAATTTTGATTGTGAAATTTGTTCTGAATACCAGAACTGATCAGACCTCACAGTCTTTTCACACTAAAATCAATAAGCTTGCTTTCCCCAAGCTTTCAGCGTTTCAGCGGTATACTTTTTGGTTTGTAGTACAGTACTGTCATTTTGTTTCTGCTTTTGCTGACAATTAGAAAGCCTTACTGTGCTACTGCAAACCACCAAGAGGTTTACCAATAGATTTAGATCTACCATCATCCTGTCTGTAGGCTAAGTATAAACTTGGAAGTTACTGCTTCAGGTTACATTTACTGGCCAGGCAATCTTTGGTAAGCCACTGTCTTTGAACTAAATTCTATATGTCCAGACTTATACTCAGAGTAGACACATTGATTAAATTAGTAACTATTTTAAGTCCCATTCATTATAGTGGGTCTAATCTAAGTATGGTTGTGTCTGGATCCATACATGGGTAAATAATAATAATAATTATTAATGGAGTAGAAGGGCAAAGTTTTTTAAAAAATATATATATTTATATGTATTTTTTATGTCTTGGCCTGAATTGCCTTTGGAAGGTAATGCAAGAGTGGGTATTAAGCAACCTTCTGTGCTGGTCCAAGTCTTCAGCATTACCCATCATTGACTATGCGAGCTAGGGCTGCTAGGACAGGAGGGCCTCACAGTTCCCACTCTGGTCTAAGGAGTGAACAGAAGGTTTGATTAAAGCAGTACTTCTCAAATAGTGGGGCGGGCCCCCCAGGGGGGGGTGCAAGGCTCCGTAAAGGTATGTTATGCAGAGGTGTACTTATAACAATTTTATAGACAAATGATACTATTTACAGTTGCGCTGGGGGCGCGAAATGTTTTCTTCTTCCTAGGGGGGGGCATGACAGAAAATAATTGAGAAGCACTGGATTAAAGGAATACTCTCTGGCTTTGCTTCGCGAACGAAGATTCAGGAAGGACTCATCCCGCACTTTGTACAAGCATGTTGGTGACTAAAAAGGCCAATCTGGGACAAACAGGTCCGGTTGCAGAAAGCACAGCGGAAAGTCTCTTTGGGTGATGTTTCCGGGTTGCGGTTCTTTCTGCGTTGTTGTTTCTCTTTGAGACACGTTTGCCATGAGCTTTCGAAAAAGGCTGCAGCATCATGGATAGTGCGTCTCCATGCCTCCTGATGCGAGGCCAGGGCGGACCATTGTTGGTGATCAGTTTGGCCAAGCCTGAGATGTTGTTTCAGGGAGTCCTTGTATCTCTTCTTTGGGGCGCCCCTCTTACGCTGACCCGTAGCGAGTTCACCGTAGAATACTATTTTGGGGAGGCGATGGTCCTTAAAGGAATGATCCTAGTACTTAAACTATGCAAGCAAACTGTTCAGATCAGCAACCCCTTCCTTTAGTGCTTAGATATTTTGGATCGCTGTTTAAATACCTTTATGCCCTCCCCCTCCCGTGTCTCCATCCTGGATAACACAAAAGCAAGGAGGCTTTCATTTTAGTATTAAGCACTACAGCCACAGGGTGCTAGTTAGAAACAATAAGAAATAACATTTTTATTTATTTATATTTATATTTTCCCGCCTCTCCCGTGTGGATTGAGGTGGGATTGCAACCTAGTATAAAAATACAAATACAAGCACAACAATAAAATACATAAAGAATTAGCAATTAAAAACAAGATATCAAAAAGCAACTGGGGAATAAAGATATTCCAATCCTATTCAAGGAGGTGGATCTGTGTGTTTTATACAAGATTGGGTGGGTATGCTCGCCAGAAGAGATCCGTCTTAACTGCCCTCATAAAGGTCTCCAAGGAGGTAGTAAGATGGATCTCTTCCAGGAGACTATTCCACAATCTTGGAGCAGCTATGGTAAAAGCTCTTTGGGAAGTTGAGGCTAGTCTAATTGTTTTTAATTCCAGCAAATTTTTCCCCATTGTTCTGAGAGTGCAGGGCAGATTATGTAGGAGGATGCATTCCCGTAAGTAACTCGGGCCCAAGTCATGTAGGGCTTTAAAGGTAATAACCAACACCTTGTATTACGCCCAGAAGCAAATTGGCAGCCAGTGAAGATCTTTTAAGATTAGCGTTATATGGTCAAACATTGAGGAGCCGGTGACCAATCTGGTTGCCATATTTTGTACTAATTGAAGCTTCCGAACGTGGTACAAGGGAGCCCCATGTAGAGCGCATTACAGAAATCAATACGAGAGATTAACAGAGCATGTACCACTGCTTCAAGGTCCTTTCGGTCCAGGTAGGGACACCCTCAACTCTTCCCCACTTCAAATAGCAATAGCCATAGCAAGTACATTTCTATACCGCTTATCAGTCAACTAGCACTCCTTAAGTAGTGTAAACCAATTGCCCCTAACAAGCTGAGTACTCATTTTACTGACCTACGAAAGGATGGAAGGCTAAGTGGACCTTGGAGCCCTCCTCTAGAATCAAACTTTAAATGCTGGTACTGTAGCCACAGCGTTGTAACCACTGCATCACCAGGGCTCCTTTAAATCATAGGGATTGTCTTTTCCAAGTAGTTTCTGATGCTACTTGTATAGCAGGACACACACTAGATCTGTTTTTCTGTGCTGGGTGGTATGACAGTGATCATACCACTGCCTGGTGGGACTGAGACTTTCTGGGACTTGGCGCCTCTGCAGGGGTGGGGGCCCAATTAAGATGGTCTACCTCAAGCAGTTTATGGATCCAGATGGATTCCGGTGGTTCTTGGGACCGCCCTGTTGCCATGGCAGGGTGAACCTGTGAAAGCCTTGGCTGATCTCTAGACTAGGGAAATGGCCAGGTAGTGGACATGATCACTGCTAAGCACAAAGTGGATACAAGAAGGCACCTGGTTCGCTAGGGAAAACCATTCAGACAGAGACTAGAGCATTGATGGCAGGAAGGTTAGAGCAAATCCAATCAAACATAAAAGCTCATTGGAAAGCCTACTTCGTGGTGGTGGCAACAACCAAGAAATCATTCATTCTTCTTTGCCACCTACATTTGCTCCATGACAGGATGAATTCCTGTTTCCTGATGTATCTTCTGACTGACCAGGACTACCTCTGTCTTGTCTTTAGTTTCTTCCAACTGACCAGGAGCACCTCTGTCTTGTGTTAAGGTTCTATTTGTTCTACCTCATCCAGTCCATTACTGACATCAGACACTGATTTAGTACAGAAACAATAATGCTATAAAGTAAGTCAGTATTATTACTCCTTGCATTGCGGATAGAGAGGACTCAGGCTAAGAAAGAGTAGCTTGTCACTCACCAAGGCCACATGGTGAGTAAATTCATTGAAGAGATGAGATATGAAACAAACACCTTCTGATTCCTAGCTCATTCTCTCTACATGGGCATGTTACATTGAGACAGACAGACAGACAGACAGACAGACAGACAGACATTTCTTTTGACTTTTGAGTTAAACTATTAAAATAAAATCTGATTTTTTAAAACGTTTCCTCTAAACATATAAATACTATTGAGGAGAGTTTGTCTAAAGTATATCGTTTGTAATTAATAATTAGGTATTTTGATTTGGGAATGTTTGTTGTTGATGCTCTATTTTATGCATTGCTGTTGGTTCTTGACTTATACATTGTAAACCACTTAGGAAGTGCTAGTTCACTGGTATAGAAATGTAATTGCTATTGCTATTCTTATTTATATATTGTGAATTATTTTGGATACTATTTGTACTGTGAAAAGGCAGTATGATAATTAAAAGTTGTATATTTCATTGGAAGTGGTGTAGCCACAGTGTCATACTTGAATTGGGGAAACCTCGGTTTGAATCCTTGGTTGCTTGGTTGCATTGGTGCAGACACATGTTAAGCTTAAGCTCTGCAACATGGTTTTTATGAGATTGTAGTGGGATAATTGCTTGTGTTCAATGTAGAAGGGTGAAAAAAATGCTTGATCTTTTTAATGTGTCTGGAACTGAATTGGTAAGGCAATGGACACAGGGCTTCAGCTCTTTTATATTAGAGCCATCCGGTGTCTCCTTGTTCACAAATGCAGGAGGATATGTGAGCTGTACTTTTGCCACTTTTTAAAATAGTAGGGATCTGAAGACTTTGCAATTGTGACCGCTGTCAATCAAAATGTGCTAGGACCAGGTAAGAGTCAGACATTAGAATGTTAGCTGCAGAATAGACAAATTTGAGAAGTGGTTGATCACAAAATGCACACATGATGTCTTATAATTTATAGATTAGTTTAGTTTGCTGGGCTGATTTGTAAGGTAGGGTGAAGAAAGCTAATGACAAGTGCTTGAAAGATAGGTGTTAGAAGTGGTTGCATAATATCCTCTGTGTGCCTTTCCAGAGTGATTGGCAAGCCCCTGTCTTCATCAGTTTCTGTGATGATTTGGTTCTCCTTCTTTGTTGCTCCATCTGTGTTTGTAGTTTGCTGCACTAATTTCTATTGTATATATCTTCCCCATCTTCCTGTTCATGCACACACTCCCCCAAAACATTGCCTTTCCTTTGTGCTTTTAAGCTATTTGTCATCCTATTTAATTCAGATAGCTGAGCTTCTACAAACAGTGTCAAAGTGACTCAGTGAATAGGTTGGTGAGAGTTTCTTGTTTCATTTCCCCAGGTGAGTCAGTGGAAGAGGGATTTCTTCTTTAAAAAAGTATTATTCATTTATCTCCAGAAAATCATTATAATTAAATTTCTTCTTCCTGAAATCTGCTCAGGATGTTAATATGAATCCTTGACCAGCCAGGTACTTGCTTCCCTTCAACCTGGAGTATTAAATTGTGAGGGAGGAAGCTCAGAATGCAAGATCAAGCCTAGTCTCTCTATCCCATCATTTCAAGCCACCAGTGTGAATGCCCCTTGACAACTTAAAAGATCCTGGAGGTGTGTGGTTGAGACTGAAGAGTACACTTCATTTGACATTCCCACCCTCCACCTAAAATGGATGTTTGGTACTAATTTATAAAAGATGTCCACTTCTAGTCCTCTCAAGACTAATATTTATAGTATTTAGTTGTACTCTGGGATACTATTGATTTACAAATTACAGGAATAGCTGTGTCAGAGGTAACATAATTTCCAAAATACATAGTGTGGCAATCAAACAGGCAGAAAAATATGTGCACACTTTCAAGACCATCAAGCCTCTTTGTCAGTTAAAGGCAATATAGGTAATACAGTACAGAGAGAGGGGGGGGGAGCAGAGATCCTGCTTGTTGCTGGCAGCATGTAAAACACACCAGTGGAAGTATGTGGAGCTCCAGGTGAACACCACCTGCCATCTGAACAACTATGTGACAGTTTCCTGGCACAGTTCCCTGATTAATGCATAGCCATTTGGGTTGGGCAGGGGAGCGGCACTGGGCAATGTATGGCTGCTGTTATGCAAGGAGGTACTGGATACTCCTTGGACAGTGTCTGTAAAAATACTTACTCTGGCATATCCTCTTATTGTATCAGTATAAGCCACCAAAGGTATTATACACATTATATGTAAAGAGATCTTGTAACACCTTTGAGTGAAAGAGGCTGTAGTGTAAGCTTTTGTACACTTAGGGGCTGAACAGACCGGCACTATGAGCCGGCGTCGGGATGGAGAGGGGTGTTGCAACTGCACACCCTGACTCCGCTCCAAACTGCTGTCACGCCCCCCCCCCTGTCCAGACAGCGGGCAGCATGGGTATGCACCTATGGCTCAGCGTTTATACACACTGTGCCAAAGAAATGGAGCAAAAGTGCCAGTGTGGCAGCAAGGGCGGCTTTTTGCCAGCTTAAAAAGGAGCAGCATTTTGCTGTTTCTTTTTAAGCAGTCAAACCACCAGATCGGGGCCGCGGTGTGTGGTTGCTGCGGCCCTGATCTGGTGCTCAAAGGGGTCGTCTGTTCAGCCCCTTAGTCTATTTCCTCAGATGCATGGACTGAACTGGTGCCCAGGAATGACCTTTATAATCAGACTGTATGAATAGCCATAGAGGTGCTTGTGGGTATTATCTCTCTCTCTCTCTCTCTCTCTCTCTCTCTCTCAATCAATCAATCAATCAATCAATCAGCCTTTCTCCCAATATAGGGACTCAAGGTGGCAAACAGCAGATTTAAAACAATACAATTTAAAAACAATATAACATTAAAATGTATAAATATTAGGGTGGCTTGGCCAACAGTCCAACATGGCAGATGCATAGTCAAAGAACTCGCCTTAATCCTGATGATTAATTATAAATAAAAGCAAGAATTTCAACTTAAAAATCAACAAAACAGTGGGTACTGATGTCCACATTTAAAAGAGGAGCTGATCAACTTATTATAGATTTTTGCACACTTGCAAAAGAAGCAAAACCACAACAGGATGAGAGAGACCTAATAATTACCAACATGATGCGCAACCCTAATAAGGCAAATAGAACAGGAAACCCTGGATCTCCTGTTGACTCAGACCTTCCCTTTCTAGAATTACTGGAAAAGTTACATGTGAATTTGGTCAGAGATCTACAAAGAGACTAGTCACTTGCTTTAGAGTCACTGAGTCTGAAAATCTCAGAAATTTCAAACAAAATCCAAGATAAAGAGGAAATAGCAAATGCTTCTCTCAAACAGGGATCTTGTCACAAAAAGAGAATTTGCACCTTAGAAGAAGCAAACTCTCACCTGCAAAGTAAGCTGGAGAATTCGGAAAATCGAGAAAGACGAGCAAACTGTTGTCTGAAGGGTATTCCTGAATTGGCGACCCTCTCCTCCCTACAACATTCAATACTTGCATGGATGAATAAAATAAATCCTGAATTAAACCTACTGCCATCAGACATAGAACACATGCATCATTCCCTAACGCCTCAATAGCCAGCTAACAAAGCCCCCAAGGATATTATCATACGATTTGCGAGCTCTGCAAAGAAAACTTTAGTTTTGAACACCTTGTTCAGAGGTACAGATTTTAATTATGAGGGGCATAAAGTGGCAGTCTACCAAGTCATTTCAATGGAGACATTAAGGAAAAGACAGTCCCTCAAGCCTCTTACAGCTGTTCTGCTCTTCAAGGGAATAAAATACAGATGGGGATTTCCCTTCAAGCTTCTCTTCATTATCTTCCATGGCAATGAGACCCTAAGTGCTTCTACCAAAGCCCAAATGATGCAAAACTTTGAGACACTTGGCACCACAATACCTACAGAGCTCAAAAGAAATACCTGGTCAATTAGACCTAATGAGACCCCCCCCCCCATAGCTATCAAGGAACACAATGGTAGACAGTCTCTCTCTCTCTGGCTTTGCTTTGCGAACGAAGATTCAGGAAGGACTCATTCCGCGCTTTGTACAAGCGCGTTGGTGACTAAAAAGGCCAATCCGGGACAAACAGGTCCGGTTGCAGAAAGCACAGCGGAAAGTCTCCTTGGATGATGTTTCTGGGTTGTGGTTCTTTCTGTGTTATCGTTTCTCTTCAAAACTCGTTCAGCGTGAGTTTTCGAAAAAGGCTGCAGCATTGTGGATAGTGCGTCTCCATGCCTCCCGATGCGAGGCCAGGGCAGACCATTGTTGTTGGCAGACAGTACAGAAAAGAAAAAACAAAAGAAGTTCAATCAACCCTCCAGCTTCGGTGTAGGCACCCTGCAAACCCCTGGGAATTCAGTGATGATCCTCAGTGGTTTGATAGGACTTGGTAGGCAGTGGAGCAAGCGTAGCAGCACTCCCTCAGGTGCCATCTTGAGGCTTTTGTTCCTGTATTACCAGCTATCACCTTCATCTACCATTTTTGCTGCTGAACTTCAGAAACTTAGTGAGAGTGATTCATTCCAGAGAGGTGACTGGTAACTTGTTATCACGTCACCATACCCACCAGCATTTCTATGGCTGTTCATACAGTCTGATTATAAAGATCTTTCCTGGGCAGCATGGATCTGAGGAATTAGAACCAATCTATGAAAGCGTATGCTACAGCATCTTTCATTCATTTAGTCTCAAAGGTGTCACAAGATTCCTTTGTATACAGACATTCCTGATTAACATGGATATATCTCTGAATTCCTGAATTACATATGACTTGAAAAATACTAACTGTATATGGAAGGAAGAAGATTTTACATTATTTTAAACTAGGATTTATTTTCTGAAGATTTGCTGCCTTTGACATAAAGCTACTCAAATTGACTTTTGTTGACTAGTTTTTATATGATCCAGCACCTAAAATCATCTTCAACTGTGACAATATAGAGGCTGCCTAAGGACTCTATGCTCTTTACCTTAAAAGAGGCCTGTGAGCTTCACACTCGATAAAGATGAGCTTTGAGTATTGAGTGCTGTCATTTTTATTTTCAAAATGGAAAATCAAAGTTTATTGCCTCTTATTGCTTTTCTTGTTTCTAGCAAGCCCAGGGGGCATTCAGGGTGAAACCTAATAATCAATGAGTCCTTTTTGTGAGTTGGTAGGTCTTCCTCCCATAACATTGCAATATAACATGCAGTCTACATGACTTTAATATTAGATATCTCCCTGCCCTGCACCTTTACCCTGCATGTTTTTTGTAACATTTATGGCTGACAAGGGGAACTGATGGTTCTGAAAACTGCAGTTTTTATTAAAAAAACTTTTTTGATTGGTCTAATAAAGATACTGTATTCTCACAATATGGGTTTTGGGACTGGTCTACAAAGCTGATACAAGGGAAATTCTAGACCCGAGAAGTGGTGCAATTATGGCTCTTTTTGTATGTCCAGTCCATAATATGGAAGGCATGTGACACAACCATGGAACTATGGCTTTACTGGAGCTTTTGTTTTTATTTACTTATTAATGACATAGTTGCTTTTCTTTATAAATCCGTTGCCACTGTGGATGAATGGAATGAGCATCTTGTGTGTGGGAAAAAATCTATCACCTCTGCTGGTGTGTGCATCTTAGCATTTCTGTTTATATCTGCTGAGTAGGTGTATGTTACAGCCCACATAAGAGATTTTGGTGATTTTAGCTGAAACGATAAATATCTCATACTCCTCGATCATCATCATTCTTTTGGATATGGTAATCAAACACTGGATCTGCTAACCAGGCTACTCTCTAGAAACATCAGAGGAATTTCTCATTTAAGTTCTGCACAGATTGCTAATATTTTTAGAGATGAACAGTAGCAACAGAAGAAACAGATGGTGTACAAGAAAGACAAACTAAGTTGTAATTAGTATTGGCAATGAGGAAATCTGTGTTACTTCTGTGAAAGAAGTAGACATACTTTTTAGGTCACCAAAGCAAATCTTCCCAACTATCTTATATTGTCCGTCCTCCCCATTTTGCGGAGTATTATAAAGTACGTATTTAGCCAATGTGGTACAATGGCTGATGTTGTTACTCCCAACCTGTGGTCCCCAAGGAAACTGTACCTCCTCCATTGACCTTTGAGATCTCTTTCTGAATTTGAGAAACCTAATGGCAATATTGAGATTTGTCTCTTGGGTGACTTTTATGTCTTGTTTTTTTATGCTTTTTAATGTTTAAAATATGTATATTTTAATATCTTAATAGCATAATTGGTATGATAGCCTACAAAAGCTTTTCATTGAAAAAATAGTGCCTGGTTAGTTTAACCTATAAGGTTTTGGTTTTAGCATTGAGGTCCTAAACATATTGGAACCGGGGTATCTCAGATAAAAGCTTCTCCCATATAGATCTGCCACTGCAGCTGTTATCACAAGCATTTCTGTTTGTGCCATATCCTGCAGATGTCCCCCGGAAATCAAAACTTTGCCAAATTAGATAAAATTTAGTTCAACACAACTTCTTTGTTTCCTTCAGCATTTGATCATTTATATTGCCTAAATATCGTTTTGATATTTAGCTTATGTGATAATTATGTGTTAATCTATTTTAGCTATGTTGTAATGTTATATCTGATATTTACCATCTTCAGACAGTAACAGCTGTTTGACCGTGGAATACTCTGTTTTGGAGTGTGGTGGAATCTCCTTCTTTGGAGGTCTTTAAAGAGAGGCTGGATGGCCATCTGTCAGAGATGCTTTGATTGTGTGTTCCTGCATTGAAGAGTGTTGGACTATATAGCTCTTGAGGTCTCTTCCAAATCTATGATTCCAAAGTTTATATATTTATATCAGAATTTAATTGCTGTACACTGCCTGGATATGCTCTGTATGGCAGGTGGTATAAAAGTGCATGTAAATAAATGAAATAAAAATAAATCTCTATAGCTTTGCCTTTTGTTTTCACATTGCTCAGAGAAATAATGAAAATGTCATGTTTTGTACATTTTCTACCTCTCTGAAGACTGTTGCAGAGAAACTCTCTGTAGCCAGAATACTGGTTGTCTTAACAAGTTGTTTATAGAGTAACACATTATCAAGTTTCTTTTCTTCCTCCAAAAAATGAAAGAATATTTTTAGTTTTTAAAGTACAATCAAATTTTGTACCCAATAGAAGAAGCACTACTGAGCTGTGAACTTGAATAAAGCTGAATTGCTACTTGAAAGCAGTGAAAATTCTTTGAAGGCTTTGCTTCTGTTTTGATCCTTTATTAGTGGACTAATCTCTCTCCAGATTAGGGTGATTTGCAGCATTGAGAATGACTGAACTACTAGATTCAAATCCCTTTAACTTGGTGGGAAAAAGCAATGTTTGTGTGAATGGCTGGAAAATTGCTTTTACTATTGAGGTTGTTGTCAGTTCCAGTTCTGCACAGCTCTTGTTGGTGGGGCCAACATCACATGTTGAATTATGATGAATCTTAGGAGGAAACACAAGAGGAAACTAGGCAGAGATGTTCTGCGTCTGCTGTACGGTCTAGCTTTTTATGGAAACGAGAAGCAATGTTTACCCAGGATCCTGATATCTATCCCTTGTTCCACATGGCCACTTAAGAAAGAAAATGACTTGGAGGAACTGCTCCTTGCTGAGCTTCAGTGGCAAAGCTTAGTGGCAAAGCTTTAAGAGAAGCGTGATATACCAGATTTCTAGCCTCTTAGATGAAGACACAAATTGTTTAATTATGGTTCCAACAGGAGATTAAAGGGAAGAAGGATAGGAATGGATCTTGTGGTCAGGCCTCACCTGGAATGCTGTGTCCAGTTCTGGGCACCACAATTCAAAAAGGACATTGAGAAACTGGAGCGTGTCCAAAGGAGGGCAACTAAAATAGTGAATGGTCTTCAAACCATGCCTTATGAGGAACGCCTTAGGGAGCTGAGGATGTTTAGTCTGGAGAAGAGAAGGTTAAGAGATGATATGATAGCCCTGTTTAAATACTTGAAGGGATGTCATATTGAGGAGGGAGCAAGTTTATTTTCTGCAGCTCCAGAGACTAGGACTCGGAGCAATGGATGCAAGCTACAGGAAAAGAGATTCCACCTGAACATTAGGAGGAACTTCCTGACAGTAAGGGCTGTTCGACAGTGGAACACACTCCCTCAGAGTGTAGTGGAATCTCCCTCCTTGGAGGTCTTTAAACGGGCTGGATGGCTCGGGGATACTTGGATTGAGAGTTCCTGCATGGCAGGGGGTTGGACTGGATGGCCTTTGTAGTCTCTTCCAACTTTACGATTCTATGATTCTAATAGCTGCTCACCTACCTGCAGTGTTGAGCAGAAAAGTTTACTTAGGCTGCATCCACACTTCAGAAATAATCCAGTTTGACATCACTTTAACTGCCATGGCCCAGTGTTACGGAATTCTGGGAATTGTAGTTTTATTGAGATATTTAGCCATCTTTATCAGAGAGCTCTGGTGCCACAGCAAATTACAGTTCCCAGAATTCCATAGCATTGAGCCATGGCAGTTAAAGTGGTGTCAAATTGGATTATTTCAGTGCAGATGCAGCTTTAGTAGAGAAACACAGTTTGAAGCTATAGTGATTACAGGTTGAGCTATTGCTAGGGCAAATCCTGTTGTTCTCATTACTCTGCTGTGAAGTCCTTGTAGCCCTACATGCCTGACTACAGTTCCCATGACTTGTGAAGTTTAGATTGAATTGCGTTTCTTGGCATGAGTGATGTGAAGTCTGTTACTGATAAAAAGTTCCAGGGGGGTTATAGAAGGATTATAGGAGCAAATGCATGGTTTGTTTTGTCTGGTTTCTTGAAGCATGACTCCTTGGTGATTATGCTTGGTGTTCACTTTTCACATATATGCTTTGACAAATTGCCAAAGAGGCTATATCTACACAGATAAGAGTCAGGTGGATCTTTTTATTGGGTGACAGAATGCCTAAATGTCATTTTTGCCATTACTGCTTCCATCTTGCATGATTAAATAGCCTGTTCTCTCACTTATAAACAGTGGGCTTTTATGGATGACATTTCACTTCTTAATGTATCGGTTCTTAAAAACTGAACAGCAGTAATATGGCAGAGAACTTTAAAAGCTGTGTTTATCTTCAAGTGCCTTACCTTTGAATAGATGAAATGGTTCATTTCCTTTTTGATTATCTAACCTGTTGAGTGCTATTTTGTTTTGCTTTGCTCTAAACTGTGGTACTGTATAGTTCATTGTTGATATTTTTGGAAAGTCAAACCTGACTCAGTTAAGAGGGAGTCAGAGCAGTTTATATCTAGGACAGATTAAAGAAATGTGTATAGGTTTTGTTTTGATGTCTGATTCATTGGAATATTGCTTATCTGCTTTTAGTGGTATGCCCACTGCATAGCCTAACCCTGGTAAGATGTGTTTTAATAAGGTCCAGATTTACTAAATGTCGAATGTTTACAAAGATGTACTGGAAGGGAGAATTAGTTAGCTATTTAAACTAGCATGTCAGTTTCTTGATGCAATATAACAAAGTACTGAAAGCACTGTAGTTTCTTGGTGGGTTGCAAAAATGATGGGGTCAGTGCAAGAATTCCTGAATCCATAATGGGGAAAACACACACAAAAAATGACTCAGTATGTTCTTCTTTTGAATGCAGCTTCCTGTGCTGCTGGTTTTAGTGCTAAAGTATCCAACCGTGAGCTTACAAACCTCCTAGGCAGACATTTCCTAAATAGTCCACTGAACAATATCATGGTGTGTCTTGAGTGATGTTGCCATATGTTAGGAATGCTGGTCATAGTGGGAAAGACAAAAACAAATCTTTTTCAAATATTTCGTTTTAGGGATAAGCTCTCTGGACCATATGAAGAAGCAAAATTATCTCTTTTATTGCTGATGTAAAAAAGGCTGGAAAACCCGTTGGGTTCACTGAGAGTTATGCGCATATCTAGTAAAGTGAAATTTTATTCCCCATGGTAACTATCTTACATACTACTGTTTAATTTATTTTATCTGTTTACTAGTATATCCTTTAGCACATATTGTATATCTTTTAGATATATATAAGCTGTAGACAAGTAGTGCATGTTCTGGTTCTGGTGCACGCTTAGGTTATGCATATGTATTTATATTGTATGGAGGTTTATTGCACCTAGTGCACTGTATTTACATTTTATATATAGCTGTGTGATACTGCTTTTTATTATGTTACTAGTATTTTGAAACGGCCCTTGGGCTACTCAATAAATTGTATTGTTATTATACTAGTAAAGTGAAAATTATTCCCTGACGAATGTCATCTGTATAGCCTTTTGCCTGGCTTCAGTGATGTGAGGAAAATAACAGAAATGTCGAAACCAGTGGTTCTCATCTATTTGATATGGAGAACTGGCAATTCCTTACCCACTCACCCCTGTGTGCCAGGGATGAGCACCACATTTGTTCCCATTGTCTATAATTTGTATTTCTTTCTTCAACAGAAACTAGCAGCCAATGGCTTAGGGACCAGCACTGGTCCAAAGAAACATCCGGGGGTCAGTAGACAATTGCTTGGGGATGAGCACTGGTCCAGGGCCCAGGACTTAGTAAAGAATAGGTCTAAATCATGTTTCCAGGTTTAGACTTGTCATTAAATATGCAAAAATGATAAACTCTTTCGTAGCATGCTGTTGAAATGTCAGTGCAGGTCTGGATGGAAGTCCTGAGGAATGTCAGGGACACACAAACAATGCACATACACATACGTGAGTGTAAATGTCACAGCACGATCAGTGGCTAGCAGGTAGAGCACTGAGCCTTTTGAATTGGCAGTAGAAGCAATGACTGCTGTTGCTCACTTGTTGCTTCTCTCACAATAGGCAGATAATTGGCACTGGATATAATTGGTATCTCTACTGGAACTGGCATTGCTGAATAACCGATGGATCTAAAGCTACAGAAGTCAATGAAGTCTGTCACAGGAAAATGTCAACAGTCATTTTTGAGAGACATTTATTCCCCTCCTTGTTCAGATGTGGAAGTGAGATTTGTTAAATAGTAAAATCTGACCCTCAAGGTTTGGACTGGCTCCTTTGTCAAATCAGTATCTATTGTCAGGTTTTGGATCAAAAGACCAGAGATTTGGATTATTCATGAAACCTATACAGAACATGGGGTGTTTTTTTTCCAAAGGGAAGGTTACAAAAAAGCTCTTACAAACTTATGAAATTTAAGCAGTGGCTAGATGTAATTGTCAAAATGTATAGATGAGAATATATATAACTAGGCAATAAAAAACAGACCTTTCATACAGGATTGGGAACAAATGGCAACTGCTCTGGGGCAAAACTATCCATTGGTAAAAGCCACAGGAACATTTTTACAGGCAACTGTTTCAGGAAATTCATTGCTGAACTTCTAAAATAGGAGTTGGCAACTATGGAAGGCTAGGACCCACATTAGGCCTTCAGGAGCCCTTGGAGGACTCCACACCACACTACATCTGCCTGCAAAAATTTCCCTCAAGTGCCACAAAATGCCTTCTAGGGTCTTGTTTTTAGGTTCCTCTATGCTGTTTTAGGCCCAGAAGAATTCTTTTT
Source organism: Sceloporus undulatus (assembly GCF_019175285.1). Classification (NCBI taxonomy): domain Eukaryota; kingdom Metazoa; phylum Chordata; class Lepidosauria; order Squamata; family Phrynosomatidae; genus Sceloporus; species Sceloporus undulatus. The sequence goes on along the minus strand of NC_056523.1, from coordinate 73,124,104 downwards.
AACAATAGGATTTAATGTTGGTGAAGTATTTTTGTGTAGCAGGAATAGTAAATTCCAAATAAGATATTTTCTTCCAAAGTTGTAGAATAAATATAGTACTGTATGTAATTTGTGCAGTTCCATGGGATGCTTCAGTGAGCGAAACACTGGTATTGTATAAATAGGAGATACACATTTAGCTTTATAAATAATGTTCCTGTCTTATTTTCTGAAGGGTCCTTTGCTCTGAAGGGTCTTCAGAGCCAAAGCACTATAGGAGGGTGGCTTAGGAAATCAACAAATTTCCAAGCACTCTTGCCATGCCTTTCTTCTGGTGGCAATGCACAAGGCAGGTTGTGGCTGGGGCCACCTACCACCTCCATTGTTGCAGCTGATCTTCCGCTTATGAAATGAGATCTTGGTCACTTTCCTGCATAATTGCTGGGAGGTATCAAGCTGCTTGTGTAATGGACTGCTGCCGAAATGGTTTGATACTATGAGAGCCTAGCCATAATGGCTTCCTATATCACAGAACCTTGAGAGAACATCTCATAGGGTTCTCTCATTGGTGGGAAAGGAAAGACAGTTTGTTTTAGGAGTTGTGCTATAGGAGCTGCATAGTGTAGTGGTTTGAGCATTGGACTATGACTCTGGCAATCAGGGCCCCCATTCAGACTATGAAAATAATCCAGTATGAATCTGGATTGAAGTCTTGTTGTTCAAACACATCCTGAATGTACTCGATGCAGTTTTAGGAGCCCACCTCGCTGTATTTTATTGTGTTTTTAATAGATGTTTTAATTGTAATTTGTTTAATCCTGTTTTAAGAGGGGGAATTTGGGACATAAATTTGTAAATGTGGATTTTAACATGTTGTAGCCGCTTTGATTGTCTTGTCACAGAAAAGCGGGATATAAATTAAAAAAAAAAGGAGGGGCTGGCAAAACCCCCACTTAATCTGGGATATTAGATACTGTTTTCCCACCTGACTTTTCCTGAAAGATGCACATCAATCCGCATTGTCGGAGATGTGAATAATAATATTATAATAATAATAGTTTATATATTTTCCACCCCTCCCAAGGATCGAGGTGGGATTACATCAATAAAAATGATACAATAGTACAAAAATACGATCGATAAAGCACTAATACTGAATTAACCAACATTCCTATTAGTTCTCTAAATGGAACATTCTGTGAAAGCATCTCACTTCACATAGGGTATCACCCAGGTTTATTATGCATCACCAAAATACTGCACTAAATGAGAGTCAGACTTATACATGAATCCCAGTAAAGACAGCTCAGTGGAAAACATTTGTGGGAAATGTTTACCATCAAAGAGTTTCTGAAAGCATTTTTTGGGAAACCTGGGATTCTCTAGAACACAAGCTGAAAACCACTGTCTATCCTTTGAAGCTTTTTTATCATCTAAATCCATCCATTGTGTCTTTTCCTAGGTGGATCCAGAGAAATGCCGCTATGCTGTGGGTCGTATACTGAGTGAAGGAGAAGAGAAGCCATCAGAGGAAGTGATCCGCATGTTCCTGAAGTATGGTTTCAAGATTTTCAGCTTTCCAGCCCCTAGCCATGTAGTCATGGCAACATTCCCCTACACGACTCCTCTGTCCATCCATCTGGCTGTAAACCGTGTCCACCCAAGCCTGGACACATATATCAAGGTGAGTCTAGCTGGTCATGTAAGCTGATTTTAATGTTGTTCTCTGAGAAGTAAATGGTTTCCACTTTGCTGATATCATTGTAGAGCCTCCTTCCGTTAAGACAGGGGAAGGCAAAGCACGGCCCTAGGCTACATGAATCACACAGGGTTGTATTAGCATTCTCTACCTGCTCCCCAACTCCACTAGGATATTGACAGGATTTTGGCATCATCTAAATTAGTGCTCCCCAAACTGTGCTCTAAGAGATTTTGGACTTCATCTCCCAGAATCACAGACTATTGGTCAACATAGCTGAGGCTTCCTGGAGCTGAAGTCCAAAATCTCTTAAAGGGCACAGTTTTGGGACCACTTTTCTAAATACTCTGTATTTATGCACTGATTAATTTTAAAAAACAACTGTTTGAAAAACTGTAATTGTTTCTCTGCTCACTTCCAGTTATTTTTTTCAGGGTTTTTTTTGACATGTTTCCTGTAGGGTTCAAGGGTAGGAAATTGTCCCCTATATGTTGCATATATAATATTTTTCCCTGGGATTAACTGAGCAAAGGTAGTAGATTTTGTAAAGACCCTGCACTAGGGTTGGATTTATTTGTTGTTAACTTAGGGACTGTGCAGACCAGCCATTAAGGCCAGCCTGGGGCCGGAGTTGGGGCATGGTGTCCATATGATGCATGTTCTGACTCCGCCCCCAGGGTGACGCGACGCTGCACACTGCTCCACATGGCACATGGCATCACGGCACTCCTCTGGTGCTGCATCCACATGATGCAGTGCCAAAGGAACACCTTAAAGCTGCAGCGCTGTGTCAATTGAGTCCTTTCCAAGGTGCAAAAGGAGCCGCTTTTTGCGGCTTCTTTTTGCACCCTGGAAAGGCCAGATCAGGGCTGCGGTGTGTTGTTGCCATGGCCCCAATCCAGCACAGCTGGAGATGGCCCTTAAAGGAGGTCTGCACAGCCTGTCAGTTTGACATAACCTTGTATTTTTTGCTTGTAATCTCTTACAATGGAAGAACTTTATTTAACCATCCCTCTAGCTATCTCAAGAAAGTCAGGGGTGATTTCTTGCTAAATATGTTTGAAACAGAAAGTTGTTTAGATTCATAATATTATATCTTTCTTCAGAGATTTCCCAGTGTGAGATTGAAAGGGCTGTGTGTGAGGGGGAACCAAGCCTATGTGTTCTTGTTTTAAAGGAGTGTATTCAGTCTTCCACATACCTTCTGGACATTACAAACATTTTCATTCATCGCTTCCCAGATATAGTAGAGAATAGCTGATTCTTATCTCCTGTCAAGTCAATTCCCTATCACAAACTTTTAACATTAAAAAGCACATCACTAAAATCTTATTGACCTTCACCAAAACATTTGCTCCTATTCCCTTGTAGCCTGTGATAATGTACTGAGGTCTTCAGATGTTTGTCTCTGTCTTTGCAAAAAGTTGCCATTCAGTTATCTGATTTATTTCCTATCTCAGATATGAGTGTAGTTGAATGGAAATATTTTGGGAAAAAGTTACTTCATTTGACAGGGAAAAGGCCAAGATCTTACATACGTACATAACTTTACAGTGGAGTTCTGTGTCCTCCCACCACCCAGCAGCTGTCAAAATTTAAAATATGCCCCTGCTTCTGTCACTTACCTGTGGGGAGGGTGGTGTAGCGGTTTGGATGTTGGACTTGGATTCCCTGCTCAGTTGTGGAAACCCACTGGTGACCTTGGGCAAGTTACACTCTCTCAGCCTCAGAGGAAGGTAAAAGCAAACCGCTTCTGAATAAATCTTGCCATGAAAACTACATAATAAATTTTCTGTAGGGTCACCATAAGTTGGAAATTACTTGAAGGCATATATCATGATAACAACAAGAGAGGATGGGGGAAGCAACTCAGACCATGGGGAACCAGCTGGTCTGTTTGGTGTCTGTGAGGGTAGGGGAAATGAGAGTGTCCTCAAATGGAGTGCAATCACTTTCCCCCTCCACCAAGACCTCAAAGCAGCTGGATCTTTGTGGTATGAATTGCTTCTCCATCTCCTTTCCCTCCCCTGTTAAGAAAGAGCAGTAGCAGCTCATTCGGGGGCTTGACAATTGCCAAGCATGGAAGGTTTTTTGATGGAGTGCAAATGTAAGAGACTAGCCCTCTACACTCTGTCCAGAAAGGGATTGCACACACATAAATCAGTAACAGGATAGTGGCCAATGATTGTGTAAAGGCAGAAGGGTAGTATACAGTAATTATATTAAATATTAAATAAATAGTTTAACCATTGCCATTCCCAGGGACCTCCCTGCATAATTTAGAATGCAGTTAATGTTGAGGGCAAAGGAACAGTTAACAATCACCATGGAATGCAATGTACTTCATTGCTAATTAAAAAAAAGTTAAGTCACAAGTGAGAAAATTCTTATTCCTGGCTAATGTATAAAAAATTAATATTCTCCTTTTCCCTTGTGTTTTATGTGATAGCTATATATATATGCAACATATGGAGTGAAAGGGTTACTTTCACACAAGGATTTATTGTGGAACTGTCATGACTTATTTACTCACAATTTATAAGGGATCCACATGATGTTGTAATCATATTGGTAACCCTTCCTTGTTTTTCCAGTGCTATTTCTGCCCGTTAAAAAAAAAAGAGAGAGAAACTTTTTTGAGAAGGAGAGTAGAGTAATGCAACAGTTTCTTAAAAAGATTTGTAGTTTGATATGGGTAGGGATGTGAGTACGCATGTGGAATACCACATGTTTATTTTTGCAGCAGATATCATTTTTTCACCAGTTTTTTTAAATCTAAAAACTATCTTTTAGGTAGCGCTAAACCATTTCCCCCAAGTATAATTAATTAATTAATTAATTAATTAAATAAAGAGGATTATGATGATGGAATACCATGTAAATGAAGTTGTGCTATACCTTATAATGGTATATTTGAATACTGTACATATATTTGACTGTAAGCTGACCTCATGTATAAGTAGAGGGCACACTTTGGGGCCAAAATTTTGGAGCTTGGTATGACCCATGAATAATTTGAGGGTAAAACTTAAAGGCATACAACAAAAGATGTAAAGAATGAAACAAATGAAAATGATGACTAAGAGCTTACAAAATTCCAGCAGGCATATCTATTTGTGCTCACCTTAAAGGCTGGATGAATGAGGAGGAGACTACAATAAATGGTGGCTGTATGATGTGTGTGTGAGGTAAACAGGAGCAGGCAGGGCTAAAAAAATGTGCACATGTCCAAAAAGATGCAGAGGCAAAGCAAAGAAAATAGTGACTTTGGGGCTATGGACAGGAAGGGGTGGCGAGATGCCCCAGATTGTTGCCACGGCAACCACACACCACGACAACTCTATGCTCTCTCTCTCTCAGGATAAAAAAGAAGCTGCTAAAAGCAGCTTCCTGGAAGGGGCGCAATTATGGTGATCATGCGCCATGATGATGCCCCTTCCATGGAGTGCTGTTTGGGCATGCCGATGCCCGTACGTCATCATGGCACAGCCTGTGTGAACAGGCACGCACCAACATGGCACATGGGCGGTGAAGGTACAGCTGGGTGCATGTGGATGCCCAGCCCTACTTAGCCCTACCTTCAGCCCCAGGCCAGCACAAAGTGCTGGTCTGTTTAGGGCCTATGTTAGCAGTGATACAGTGGACCCTTGTTATATGCTGGGGTTCGGTTCCAAGATCCCCCATGGATAACAAAATCCATGGATGCTTAAGTTCCATTCAACATAATGACATAGCAAAATGGTGTCCCTTATAAAAATGGAAAATCAAGGTTTGATATTTGAAATTTTTACTTTTTTGAACATTTTCAAACCGTGAATGCTTGAATCAGTGTATAAAAAATCCATATATAAGGGCTGACTGTAATAGCCTTTAACTTTAATGTGATAACTTTGTCTGATTTTAACCCAGAAAAGCTGATAAACATACACAAATGTCTTCAAAGACAGATTCCTCTCAGCATTCCTTTGGTGGAAAAGCCAATGAGCTGCCACCACTGCCATTTTCACACACAGTCATTCGAAAAGGCCAGAAGCCATACCATACCAGTGCTTCTTTTAGGTTCTCGTAGAACAGACTAAGCTCTTGCCTTTCACTACTCTACTTGGAGAAGGGTGTGGTTCCTTTTTTGACAAAAGTATAGTATTTACATTGACCCTTGGGTAAGTCAACCCAAGTTTTTGGGGTCAATTTTTTGACTAAAATTTCTATTTTTTTTTTTTTGACTATATAAAGTATACAGTTTTTTTGAAATGGTGGCTAAACGATCTCCACAGTCACTGCTGTTTTGGTAAAATGCTAATCGTGGTGACATGAATGTCTATCTCATTTTTTAAAAAAGTAGTACTATATCACTATAATGCTACTTTAAAAATGGTATTGTAGCATTATAAAGGTGTATTATACCATGTAGGAGACTAAATGCGGTGTGGTTGCTTTTGGACTAGGAGACAAGAGTATTTGAATCTCCTCCTTGATATGATAACCCACTGGGTGACCTTGGACAAATCACAATCTCAGCCTCAGAGGAAGGCAAAGTCACCCCCCCCCCCCTGAACAAATCTTGCCAAGAAAACCACTTAAGTTTGCATTAGGGTTGACATAAATCAGTAACAACTGGAAGGAACACAACAACAGTACAATGGGTAGATGAAAAATCAGAGTTCCAATAAACAGATCAGTCCGGACAGCATCTAACCTGGGAACAGGAAAACCATGGCAGAGACTGTAATTCTGTAGAGGAAGCTTGTGGCCTAAAAAGATGGGACAGAGAAGGGATATCATTTGCCCATTGCATATCTCTAATGCAATAAAAAGAAAGATTGGTTCAGCCTGTCACTGGAACTCTGCATTAGTGATAGGAAGATTTCATCTGCTGAGAATTCTAGGAAAGGTTTTGGAATATCCATAATTATTTTGCAGAGAATTACAGGGCCTTGCCATAATAATAATAATAATAATAATAATAATAATAATAATAATAATAATAATA